>NW_028270141.1:129360123-129690401 GCF_037043375.1 Chiloscyllium plagiosum | reverse complement strand
AGGACCTCCTTTTTAAAATTCTGCCTAACTCGCTGTAATCTCCATTCAGAGTCTCAACCTTTCCCCTTCCAATGTTGTTGGTTCCAATGTGGACAATGACCTCCTGCTGGCCCCTCTCCCCCGTGAGAACATTCTGCACCCTCACTGAGACATCCTTGATCCTGGCACCAGGGAAACAACACACCATTCTACTTTTTCTCTGTTGGCCACAGAAATGTCTGTCTGTACCTCAGACTACTAACACAATTTAGTGGGCGGCACGGTGGCACAGTGGTTAGCACTGCTGCCTCACAGCGCCAGAGACCCGGGTTCAGTTCTCGCCTCAGGAAACTGACTGTGTGGAGTTTGCACATTCTCCCCGTGTCTGCGTGGGTTTCCTCCGGGTGCTCCGGTTTCCTCCCACAGTCCAAAGATGTGCAGGTCAGGTGAATTGGCCATGCTAAATTGCCCGTAGTGTTAGGTAAGGGGTAAAATGTAGGGGTATGGGTGGGTTGCGCTTTGGCGGGGCGGCGTGGACTTGTTGGGCCGAAGGGCCTGTTTCCACACTGTAATGTAATGTAATCTAATCTAATCTAATTGATCTCTTGGAAGCCGACATACCCCTCGTTGCATTAGAGCCAGTCGCAATACCAGAAACTTGGCTGTTTGTGCTACGTTCCCCTGAGAATCCATCACCACCTACATTTTCCAAAACAGCATACCTGTTTGAAATGGGTATATCCACAAAAGACTTCTGCTCTAGCTGCCTATCTCTCTTACCCTTCTGGAGTTAACCATCTATGTGACTGTATCTGAGACTTTCCCCCCTTTCTACAACTGCCATCCATCACATACTGTAGCTGTTACAAATTCCTCATCGCTTCTAGTTGTCTCTCCAACCGATCCACTTGATCTGATAAGATTTGCATCCAACAGCATTTATGGCAGATATGATCCGCAGTAACCCTTAAATTCTCTTTAAACTCCCACATCTGACAAGAAGTACATATCACTGCAAAGGCCATTTTTGCTCCTTCACAATCTACAGATCCAGAAAATAACACCGTCTTATTCCTCTACAAACACTGCCCCAGGTTAAATTAATAGCTATGGCTTATATTTTAAGTTTAATCAAGAGACTTATCTCCAAATAACATATAATCAAGAAAGTACCCACTACTGCAGCCTTTCTATCGGACAGACCTAAAACAACAATTAACTTATCTGATTCTGTGTTGTGAACTTCGCCCAACAGTTCCTCCAAGATTAGTTGTGAATTTCACTGTTTGTTAATTTTCCAATGTCCAGCGATACACGAACTCAAACAGCAAAGGCAGTAACTGTGCAGGTTCTCTCTCTGTCCTGTACTGTCCTCACCATGTGCTTCCTTTATCTGCCCTTCTCCCTTTTAAACTGCTGTTGTTTTGACTTTTTTTTTCCAAAGTTCCAAAACAATGCAACAGCATATAAAACAGTAATTGCTGCTCCTGGAATTCGAGGAAATCACCTCCAACATCTAAAATACCTCAAAAAAAGGAGCAGCTCTTACGGCCAGAAATCTTTCCCGTCCTCTATCTTGGATTACCCAGCTGATAAATCCATGTCCTTCACGCTGACTATCCCTCCTGCTTTCTTTATTCTTAAATGAGTTGAGAATTTCATCTTTTGCTATTTCATAGAAAATGGAACAGAATAGCACAGGAACAGCTCTTCAACCCATGAAGTTGTGCCAAACATGATGTCAAATTAAACTAATCCCTTCTGCATGCCCTTGGTCCATATCCCTCCATTCCTTGCACACTCTTGTGCTTACCTTTAAGTTCCTTAAATGCCCCATCATATCTTTCTCCACCACTACCCTGGCAGTATTTCTAGACACTAACCACTCTCTATATAAAAAGCTTGTCCCTCATATCTCCTTTGAACTTTCCATTGTCACCTTAAATGCATGTCAGCTAGTATTAGTCATTTCAAGAGATGATTAGGAATTGGGCGATAGGTTTCGACAGTGGAGTTGGATCGGCTCAGGCTTGGAGGACCAAAGGGCCTGTTCCTGGGCTATAAATTTTCTTTGTTCTTTGTTTTAACTCTAGGAGAAGATTCTAACTGTCAACCCTATCTATGCACCTCATCATTTTATAGACTTCTATCAAGTCTCCCCTCAGCCTCTGCTACTCTAGAGAAAACAACCTGAGTTTTTCTAACCTCCCCTTAGAGTTCTTACACTTTAATCCAGGCAGCATCCAGGTAGACTTAGGTTGGTGATCATTTGGAGATGCTGGTGTTGGACTGGGGTGTACAAAGTTAAAAACCACACAACACCAGGTTATAATTCAACAGGTTTATACTCCACAACCACCTGTTGAAGGAGCAACGTTCCAAAAGCTAGTGCTTCCAAATAGATCTGTTTGACTATAACCCGGTGTTGTGTGATTTTTAACTTAGATTGGTGAAATTACATTCCATATTTTGGCATCAGTATCTCTGTATGAAGTGGTTGATTGTTCACCAGGCTATTAGCAGTATGACATGAACTCAAGCCTATCTTCAAGCTATAGGCTTTTATGGTCTGGAATCTTTAAAAACATTTAATCAATGTATCAGAACAGCAGTAAGTAGATTTATTATTTATAATTAATGGATCTTGGACCAATCTGTCCCATGGCCATAACACCGAGTAGGGCTTTCATTCTTAACAGTGTACTGGCCTTGCTTCAATGTAATTTTCTCTACAATGTTTCCCTTAAGCCAGATAAATCAGGAGTGTGTTCAATTGCGATGGGAGAGATACAAAAGTGCAATAAAACATTTTTCGAATGAGGTGACAAAAGAGCAGATCCCTGCTGAGCTTGCAGGATTCTTTCTGCTCATTCACATAAAACCACTGAAGACAAAGTGCTGTCCCTGACAGATTTCACAACAGATTGGATTGTGCCACTTTTCCTGAATAAATGGAAAATCCAGGGCAGATACCCATCACAAAGCCTACCCAGTGTTGAACAGAGCAAGGCCCTTTTCATACTTACATTATCTTCTGAAAACATTATGGTGGGAATGAAACATTGACGTGGCATGTGCTAGGGATGAAGGTGTGCTGCATTGGGTGGAAATTAGTCTTAATCCTTTTTAATTAAATCTGCTTTATTCCATGTTCTACATTGTAGGCTCAGGTTTGGAAAGACTCACTGGAATGTTGGGCCATTAGAGGCTGGGGGACAGATTGGTCCAAGATCCATTAATTATAAATAATAAATCTACTTATAGCTGGTCTGATACATTGATTAAATGTTTTTAAAGGTTCCCAATCTAAACACATTTCTTTTACCACTGAGTGGTGGGCTCTTTATGCAGGAGTCCTTCCCCATTCTCTTGGGGACCTGGGGTGAAGGATACTGCACTCAGCAGTCCCCTACAGTCACACGTTGTGGTGGTTCATGGACCTCCAGCCCAGCTGCTTGTTCTGTGGTGCCGTGGAGTCCATGGACCATGTACATATTGGGTGTTGGAGTCTACGCTCCCTTTCTGATTTTCTTAAAAACCTTCTTTTATGTTTTTGGTTGTAATTCAGTCCCACGCTCCTGATCTTTGGGCACCTGGTGTGGAGGAGGAGGGCAAGTCCAAGGATCTCTTTGTTGGTCTGCTCCTGGGCCTGGCCAAACTGGCCATAAACTGGTCCAGGCAGCGGGCAATGGAAGGGGTCGTTATAGCCGATTGCCTGCCCCTTTTCCGCGGTTATGTCAGAGCCTGGGTGTCACCGGAGAAGGGGCACACAGTGTACACTAACAACTCAAGGTTTTCAGGGAGAGGTAGGCAATACAGGGTGTGGAGTGATTTATTTTCTCCTCCGACTCTATTTGATTTAGTCCCAGCCTTCCCCCTCACTCTTTCGATCACTCAGCATTGCCCTTTGTTGAGAAGGACACTGCTTGTAACTGGCCAATTGGGTGTTTCCTTTCTTCCTGGTGGTGGGATATAACTAAAGATTTCTAAGTACATTTCAACCTGTCTCTGGAATTGTATCAGGACTCCAATTCTGAGCATTCTGAACTCCTTTCACCTCATCATGACATCCTTATATTTTACCAACCCAGATCCTGACTTAGTTCTGCCTTTCCCTCCATAATACCCTCCTGTTTAGAAATGTATTGTTTTGATAAAGTGTTTAGTTTCTTTGGCTTTGTGTCAATTTTTGCCTCTTTATAATGCTGGGACATTTAACTATGTTTAATCTTGATATATATAAATGCAGATTATCCTAATAGTAGCTATTGCTGGTGGAATCAGTTCAGGAAAACAGTTCAGACAAAGCTCACTGCATTGCCTTGGGCAGGTTTGGGCCTGTATTTGCTAGAGTTTAGATAAATGAAAGCTGAATGTTTTGAAACATTTAGGATTATAAGGGGTCTCGACAGGATAGATATCTAGAAGTCTCCCACTGGATACGTAGGAAGAATTTCTCCTATCAAAGGGTCATTAGACTTTGGAATTCTTCAATGGAAGTTCGGCCGTTGAATATATTCAAAGCCGAATTGGAGAAAGTCAATTGGGGAAGGATGTGTGGGGAAACAGAACATGAGGTTAAAGCCAGAATCAGATCAACCGTGATTTTATGAATGTTTACGATAATCTTGATCTCCAATGAAGCAGAGGTGCTGACCTTTTTAAAATAACTGCATTTCAGAAAAGGAGAACATATTCCCTAAGTTTTTTATATTGCATTCATCAGGGCAAAACACAGGAAGTCCAACTTGTGGCACAGCGGTAATGTACTTACCTCAGAGCCAAGTTCAAGTTCTAGTTCCACATGCTCCATAAAATATCAAAATAGCTTTGCTAAAATACCTACATATGTCAGTCTTGATTATATTGCAATGAGTGACCACTGTTGATTATATTCTTCAGAAATTGATCAATTTGTTCAGTTGCAGAGTGGAAACACTCGTTTTAATGTTCCTTATACCTTAATTTCCAAGGTATGTTTCATTGACAGCTTTATATTTACCTGTCAAAATTCTTAAACTAAATTATTGTCTAATGGAGCTTTTAATTCTTTATCCAAACCATAACATTAGAGTTCATCATCACATTGTACATTGTGTTTAACTGTTCGCGTTAACCTACACCCATTTCAGAATCTAGATTTCGGTTCCTTATCCGCATGCACAACAAGATAGTTGAGAAGTAGCCCCTCAAATTACTGACTGATTACCAGTTATTGCTCTGTGAATTAACGGCAGGGCTTATCTGATAGAGCAGAGACATAAAGATATAATTTCGTCCAGAGTTAATTTGTCCCCATCTTAAAAGAAGGAAAGCTCTGACATTATTAATTAGGCGGTGTTTTGGTGAGAGCGTTACCATGAGGGGATTTGGAGATGCCGGTGTTGGACTGGGGTGGACAAAGTTAAAAATCACACAACACCAGGTTATAGTCCAACAGGTTTAATTGGAAGCACTGGCTTTTAAGGTGCTGCCTCTTTTTCAGATGGTTGTGGAACATGACCATACGACACCGAATTTATAGCAAAATGGTTAGTGTCATGGCGTTGTAATGGTATATTAATCAACTTTAGTTAAAAATCACACAACATCAGGTTATAGTTCTTACACAAATTTAGATAAAATCTTTCATCTTTTAGAATGGGATATTGTGGTTTAGGTTCTTTAATATATAAATTCTAGAGTTACATTGTCAAGGTGGAATCAGCTTATCTAATAATAGGTGTCATCTCAGCTCAGACAATGCATTAAATGTGAAGGTAAAGTCTGTACCAACGTTCAGTCAATTCTATTTCTAAAATGGGGCTAACAGAATCTTAATTGAATTTATGCAGTTCATTTATGAGCAAAATAAAATGTAATTCTGCAAATATAGATTCACCCCATAAACTTATTTGTATGCTCATGCAGGAGAGACAAAGTGGGTGCGCGTACGTGAATGTGTGCGTGTGGGTGTGAGTGCGTGTGAAAGAATATGTGTATGTGTGTGTATAAGCTTGGTCAAGTATGTGTGTGAGTGTGATTGGGTATAAGCCTGTGAGAGGATTTGTGCGTAGGGATGCGTGTGGGGTGGGGAGCCGTGCATTTTGTGTACGTATGAGAAAGAGCTTGTGTATGAGAGAGGGTCTGCATGAGTGCGTGAGTTTGTAGGAGTGTCTGTGTGCACATGCATGTGTGTGTGTCTGTGTGTGTCTGAGGGAGTGAATAGTGCAGCAGGGTCACCTGTAGTGTGACATGAGGAGACAATGAGGTATGCAGATGCTGGAGATCAGAGTTGAGAGTGTGTTGCTGGAAACGCACAGCAGGTCTGGCAGCATCCGAGGAGCAGGAGAATCGATGTTTCGGGCCAGAGCCCTTCATCAGGAAATCCCTGTTCAGGTCCGAACTGGGTTGGTCTGAATGTGGTCTGGAGTCCATGTGGAATCAGACAGTTCCATAAGCAAATACTGAGGAAGGAGATGTGGCTGTGGTAGTGAGTCTGCTTGAGGATGTGGCTGAAGAGCTTCAGGGCAGAGGAGATGACCTGGGGGTTACAGTGAGAGAAGGACTCACTGAGATCATTGTGGAGAGAGGAGGAGAATTTCTTCAAGGTAGGTATCCTTGGAAGAGGTTACACAGTAAGGTTGAAATCAACTAGGAGATAGTGAGGTCTGCAGATGCTGGAGATCAGAGTTGAGAGTGTGTTGCTGGAAAAGCACAGCAGGTAAGGCAGCATCAGAGGAGCAGGAAAATTGACGTTTTGGGCTGGAATCCTTCATCAGGAAATGGCCTGATGAAGGGCTCCGGCCCGAAACATCAATTTTCCTGCTCCTCGGATGCTGCCTGACCTGCTGTGCTTTTCCAGCAACACACTCTCAATTGTAGTTTGACATGAACCCAAGGTCCCAGCTGAGGCTATCCCCATGGGTGCCAAACTTGGCTATCAGCCTCTGCTCAGCCACTTTATCTTGTTTCTTGTCCTGAAATCTGCCTTGGAGGATGGTCACCTGAAGGTCTGAGGCCGAATGTCCCGGGCCGCTGAAGCGTTCCCCGATTGGGAGGGAACACTCCTGTCCGGTGATTGTTGCGCGGTGTCCATTCATCCATTGTCATAGCATCTGTTCAGTCTCACCAATGTGCCAAGCCTCGGGTCATCCCTGCCTGCAGTGTATGAGATAGACAACATTGACTGAGTCACATGTGTACCTGCCGCATATATGGTGGGAGGTATCCTCATAATGTCGTGTTGACACTCTGACATGTCTTGCAGTGGTTGCCATGACAGCATTGTATGATGTTGCGGTCGATATTGCCTTGAAGGCTGGGCAGTTTGCTGAGAACAATGGTCTGTTTAAGGTTTGGCAATTGTTTAAAAGGCGAAAAGTGGAGTCATAGGGAAAGGTGTTGGCCAGATGCTCGTTCTCATAAATAATGTGTTACAGGCCGCGAAGAACATGGCATAGTGTTTCAGCTCCTGGGAAGTACTGGGCAATGAAGGACAATGAGGAAATGTGATTCCAGGATTTACATATTAACAAACCTAAACCACCATATGCCATTCTATAGGATAAAAGACTTAATCTAAATTTGTAAAAGAACTGTAACTTGTTGTTGTGTGATTTTTGACTAAAGTTGTTTAATCTATCATTACAACTCCATGACACTGCAACCTCTTTGTTGTAAGTTCTGTGCAATATGGTCATGTTCCACAACCACCTGATGAAGAGGCAGCACCTCGAAAGCTAGTGCTTCCTAATAAACCTGTTGGACGATAACTAGGTGTTGTGTGATTTTTAATCATTAGGTGAGGCAATGAGTGTGTACATGCAGGATCACAATATCATGGGCAGCTGATGTGACCCGGCCCTGTTTGCACATTTGATCAGCAACATTTGCATCTAGATGAAGGGGTGGATAAGGAGGAGCAGACAGAGGGTGTGGCTGACATCACGGGGAAGTGAGTAATAGGCATGAGATGGCAGGGGGAGGGGGAGGGTGAGTGGGCAGAATCAGCACATGCACTGGAGGCGTGGCATCCCAACTCCAATAAGGACCATTCCCAGGTTAATGCAATGGCTGGAGGTGGGCAGGAGGTAAGGGAGCACGAGGCACGCTCTACCTCACAGATCGGACTGTGGGAGGAGGGGTGAAGCTCAGCTTTGTCAATCCGAGGCTCCACCTCCCTGGTAACCGCGCCCCTCTCCCCCCACTGCCCCGTACCTGGCTGGGTCACCTCAGCACCACATACAGACACCTCCTGCAGCCTGATAGATAATCACTCAACATCCATTAATGTCATTTGTGCCAATTACCGTGGCTTTCAAACACTCTGTGCACCAGTTAAGTTATATGTTTCACAAATTTCTCCATTTCAAAATAAGATCCCATGAATGTTCGTTGGATATTGTGGCATTTTGAGGGCAGCATGTTGACTCAATGGTTAGCACTGCTGCCTCACAGCACCAGGGACCCAGGTTCGATTCCAGCGACTGTCTGTGTTGAATTTGCACATTCTCCCAGTGCCTGCATGAGTTTCCTTTGGGTGCTCCAGTTTCCTCCCACAGTCCAAAGATGTGCAGGTTAGGTGGATCAGTCATGCTAAATTGCCTCATAGTGTGCAGGGTAGATGGATTAGCCATGCCAAAATACAGGGATAGGGTTGGGTGTGAGTCTGGGTGGGATGGTCTTCAGAGGACCAGTGTAGACTTAATGGGCCAAATCTCCTGTTTCCACACTGTCGGGATTCTATGATTCTACTTCAGCAGTGTGGCAGCTTTGCATGATCCTTGGCTTAGTACAATTCCTTCTCGTTGTTAACATAGAAATAGAAACTACTGTAGGCCATGCAGCCGTCTTACTTGCTCTGCCATTCATGCTGATCATGCCTGATCATCCAACTCAATAATATGTGCTCGCTTTCCCCCTGAATCCTTTGACCTTCAGCCTCAAGTGCTATATCCAACTCCTTCTTGAAATCCTACAATGTTTTGGTCTCAACTATTTTCCTGAGGCAATGAATTCCATCGGTTTGTCACTCTCTGGGTGAAGAAAAGTCTTTTCATCTAAGTCCTCAATGGTTTACCCCGTATCCTAAGAACATAATTCCTGGTGCTGGTTCCCATGCCATCAGGAACATCCTTACTGCATCTAACCCCTGATCTTCTCTGATAGAAAACATATTCTCTGCTGCTCTTTCAATTACCAATTTTTGCAATTGTACATTTTCCAAATGTTAAGTTGCTGCATTAATAGAATCCACAGGACCAATCAAGATGACAAACTGCAGCCCAGTAAAACCGACCCTATCATAGCTTTTTGTTTTCAAATTAATCCATGGTGTATGAGCATTGCTGTTCAGTCTGGTTTTTCATACCCATCACTAGTTGGCTGAGAAGGTTGGGAGGAGCTACCTGTGTGGTGAATGGGCTCCCACAATGCTGTTCGGCAGGGAGTTTCTGGATTTTCCAATGTCGATGGAAAAATGGTCAATGGCTTCAGGAGGTGGTGGGTCTTGGTACTGTCAATGTTCCCATGAACTTGCAAACATATGAATTTGGAGCAGGGGTAGGCCTTTTAACCCCTTGAGCCTCTTCCATCACTCAGTAAGGTCATGGTGGCTCAGTGGTTAGCACTGCTGCCTCACAGCACCAGGATCCAAGGTTCAATTCCAGCCACGGGCGACTGTCTGCGTGGAGTTTACACATTTTCCCCGTGTCTGCGTGGGTTTCCTCCAGGTGCTCCAGTTTCCTCCCACACTTCAAAGATGTGCAGGTCAGGCAAATTGGCCATACTAAATTGTCTGCAGTGTTAGTTGCATCAGTCAGAGGGAAATGGGTCTGGGTGGGTTACTCTTCGGAGGGTCGGTGTGGACTGGTTGGGCTGAAGGGCCTGTTTCCACACTTTAGGGAATCTAATCTAATCATTATGGCTGAACTAACTGTGGCCTCAACATCACATTCCTGCCAACCTCTTGCCCTGCTGCCCCTGTCCTGCGTGTTGTATATCACAGTTTTGGGAGGCGCAGTCAAATGGGCAGGATCATGCATCCTGTCAACACCTCCAGGTGTGGAGTGAGATTAACAGCAATAACTTTAAGGCAGTCAAATATTTAACTGGAAAGTTAATGGAAGCAGATGAGTATGCTCAGAATGGAGCAGTGATATGCTGGCCTGATATCCTTGAATGCTAATGAAATGGAGACAGCACAGTGGCTCAGTGGTTAGCACTACTGCGTCACAGCATGAGGGACCTGCGTTCAATTCCACTCTTGGGTGACTGTCTGTATTGAGTTTGCACATTCCCAACCACCACCCCCCACCCTCCGTCTGCATTGGTTTCCTTCCATTGTCTAAAGATGTGCAGGTTAGGTGGATTGGCCACAGGACATGCAGGGTTAGAGGGATGAATCTGGATGGGATACTCTTTCGAGAGTCTGTGTGGATTCAGTGAGCTGAATGGTCTTTTCCCACATTGTAGTGCTTCAATCATTATTATAGGCCATGCAATCATGTCGTCTTATAGCCATCGTGACATTAAAGGAGGCCATTCAAACCATTGTACCCAATCTGGCTCACTATAGAGAATCCAATCAATCAATTCCATGCTTCACCTTTGCTAGCCTACAAGTTTATTTTCCTCATGTTGCCATCAGTTAAATTAGCAATGCAAAAAAAACTGCTTGTTCAAAGTTTGACTTTGAAGGCTGAAGTAACTTTTTCATTTATTATTTACTTGACTGTTTTTCAACTCTTTTATTGAAAAATGTGGTTTATAAACGTCATTGATGGGCACAGAACAAATATGAACCAGGAAAAGGATATCTGGTCAAACAGCCACAGTCTGCAAACCTCAGTGTTTACCTCCAAGGGCTTTTAACCTTTGTTCAAATATGGTTTTAACTAGTCTCACTTAGTTTTACAAAGCAAAAATATAAAGCACTTAAATGAGTGGAGAAGTTTCAGTTTGATGGAAGGTCATGGTGAGAGTGGAGGCCGTTTAGACATTGCAGAAGGGTTTAAAATTGATAAGGAGGAAGAATGGCATTAGCGGTCTTTACTTAAAGATGACAAGACATCTTTAGGAGCGGTTGAGATACATCCCAGAATACCGATGGAAGGTTGAACAAAACGTTACAGTGCTGGCCAGATATTTTGCAGGGTAGAATAGTTTATTTGCATAAGAATATTAGAACTCGGAGCAGGAGTGGGAAATTTAACCCTTCGAGTTTCTCCACCATCTAATACGATCATGGCTGATCTCACATCAGCCTCAACTTCACTTGCCTGCCTACTCCCCATAAGTTTTTATCTAGTTAACATTTAAACCATTCAGAATGCCAGTATCTACTGCACTCTGTGGTAGTGAATTCAACAAATTCACGACTCTTTGAGAAAAGTCATTCTTCCTCTCCCTGTTTTAAATCTGCCCCTCTTTAGCCTAAAACTATGACCTGTCATTCTGGATTGCTCCATATGAGGAAGCATTTGTTTTACGTCTACTTTGTCAATCCCTTTTCACATCTTATATACCTCAATTATATCTCCTGTCATCCTTCTAAAGTCTTCTAGAAGAAAGTCAGGACTGCAGATGCTGGAGATCAGAGCTGAAAATGTGTTGCTGGAAAAGCGCAGCAGGCCAGGCAGCATCCAAGGAGCAGTCGGTTCTCCTGCTTCTTGGATGCTGCCTGGCCTGCTGCGCTTTTCCAGCAACACATTTTCAGCATCCTTCTAAAGTCTGGCAAGTTCCTGCCTCAACTGCTTATTCTCACTTCATAAAAAACAAGCCTTTCATCTCTGGGATTAATCGAGTGAAGTTTCTCTGAACTGCCTCAAAAGCAGTTTCTAATTTGCTCTGAATTTTTATGTTCATGTATCCTTTTCTCATGGAGAATATTTGCCTGTGTAGAAATATATTTAAGCTGCAGAAAATGAAAATCAGCCTAAATATTTGAATAACAAATTAAATTAACTGTGAAACGCTGCTAACAGACAATGGTGGCATTGATGGTAATGAAAGTATTCTGCCGTTAGTCCAAAACATGCCCTGTCTGCCACAGAATTACGCAATGTCAGTGAGATGCCAGCTATGTTGGCCATATAGACCTATCACTGGCTGATTCAAATCAAGCAACATGTTCCTAAAACTATCTGTAACTGGAAAAGTACAGTCTCTGCCAGTCCCCAATTATAGAACCCAAAACAAATTGCCCACTGTTGGGTGCAATTCTGTAATTGTGCAACACTTGCTGAATAACACCAAGTGTGCCAAATAGAGTTGTTTCCAATAATCAACATTGGATTCATGGTCATCATTTAGACTCTTAAGTCCAGATTTATTTTTATAGAATTCAATTTCAACCATCTGCCATGGCAGGATTTGAACCCAGGTCCCCGAACATGTCCAATGATAATACCACAAGGCTGTTACCTCCACTATAATTAAGCTGATGTAGTGCCAGTCAAGCAGGTTGCTTTGTGCTGTATAGTGTCAAGCCTCTTGAGTGTTGTTGGAGCTGCACCCATTCAGACAAGTGGGGCATATTCCATCACTGAGCTGGGTAAATGGTGGACAGGCTTTGGAGAGTCTGGGGGTGAGTTACTCATTGTGGTATTCCTAGCCCCTGACATTCCCTTGTCACTACAATATTTATATGGTGAGTCCAATTCATTTTCTGGTTTATGGTAGCCCCCAGAATGTTGATAGTGGGGATTCAGTGAGGGCAATGTCATTGAATGTCAAAGGATGGTGGTTAAATTGTCTCTAATTGCCTGGCACTTGTGTCGTGTGAATGTTACATTTCACCTCAGGCTGAGAGATTGTCCAGATTGTGTTGAACATGGACTGCATCAGTACCTGAAGAATTGTAAATTGTACTGAACATTACACAATCAACAGTGAACATCCTCATTTAGAGTCATTGAGTCATTGTCATACAGCACGGAAACGGATTCTTCAGTCCAACTCGCCTGCTCCAACCAGACATCCTAATCTGACCTAATCATATTTGCCAGCACTTGGCCCATATCCGGCTAAACTCTTCCTATTCAGATGCCCATCCAGATGCCTTTTAAATATTATAATTTAACCGCCTCCACCACCTCATCTGGCAGCTTATTCCATACCATTCCATACCACACACAACCTTCTGTGTGAAAAGGTTACCTCTCAGGTCCCTTTTAAATCTTTCCCCCTCACCTATGCACTCTAGGGTTGGACTTCTCTAACCTGGGGAAAAGACCACCCTATCAATGCACTTCATGATTATATAAATCTCTATAAGGTCATCCCTCAGCCTCTGATGCTCCAAGAAAAAAAAGGCCTACTCCATTCTTTGACAACTACATTGATAGGGAAGATTTAGAAGGCTATGGGCCTAGTAAAGGGAAATGGGGTTGGCGTGGATGGACATTTTGGTCAGCATGGACCAGTTTAGGCTGAAGGGCGTCTCTCCATGCTGTGGAACTGTACAACGCTTTTCAGCTTCTCCATATGACTCAAACCCTTCAGTTCCAGCAACATCCTTGTAAATCTTTTCTGCACTCTCTCAAATTTAACAATATCCTATGGGTGGAAAGTTAAAATCCCCGACTATTACAACCCTATTATTCTTACAGTCATAGAGTCATAGAGATGTACAGCACGGAAACAGACCCTTCAGTCCAACTTGTCCATGCTGATCAGATATCCTAACCAAATCTAGTCCCACTTGCCAACACCCAGCCCATATCCCTCTAAACCCATCCTTTTCATATACCCATCCAGATGCCTTTTAAATGCTGCAATTGTACCAGCCTCCATCACTTCCCTGGAGGCTCATTCCATACACGCACCACCCCCTGTGTGAAAACGTTGCCTCTTAGCACTCTTTTACATATTTCCCCCTTAACCTAAACCTATGCCTTCAAGTTCTGGACTTCCCCAATCCATGCCCGCTGATGATTTAAAAAACCTCTATAAGGTCACCTCTCAGCCTCCGACGCTCCAGGGAAAACAGCCCCAGCCTGTTCAGCCTCTCTCTGTAGCTCAAATCCTCGAAACCTGGCAACATCCTTGTAAATCTTTTCTGAACTCTTTCATGTTTCACAACATCCTTCTGATAGGAAGGAGACCAGAATTGCACACAATATTCCAAAAGTGGCCTAACCAATGACCTGCACAGCTACAAAATGACCTCCCAACCCCTGTACTCAATACTCTGACCAATAAAGGAGAGCATATCAAACGTCTTATTCACTATTTTATCTACCTGCGACTCTACTTTCAATGAACGATGAACTTGCACTCCAAGATCGCTTTGTTCAGCAATACTCCCTTGGACCTTACCATTAAGTGGATTCTGGATTAGTGGTGCTGGAAGAGCACAGCATTCAGGCAGCATCCAAGGAGCTTCGAAATCGACGTTTTGGGCAAAAGCCCTACACTCCTGATGAAGGGCTTTTGCCCGAAACGTCGATTTCGAAGCTCCTTGGATGCTGCCCCCTGAACTGCTGTGCTCTTCCAGCACCACTAATCCAGAATCTGGTTTCCAGCATCTGCAGTCATTGTTTTTACCCTTACCATTAAGTGTATAAGTCCTGTTAAAATTTGCTTTCCCAAAATGCAGCACCTCGCATTTATCTAAATTAAACTCCATCTGCCATCTCTCAGCCCACTGGTCCATCTGGTCAAGATCTTATTGTACTCTGAGCTAACCTTCTTTGCTGTCCACTGCACCTCCAATTTTAGTGTGATCTGCGAACTTACTAACTATACCTTCTATGGTCACATCCAAGTCATTTATATAAATGACAAAATGTAGTGGACCCGCACCTATCCTTGTGGCACTCCACTGGTTACAGACGTCCAGTCTGCAAAATAACCCTCCACCACCACCTTTAAACTAGTTCTGTATCCAAATGGCTAGTTCTCTTTGTACTCCATGAGATCTAATCTTGTTAACCAGCCTCCTAAGAGGAACCATGTCGAATGCCTTACTGACGTCCATATAGATCACATCTACCGTTCTGTCCTCATCAATCCTCTTTGTTACTTCTTCAAAAAACTCAATGAAATTCATGAGACATGATTTCCTACTCACAACAGTGCACCAACATGTTTGGGAGTGGGGATGGGACAGGGAGGAAATGTTCAAAGGGAATCAGTCTCTAGGCTTTTCAGCAGGGTCCATCTTTGCAGTGGCCACATCCTGTTTGTTCAAGGGAGGCAGGTGAACAATCATGGGACAGGTCATAAGTCAGGACAGGTTCTCAAATAGTGCAGATGAAGATGTCTGATAGAAGGTCAGGGATTTTGATGGGAGGTGTCAGGATGAAGGCAGGATCGTTTATGGCTGGGAGTGGCCACATGGAGGGGGTGTGGGTTGAAGGTTAAAGGTAAAAGGTTGAAGATCATTAGCTCTGGGTCAAAGATTAATTGGTGGATGCTTCAAGATGCTTGAGGCAAGTGATGGTGCATGCCAAGAGAGATAGGAGGTAACTTGACAGTGACAGGGGGAAGGTGAATATGGATGGATTCCAGACAAGAGCCAAGATTAATCAATAACATGGATCACATGGCCATCAACTGGCAGCAGGAAGAGGGTAATGAGGAAGGCCAGCTGAACAGATATCATGGGTGATGACCATTTACACGAGAATGTATGTTCCACTGCTCAGTTGTCTCAGAGCCAATGTCAGATGAGGCTGAGGCTGTGCTGAAAGACTGTCACTGACATGTATTTGCTCCCCCAACAAAACTTACGGAATACAGAGGGGACCTCATGCCAGGTATCCTCAAGGTGACTGTGACCAACATTTCTTTGGCAGCAGCTTATTCCAGGGCTCCAGAGCAAATTTGTGTGCCACCTCCCAGGCTACAGCTCATTGGCCTGTACAGAATGGCTAACTCGTTCATTCAATTCATGACAGAAAATGTTAGTCAAGCTGCAAGAGCTCCTGTGATCATCAGAGCACAGGGTGTCATTGACATCACTGACATGACCACAGTAGCTCCATGTGAGCAGCTGGTTGAATCAAAAATGGTTTTATAGTGTATTGAAAATTGCATTGAGCATTTTGCCCATTTGTGGTTAAGACTCACACATATACCAGCAGAGAGACATTGTGTGCTGCAGGAAAGTCACATTGGACTCAACATGTTATTTCCCTCCACAGAGGTCTTCTCCAGCATTATTTTGTTTTTTTTATTACCAGCAGAGGGACTCTGTATACAAGAGATAATAAAGGATCCATATTGAGCAGATCATGCAGTTCGAACTCTTACTATCTCCAGCTGAATATTGTTACGACACAGGGTAAACCCCTCTGCTAATTTAAACCAGCAGCACAGAAAAGATTCACCCTGTGCTGTAATCTGTTATAATACAAAAGGCAAAGAGCTATCCTTCTTTTTAAAGTAAAAATTAACAACTTCATTCTTTAAGTCCAACAGAGAATATTAAAACCAACAACTATTTACAACTAGTTTCTCTTAAACCTATCTTTTACCTCCCACTCTACAATACTAATCCAATAAAAAAAAATCCCAAATAAGATTTAGGAAAAAAAATTCCATTTTCGAAACCAGTCAGGTGTCAAATCTTCTCTTTGTATCTTCCTCTGCAGATTTTCCTCTATCATCTTTTCAATGTTCTGCTGCGCAAACTTCTTTCAGGCAGGTACCTTTCAGAGAGCTGTTCTGCTGGCAGTCTGTACTTGTTGGTGGCTTCGCAGGTCTCTCCCTAACTGTTGAAAATGTCTGGTTTTATACCCCAAAACATCAGATTGTTTCATTGGTTTTAATATTATCAAAATACTAAATTCATATTTGATTGGATTTTGGTATCTTGGGGCATAATTTAACTGATTGGCTGAATTTGAATTTGTTTTTGTATCATGGCAACCCAATTGCTGCTATTTGTTTTGACCAAGTGTTACTTCGTTACCTTGTTCTGGACTCTGTGTGTTTTGCCCTTGCTTGGTTTTCAACTCTCTAAAAGGTACAGTACCTCTACACCTTCATAACAATACGTATCTGTTTCTGTCCTCATTCAGATAGTCTGTGATCTCGATAAAAGAATCATGTAGATCTCTGCCCATTTTCTGGGAAACTCTTGTGACTCCTGAATTTCCACAGCACCCAGCTATTATTGCTCTTTGGGGTCCCATCACAGAGTGACCCATGAATCACTTCTGACATTAGGTGCACCATCAGCCCTGGAAGCAAATATTACAGTGTAATGCTCAGAGATGAAGGAGAAGAAAATGACAGTCCATCCTTTGGGTGTTGTAGGTCTTCAATAGAAACTGAGGGTCTGTTTGCATTATTAGCATTGGCCTTCCTGTGTTATGGTAATGACCTGAAGTGGATAATAACACGAAAGATATTAGAGGAAACTCAATCCATGAATGTGCCCATATCTCAGAATCACAGATTTGTAAAGGTACAGTAGGAGGCTGTTCACAGATTCTATTACCTAGTACCAATCTCCTGTCTTTTTCCTTTTTCTCTGCACAGTAATTCCCCATTACCCTGCACAGAGGGTTTCTGTTTGTACCACCCATACAGGCACTGAGCTCCAGATTCCCACCAGCCTCTGGGTCAAAGTATTTTTCCTCACGTCCTATCTGAATCTCTTTCCCTTTCCCTTAAATGTATTCCCCCTGGTCCTTGATCCCTCCACCAAGGGGAGATGTTTCTTCCTGTCTACACTATCTATGGCCCCATAATTGTACATATCTCAACATGTCCCTCCACAGTCTCCTCTGCTCCAGGGAAAACGATTTCAATCTGTTCAGTCTCCCTTCACAACTGAAACGCTCCAATCCAGGAGATGTCCTGGTAAAATACACTAAATGAATAATTTGTATCTGCATTTTTGAAAGAAAGAGATGCCGCCTGGACCATTGAGATAAAGGAGGAAACTCTGCTACTAGAAGGGTGCAAAATTGATAAAGAAGAAGTGTTGGATAAACGTTATGTTGGCACATAAAGGTGACAAGTCTCTGGGACTGGATGAGACCCATTCAAAAATGTTGAAGGAAATGAGAATGGAGAACGTAGAGTCACTGGCCATAACCTTAGACTTGGGAAGATACCAGAAGACAAGAGAATTCCAAACGTCATACCCCTGTGCAAGCAAAGGTAGTAAAGTTAAGCCCAGCAAGTACAGACCTTTTGTGCTGGGAAACCTTCTAGAAACAATTATTTGGATAGAATTAACAGCTATATGGAAAAAGACAGGCTCGTTAGGAAAGAAAAACCAACATGGAATTCTAAAGGTGAAATTGTATTTAACTAACCTGCTAGAGTTTTTTGAAGAGTTTTTAGAAAGTATCAATGAGAGTAACACTGTTGATATGGTATTCGTGAACTTCCAGAAGCGTGTGATAGTGCGACACAACAGACAAATTAGACAGGTTATAGCTGATGGAGTACAAAGGCAATACAAAAACAACATGGATTTTTAGAAAACTGAGTTATAGGGAACAGAGAGTAATAGTCAATGGATGTTTTATGGTCTGAAGGAAGATTTGTAATGGACCTCCCAGAGAGAAAGTGAGGACTGCAGATGTTGGAGATCAGAGTCGAGAGTGTGGTGCTGGAAAAGCATAGCAGGTCAGGCAGTATCTGAGGAGCAGGACAGTTGACGTTTCGGGCATAAGCCCTTCATCAGGAATGAGGCTTGTGGGCTGAGGGCCTGAGAAATAAATGGAAGGGGGGATGGGACTGGGGATGAGGTAGCTGGGAATGCAATAGGCAGATGAAGTTTGGGGAGAAGGTGATAGGTCAGAAAGGAGGGTAGAGCAGATAGACAGGAAAGACGATGGACAGGTCAAGAGGGCGGTGCCAAGTTTAAGGCTTGGGACTGGCATAATGTGGAGGAAGGGGAAATGAGGAAACAGGTGAAATCCACATTAATCCCATGTGGTTGCAGGGTCCCAAGGCAGAAGATGAGGTGTTCTTCCTTCAGGCGTTGGGTGGTTAGGGTTTGGTGATGGAGGAGGCCCAGGACCTGCATGTTCTTGGTGGAGTGGGAGGGAGATTGAAGTATTCAGCCACGACGTCATGGGCTTTTTGCTGCGGGTGTCCCAGAAATGTTCTCTGAAACGATCTGCAAGTTGGCATCCTGTCTCCTCAATGTAGAGGAGACCACATCGTGTACAATGGATACAGTGGATGACATTTGTCGAGGTACAGGTAAATTTGTGTCGGAGGTGGAAGAACACTTGCTGGAGTGGGCAGAAAGGTAACAAATGAAGTTCAAAGGAGAGAAGCATGAAGTGATGCATTTTGGAAGGAGAAGAATGACAATAGAAAACAGGGGTACTGTTCTAAAGGGGGTGCAACAGCAGAGGAATCTGGCTGTATCTGTGCACAGATCATTTAAAGTGACAGGATAAGGCGAGTGGCCAGTGAGCAAAGCAAACAGTCTTCTGGACTGCATTAACAGAGGCAAAGAGTACAACAGCAAAGAGATAATGTTGAACTTGTATAGGACACATGTCAGATCTCAGTGTAGAGTTTTGGGCAATGCATCATAGGCAGGACATGGACACGCACTGAAGAAAGTGAAGCGGAGATTTACAAGAAAGGGTCCAGGGATGAGAAACTTCAATTATGAAGATAGTTTGGAGAGGTTCAGACTGTACTCCTTGGAGAGAAGAAGACTAAGTGGAGAACTGATAGAAGTTTTCAAAATCTTGAGGGAGCTTGAAAGCATAGATAAGTAGAAACCATTCCCACTAACAAAAGGATCAAGGGTGAAAGGATTGGGATATAAATTGATCTGCAAAAAAAGCAAGGGTGATATGAGAGAAGACTTCTGTGCTCGGTGAGCAATTGGAGTATGGAATGCGCTACCTAGAGGTGTGGTGGAGGCACGTCAATTAATGCATTCAGGATGGCATTGGATGACTGTTTGAACATGGAGTTATTGGGAAAAGGCAGGAGAATGGCACTGAGTCACGATGCTTATTTGGAGAACTGGTGCAGACACAATGGGCCGAATTATCTCCTCTTATGCCATGATGCTTCTGCAATTCTGTGATTTCTGTCAGCAAGACAGACTTTGCGTGAATATTGTAAAGCTTCATTGGAATGATCAAAGGTGCAGCGGATTCAGATGGAACTCTGCAGGCGAAGACGAACAATTGGTGATCTCCTTGGAAGTCCATAAATAAATGGCTCAGGAGATCGATAGAACTGCAACAGAGAATGTTTCCATGAAATCAGACTGAAGTGTTGTTCGGATAGAGCTGGTCAAATGATTAATATTGTAAACATTTTCCATGCAAAAATATTGACTTTGGCCCATTGGCTGAACAAATCCTTGTGGTGTTCAAGGACACATCACATCTGTTTTCACTGTGAAACTTACCACATAGCTTTCAGCTTTTGCATAGAACTTCCACTTGCAAGGTTAATATATTTTTATATAAAGAGTTAACCCATCATGGTTATTTTTGTGCAGTAAACGTTAAGAGGAGCAAACTGAAGTCTAAAACAATCACCCCAACAGTGGTGGTCTGGTTTCAGGCTTTGGTTCAGAATCTGGTATAGGGTAGCATGGTGGCTCAGTGGTTAGCACTGTTGCCTCACAGCACCAGGACCCAGGTTTGATACCAGCCTTCGGTGACTGGCTGTATGGTGTTTGCACGTTCTCCCGCTGTCTGTGTGGGTTTCGTCTGGGTGCTCCTGTTTCTTCCTGTAGTCCAAAGATGGTTAAGTGAATGGCCATGGCTAATGCGGGATTATGAGATTAGGGTGGATCTGTGGAATGCTCTTCAGAATGTCAGTCCTGACCCGATGGGCCAAATTACTTTTATCTACAGGAACTGCTTTGTTTGGTGTGGTGGAGGATAACCATTGGCTAGTCTAACAAGAAGAGACTCCTGCCTTAAACATGATGCAACTCATTGCATGTCAGCAACTAAGTATGAGAGACAACAACAGAAACTAGGAAGTAAACCTTTCAACCCTGCTCCACCATTCAATACCATCATGGCTGATCCTCAACACCATATTTCCACTTTTTCCTTATGCTCCTTGTTGCCTTTAAAATCTAAACATGCATTGATCTCTGTCTTGAAGATACTCCGTTATTTGACCTCCACGATCTCCTGTGGCAGTGAATTCCACAATGTTGACTGTCCTCTGAGTGAAGAAATGTTTCCTCATCTCATTCCAAAATGGCTTATCTCATACTCTAGACACAACAACCAAGGACAATGTTCTCCCTGCATCTCGTGTTTCCAGCATTCTGAGAACTCTCTATGTTTCACTCAGGGTTACATTGATATGACAGGCAGTGTGCAGAAGATTCCAGGCCTGCCCGGCAATTTTAGAAGAACAGGTGGGTGGGTGACCATAACTGGAGAGGAGGCAAAAATTTAGTTTCAAATGTAAGGTTCAGGACTAACATTTTGCTACGAGCTTCTCACAACCTTTCAATTTGTCCAGGTCTCCCTGAATGTCAGATTTTGTGAATTCATTGGCTGGCCATGAAACACATTCCAGCAACTCTGGAATTACATTCACAGGCCCAACTTTGTTAGCCAAAAATGGGAAAGAGATGTTCGCAGATCCCACAAACATTTCAGATAAAGTGTGTAACCGGTGGGGTAGACTACTTCCTCCAAACTTTGCTGACTACAAAATTCCTCCGATACAATTTCTTTGTGAAAATGTTGATAGCGTGAAGGGTGAAGCTGCTCCATTCAGCCAGGTCTTGCTTGCAATTTTTAAATATTTACAGTGTAATGGGTGAAGGGAGACTGAGGTGAAAAGGGGTTTCTACGGAAAGAGGCCCTGAGCAGAAGAGGTTCACAGGTCAGTGGATTGAGTGGTAAAGATTGCTAGGGTTGTTGTCGGGGGCTCTCTCAGGATCCTGTGCTACTACAGACCACAGCGGTATTGACTTTCTTTACCCTAACCCCACCCTCCCCAATCAGGGACATGCCTGGCATCTTCTGACATGCCAAGTGCACGTGTTCACCAGTGCTCCTTACAGAAAAGTAATACAGTTTGTCAAGTTCACTATGGACCCAGATAGCCATGTTTCCTTAGATGCTAGATCCCTTGCCATTAATTATACACACCACCCACAGAGCATCCTGGCATCATCCAGGCCAATTCCTGAACAGGAAAGGATTTCACTCTCTCAAAGCCCAGCTCCTTTGTGGCCACAGACAATACTTCCTGCACATAGGCAGCTACTATCCAGGAGCACACTGACACTCTCAGGACAGAATCTCCAATTAGTGACTGTTTGCTGTGCCCTGCATATCAACATCAAAGATGAGGCCAGACCATTTCTTCCAGTGAGTGAAAGGGTGTGGTCATTGAGGTGGGAGCGGCCACTGAGGAAGGGGGTGTTGTCAGTGAGAGGGGTGTGGTTTGTGAGAGAGGGGTGTGGTCACTGAAGAAGAGGTGTGGTCTGTGAGGTAGGGGTGTGGTCAGTGGCCAAGGGGGCATGGTCAGTGGGAGAGGGGTGTAGTATATGCAGGAGGGTGTGGTCAGTGAGAGAGGCGGTGTGGTCTGTCAGGAAGGGGTGTGGTCTGTGTGTGAGGGGTGTGGTCTGTGAGGGAGGGATGTCTGGTCTGTGATAGAGGTAATGTATGACTTAGATGTAATGGTGTTGGACTGGGGTGTACAAAGTTAAAAATCAGACAACATCAGATTATAGTCCAACAGGTTTATTTGGAAGGACTAGCTTTCGGAGCACTGCTCCTTTATCAGGTGACTGTGAAGAATAAGATCATGGTCACAAAAGTTATAGTCAAAGGAGTCCAGTGTCATTGAGATGTGATACATTAATCAATTTTAGATCAAATCTTTCATCTTTTAGAATGGGATATGCTGGTTTCAGTTCTTTGATACGTAAATCCCAAAACTTCTTTTAAATTACACTCTCAAGATAACTCAGCTTTTGTAACAATAGGTGTGAAGTCTGTCTGTGTCCCAATGTTGAGTCAGACTGACAAACCCACTGCATAGTTTTACAGAGTTTTACATTGATTTATGCAGTTTTGAGCAAAATAAAATGTAATTCTGCAAAAACTAATACGTGTGCACGTATAAGAGCGACAGAGTGAGTATGTGCATGTGGTGTGAGTGCACGTGAAATAGTGTGTATGCATATGTATGTGTGCAGGCTTGGTTATGTGTATGCGTGAGTGTTATTGGGTATGTGTCTGTGAGAGGGTGTATATGGGGGTGTGAGTTCAGGGGGTGTAAATGTGTGCATATGAGAGAGAGCTTATGTATGAGAGCGGGTCTGCGTGGGTGTGTGAGTATGTAGGAGTGTGTGTGTGTATGTATGTATGTGAGAGAGTGTATCGTGCAGTGGGGTCACCTGTAGTGTGACATGAACCCAAGAACCCGGTTGAGGCCATTCCCATGGGTCCCGAACTTTGCTATCAGCCTCTGCTCACCCACACTGTGTTGTTCCCTGTCCTGATGTTCGCCTTGGAGGATGGTTACCGGAAGCTCCAAGGATGAATGTCCTGGACCACTGAAGTGTTCACCGAATAGGAGGGAACACTCCTGCTTGGTGATTGTTGCATGGTGTCCCTTCATCTGTTGCCGCAGCGTCTGTTTGGTCTCGCCAATGTACCATGCCTCAGGGCATCCTTGCCTGCAGTGTATGAAATAGACAACATTGGCCAAGTCACGAGTACTCACCGCTTACATGGTGGGAGGTGTCCCCACGTAGAACATAGAACATAGAAAAATACAGCGCAGTACAGGCCCTTTGGCCCTCGATGTTGTGCCGATCCAAGCCCACCTAACCTACACTAGCCCACTATCCTCCATATGCCTATCCAATGCCCGCTTAAATGCCCATAAAGAGGGAGAGTCCACCACTGCTACTGGCAGGGCATTCCATGAACTCACGACTCGCTGAGTAAAGAATCTACACCTAACATCTGTCCTATACCTACCACCCCTTAATTTAAAGCTATGCCCCCTCGTAATAGCTGACTCCATACGTGGAAAAAGGTTCTCATGGTCAACCCTATCTAAACCCCTAATCATCTTGTATACCTCTATCAAGTCACCCCAAACATTCTTTTCTCCAATGAAAACAGCCCCAAGTGCCTTAGCCTTTCCTCATGCGATCTTCCTACCATACCAGGCAACATCCTGGTAAACCTCCTCTGCACCCGTTCCAGTGCCTCCACATCCTTCCTATAGTATGGCAAACAAAACTGCACAGAATACTCCAGATGAGGCCGCACCAGAGTCTTATACAACTGCAACATGATCTCAGGGCTCCGGAACTCAATTCCTCTACCAATAAAAGCCAGTACGCCATATCCTTCTTCATCGCACTATTTACCTGGGTGGCAACTTTCAGAGATCTGTGTACATGGACACCAAGATCCCTCTGCTCATCCACACTACCAAGTATCCGACCATTAACCCAGTACCCCATCTTTTTGTTACTCTTACCAAAGTGAATCACCTCACACTTACCTACATTGAACTCCATTTGCCACCTTTCTGCCTAGCTCTGCAACTTATCTATATCCCGCTGTAACCTGACACATCCTTCCTCACTGTCAACAACTCCACTGACTTTCGTATCATCCGCAAACTTGCTCACCCAACCTTCTAGCCTCTCCTCCAGGTCATTTATAAAAATGACAAACAGCAATGGTCCCAAAACAGATCCTTGCGGAACACCGTTAGTAACTGCACTCCAAGATGAACCTTTACCATCAACTACTACCCTCTGTCTTCTTCCAGCCAGCCAATTCCTATCCAAACCTCCAACTCACCCTCAATGCCATACCTCCGTATTTTTTGCAGTAGCCTACCATGGGGAAGCTTATCAAATACCTTACTAAAATCCATATACACCACATCTACCGCTTTACCCTCGTCTACCTCCTTAGTCACCTTCTCAAAGAATTCAATAAGGTTTGTGAGGCACAACCTGCCCTTCACAAAACCATGCTGACTATCCTTGATCCCATTATTCCTATCCAGATGTTCATAAATCCTATCCCTTACAATTCTCTCTAAGACTTTGCCCACAACAGAAGTGAGACTCACCGGCCTATACTTACTAGGGTTATCCCTACTCCCCTTCTTGAACAAGGGAACCACATTTGCTATCCTCCAATCTTCTGGCACGATTCCTGTAGACAACGAGGACATAAAAATCAAGGCCAATGGCTCTGCAATCTCCTCCCTTGCTTCCCAGAGAATCCTAGGATAAATGCCATCAGGCCCAGGGGACTTATCTATTTTCACCCTTTCCAGAATTTCCAACACCTCTTCCCTACATACCTCAAAGCCATCCATTTTAATTAATTGTGACTCAATATTCACATCGGCAACAATGTCCTGTTCCTGAGTGAATACTGATGAAAAGTATTCATTCAGTGTCTCCCCAATCTATTCAGCCTCCACACGCAACTTCATACTACTATCCTTGACTGGACCTATTCCTACCCTAGTCATTCTTTTATTCCTGATATACCTATAGAAAGTCTTAGGGTTTTCCCTAATCCTACCAACTAAGGACTTTTCATGTCCCCTCCTTGCTGCTCTTAGTTCTCTCTTCAGATCCTTCTTGGCTACCTTATAACTCTCAATCGCCCCAATTGAACCTTCACGCCTCATCTTTACATAGGCCGCCCTCTTCCGTTTAACAAGGGATTCCAATTCCTTATTAAACCACGGCTTCCTCACACGACCCTTACCTCCCTGCCTGAATGGTACATACTTATCAAAGACACTCAATAGGTGCTCCTTGAACAAGCTCCACATATCAATTGCACCCTTCCCTTGAAGCCTACTTTTCCAAGCCACGCATCCTAAGTCGTGCCTCACCGCATCATAATTTCCCTGCCCCCAGCTATAACTCTTGCCCTGCAGTGCACACTTATCCCTCTCCATCACTAGAGTAAAAGTCACCGAATTGTGGTCACTGTCCCCAAAGTGCTCACCTACCTCCAATTCAAATACCTGGCCTGGTTCGTTACCCAGAACCAAATCCAGTATGGCCTCACCTCTTGTTGGCCTGTCTACATATTGTGTCAGGAAACCCTCCTGCACACATTGGACAAACACCGACCCATCTAATGAACTCGAGCTATAGCTTTCCCAGTCAATGTCTGGAAAGTTAAAATGCCCCATAACAACCACACCATTACTTTCACTCTTCTCCTGAATCATCCTCGCAATCCTTTCTTCTACATCTCTAGGACTATTAGGAGGCCTGTAGAAAACTCCTAACAGGGTGACCTCACCTTTCCTATTCCTAACCTCAGCCCAAGCTACCTCAGATGGCGAGTCTTCATCCATCGTCCTTTCCACCGCTGTAATACTATCTTTGACAAGCAATGCCACAACACCCCCTCTTTTACCCCCACCTCTGACCCTACTAAAACATTTAAACCCTGGAACCTGCAACAGCCAATCCTGTCCTTGTTCTACCCATGTCTCCGTAATAGCCACAACATCGAAATCCCGGGTACCAACCCACGCTGCAAGTTCACCTACCTTATTTCGTATACTTCTTGCATTGAAGTAGACACACTTCAAGACACTTTCCTGTTTACAGGCACCCTCCTTTGAGATTGATGCCATGTTCCTAACCTCCCCACACTCCAGGTCCTGCACCCTAAAGCTACAGTCTAGGTTCCCATGCCCCTGCAGAGTTAGTTTAACCCCCCCCCCCAAGAGCACTAGTAAGCTTCCCCCCAAGGATACTGGTGCCCCTCAGGTTCAGGTTCCTCTCCTGCGCGCTTTTATAGGAAAAAAAACCTACCCAGGTAAGCTTGCGCTATACCAGCTTCTGGCTGCCCTTCTGGTCGTCATCACTTCCCCCTGCTGCTCCCGCTCTTTCTGTGAAGAGAAAGAAAACACCGCTGCCCACTACCGGTAAGTAATTTTAAAACAAACTGTCTCACCTTAGCTGTAGCCTTCCGGGTTCGTTTAAACTCAGCTGCTGCTCGCACTCAAAGTGACCGTTGGCGTCGAAGGGTGAGTATTTATACTCACTGCTTTCCTTCCCGGCTGCCCCTCTGGTCGTCGTCACTTCCCCCTGCTGCTCCCGCTCTTTCTGTGAAGAGAAAAAAAACACCGCTGCCAATACCGGTAAGTAATTTTAAAACAAACTGTCTCACCTTAGCTGTAGCCTTCCGGATTGGTTTAAACTCAGCTGCTGCTCGCACTCAAAACATGTAATGGTGTTATCCGTATTGATACTCTGACATGTCTTGCAGCAGCTGCTGTGACAGGGTTGGAATGGTGTTGCTGCGAACAATGATCTGTTAAAGGTTTGGTGTTTTTTTAAAAGGCAAGAAGTGGCGGTGCAGGGAAAGTCTTGGCAAGGCGCTCGTCCTCACTGATAATGTGTTGTAGGCTGCAAAAAAATATGGCATAGTCATCAGCTTGCGGGAAGAACTGCACAACGCTGGGTACCTTGTTGGTTGCAGGTTCTGTCTGTCTCCCGAGTAGGTCATTAGAGTTTCTTGCTGTGGCATGTCAAAACTGGCGATTGATCATCGTACCCTGTTCTTGTGAGGGTATCTTTGAACACTTTGAGGAGAAAGTGAGGTCTGCAGATGCTGGAGATCAGAGCTGGAAATGTGTTGCTGGAAAAGCGCAGCAGGTCAGGCAGCATCCAGGGAACAGGAGAATCGACGTTTCGGGCATAAGCCCTTCTTCAGGAAGAAGGGCTTATGCCCGAAACGTCGATTCTCCTGTTCCCTCTATCTTTGAACACTTTCAGATGGTGGGAGTGTGAGTATATAGGAGTGTGTGTGTGTGTATGTATGTGAGAGAGTGTATCGTGCAGTGGGGTCACCTGTAGTATGACATGAACCCAAGATCCCTAACTTTGCTATCAGCCTCTGCTCACCCACACTGTGTTGCTCCCTGTCCTGATGTTCGCCTTGGAGGGTGGTTACCTGAAGCTCCAAGGATGAATGTCCTGGACCGCTGAAGTGTTCATGAATGGGAGGGAACACTCCTGCCCGGTAATTGTTGCATGGTGTCCCTTCATCTGTTGCCACAGCGTCTGTTCGGCCTCACCAATGCACCATGCCTCAGGGCATCCTTGCCTGCAGTGTATGAGATAGACAACATTGGCCAAGTCACGAGTACTCACCGCTTACATGGTGGGAGGTGTCCCCACGTGTAATGGTCAGTGAGGGTGAGGTGTGGTCAGTGAGGGTGGGGTCTGATCAGTGAGGGTGAGGTGTGGTCAGTGAGGGTGGGGGTCTGATCAGTGAGGGTAGGGTGTGATCAGTGAGGGTGGGGGTCTGATCAGAGAGGGTGGGGTGTGTTCAGTGAAGGTGGGGTGTGGTCAGTGTGGGTGGGGTCTGATCAGTGAGGGTGGGGTGTGGTCAGTGAGGGTGGGCTGTGGTCAGTGTGGGTGGGGTCTGATCAGGGAGGGTGGGGTGTGGTCAGTGAGGGTGGGGTGTGGTCAGTGAGGGTGGGGGTCTGATCAGTGAAAGTGGGAGTGTGGTCAGTGAGGGGGGGTCTGATCAGAGAGGGTGGGGTGTGTTCAGTGAAGGTGGGGTGTGGTCAGTGTGGGTGGGGTCTGATCAGTGAGGGTGGGGTGTGGTCAGTGTGGGTGGGGTGTGGTCAGTGAGAGTTGGGTGTGGTCAGTGAGGGTGGGATGTGGTCAGTGTGGGAGAGGGGTGTGTGAGCTATGCGGGAGGGGTGTGTTTTGAGAGTGGGTGGTTCTGGCCAGTGAGGGAGGGGGTTGTCGGTAAGGGGGTGGATGTGGTCAGTCAGGGAGGGGTGAGGTTTCTGAGGAGGTGAGGGTGGTTTCTGAGCAGATGGGTGTGGTCAGTGGGGTTGGGTGCCGATTGTGAGATGGTGGGTGTGGTTTGTGAGGGAGGGGGGTGGTCAGTCAGGGAGGAGTGTGGTCAGTGAGGGTGGGGTGCGGTTTGTGAGGGGGAAGGTCTGGTTTGCGGGGAGGGGTGTGGTTTGTGAGGGAGGGGTATGGTTTGTGAGGGGGTGGGTGTAGTTTGTGATGGAGGGGTGTGGTTTGTGATGGAGGAGTGTGGTTTGTGATGGAGGAGTGTGCTTTGCGTGTGGTTTGTGAGGGAGGGGTGTGGTTTGTGAGGGAGGGGTGTGGTTTGTGAGGGAGGGGTGTGGTTTGTGAGGGAGGAGTGTGGATTGTGATGGAGGAGTGTGGTTTGTGAGGGAGGGGTGTGGTTTGTGAGGGAGGGGTATGGTTTGTGATGGAGGAGTGTGGTTTGTGATGGAGGTGTGTAGTTTGTGAGGGAGGTGTGAAGTTTGTGAGGGAGGGGTGTAGTTTGTGAGGGAGGGGTGTGGTTTGCGGGGAGGGGTGCGGTTTGTGAGGGAGGAGTGTGGTTTGTGATGGAGGTGTGTAGTTTGTGAGGGAGGGGTGTAGTTTGTGAGGGAGGGGTGTGGTTTGTGATGGAGGTGTGAAGTTTGTGAGGGAGGGGTGTGGTTTGTGAAGGAGGTGTGTAGTTTGTGAGGGAGGGGTGTGGTTTGTGATGGAGGTGTGTAGTTTGTGAGGGAGGGGTGTGGTTTGTGATGGAGGTGTGTAGTTTGTGAGGGAGGGGTATGGTTTGTGAGGGAGGGGTGTGGTTGGTGATGGAGGGGTATGGTTTGTGTGTGGTTTGTGAGGGAGGGGTGTGGTTTGTGTGGTCAGTGTGGGAGATGTGTGGTTTGTGAGGAGGTGGGTGAGGTTTGTGAGGAGGTGGGTGTGGTTTGTGAGGGAGTGGTGTGGTTTGTGGGTGTGGTCAGTGAGGATGGGATGCTATTTGTGAGGGGGGGCATGGTTTGTGAGTAGGTGGGTATGGTCAGTGAGGGGGTGGGGTGGTCAGAGAGGGGGTGTTAAGTGAGGGGGTGGTTGTGGTCAGATAGGGTTTGGGGGAGGTCAGTGAAGGGGTGGGGGTGGTCAGTCAGTCAGTCAGTGAGTGGGTGGGGGTGGTCAGTGAGTGGGTAGGTATGGTGAGATAGGGGGTGGGGTGGTCAGTGAGGGGTGTGGGGGTAGTCAGTGATGGGGTGGTCAGATGGGTGGGTGTGGTTAGTGAGGGGTGGGTGTGGTCAGTGACGGGGTGGTGGTCAGTGAGGGGGTGAGAGTGGTCAGTGAGGGGGTGGGGGTGGTCAGATAGGGGGTGGGGGTGGTCAGTGAGGGAGTGGGGGTGGTCAGATAGGGGGTGGGGGTGGTCAGTGAGGGAGTGGGGGTGGTCAGATAGGGGGGTGGGGGTGGGGGTGGGGGTGGTCAGATAGGGGGTGGGGGTGGTCAGTGAGGGAGTGGGGGTGGTCTGTGAGGGGGTGGTGGTGGTCAGTGCGGGAGGGTGTGCTTGCACCGGCGCCTCTGATTGGCTGAGAAAGTTATTGGGGGGGGGGTGTTCCGGAGAAGTTTTTATTTTGTTCGGCGGCTGGAAGCATTTCTTTTTGTTGTCGCTGAGCCTTGTTTCCGTGGGTGTGAAGCGTGTCCGAGCTCGGGGATATGGTGGACATCGTGTACCGGACCCGGTCACTCGGGGTGGCCGCGGTGGGCTTGCCAGACCAGTACGCGGACGGCAGAGCGGCCAAAGTCTGGCAGCTGTACATTGGCGATACTAGGAGCCGCACGGACGAGTACCGCAGCGCCGTCGTGCAACTGCTCCGACAGCATCAGTGTCAACGGGTCCTGGACGTGGCGTGTGGTACCGGGTAGGGGAACATTCACCTTCATCCAGTCTGTCAAAATAAATTGCATTCATATTTTAAAACATCCCCCGCTGGTTTCCCCCCATAGAATCGATACAGGAACCTAAATCCTGCGCTTTATTTCAGCTCCCCTTGAAAGCAGCGTGTGTGTTAACACACAGAAGAGGAAATGTCAGGTTGCTGGTACAATCAGAGCCAATTCCAAAGCCTCAACACAAAAAATGAAGCTTGTCCAACTGGGCAAAGCTTCCACTGATTTGCGAGATCATCCACTCCAGTCCATGTCGTATTGGCTTTAATGGTTTGTTGTTCACCATATGGAACTGAAAATGTGTTGCTGGAAAAGCGCAGCAGGTCAGGCAGCATCCAAGGAACAGGAGAATCGACGTTTCGGGCATAGGCCCTCCTTCCTGAAAAAGGGCTTGTGCCCGAAACGTCGATTCTCCTGTTCCTTGGATGCTGCCTGACCTGTTGCGCTTTTCCAGCAACACATTTTCAGCTCTGATCTCCAGCATTTGCAGCCCTCACTTTCTCTCTGTTCACCATATGGAACCTGGTTTGGCCAAACCCCTCTGAGGAATGGGAAACAGCCTGCACACTAACGGGATGGATCTAACTGGTTTATTTTAAAGGAGTCGTATTGTGTTCAAACAGATACAGATGGATGCGTGACGGTTACCCCCTTTTTAATCTGTGTGTCCATTCCTCCCTGTCCAAACGCTGGCAGCCTGGAACAGATGCCTTGGTTGGTGGCGATAACCAACCGGGACCTACACTCAACTAGCCCGGGATAAAGTTGCTGTTTAAGATTTTTATCCTGTAGGTATTTGTTGCCAGATTTCCTTCGAATTCAGTCTGCATTGCATCTGAGCACATTCCAGGGAAATAAGGAGACATACAAAAAAAAATTTCATGGTTATGTGGACAACGCTGGCTCAGCCAGCATTGCCCATCTCTAATTGCTCAGAGGCCAATTGCTGTGGGTTTGGAGTCACATATAGGCCAGACCGTGTAAGGATACCAGATTTCCTTTCTTGATGGACATTAATGAACCAGATGTCTTTTTACAACAATTAGTAGTGGTTAAGTGGTCAGCATCACAATAACTGTGTGTGTGTGTGTTTTGGAAGAAGAGAGCACCTTGTTGAGGAACTGTTCTGAGCTTTTCAAAACGCTGTCACTGGCGTGATGAGTCAAAGTGTCTCCTCCTGTGCCTTACATTTGCCGAGTGATCTTAAAACAGTGTCATCACTGAGTGAGAAGCTAGTAATTTTATAATGCTCTTTGTGATAATTGGTCCAAACTACCAATAGCAGGAACCTGTTCAAAGGAGTGATTGCCTGCAGGAAAGTTCACAGATAATGTAAGTCAGTTCAGTTTCATAGACTTGGAATGTTCGGATCCATTCATGTGTGCTTCGTAGAATGCAATGGTTTTTTATATACAAATAACTCTGAATCATTGAGAACTGTGCTTACTCTCTCTCGTATTGTGCTGAGCAACACGGCTTTTTATGGGCTAGTTCAAATGCAGAATCATTAAGCAGCTCTAACGCAGACTCGGTGTGCACTCAAGTGCAGAACATTAGATTAATTTAAGATACGTATGGACAGATGCATGACTAGGTGGGGAGCAGAGGGATACAAATGCTTGGGAACAGGTTCAGACAGTGGATTTGGATCGGCTCAGGCTTGGAGGGCTGAAGGACCTGTTCCTGGGCTGTAAATTTTCTTTGTTCTTTATTCTAGATTCGGAAACGTCTGTGGAGGGAGAATGCAGAGTTAATGTCTGAATCCACTGCAACTTCTTCCAAGCTGAAAGATATTCGAAAATGGTTTTATAAAATTATTGAGGCATAATTCTTCAAATGGTGTGCAGGGTGTTCTAGCTAGGTGGATAAAGAACTGGTTGAACAACAGGAGACAGAGAGTAGTAGTTGAAGAGAATTTTACAAAATGGAGAAAGGTGACCAGTGGTGTTCCACAGGGGTCAGTATTGGGGCCACTGTTGTTTGTAATATACATAAATGATCTGGGAGAGAGCACTGTTGGTATGATCATCAAGTTTGCAGATGACACGGAGATTGGTGGAGTAGCAGAAAGCATAAGTGACTGTCAGAGAATATAGACAGAGTGGATAGAGAAAAGCTTTTTTCCATGAAGGATTCAATAACGTGATGTCACATTTTCAAGGTGACAGGTGGAAAGTTTAAGGCGGATACATGCGGCAAGTACTTTACACAGAGGGTGGTGGGCATTTGGAACGCGTTGCCAGCAGATGTGGCAGAGGCAGGCACGGTAGATTCATTTAAGATGCATCTGGACAAATGCATGAGCAGGTGGGGAGCAGAGGGATACAGATACTTAGGAATTGGGCGATAGGTTTAGACAGTGGATTTGGATCGGCTCAGGCTTGGAGGACCGAAGGGCCTGTTCATGGGCTGTAAATTTTCTTTGTTCTTTGTTTGTTTATTACATTTCAGTGTTTTTAAAAAGATAGAAACTGCAAAAGGTAAATGTCCCTGGCAGATATATTAATAAGTCAAAAGTGACCATTGAAATAATGTCAAGTGCTTATGACTAAGGGGTAAGTTAAGCTAGAAAAGGGAAGGAAAATTTTTACAATGATGTTGCTGGGACTGGAGGGTTTGCGTTAGAAGGAGAGACTGGTTAGGCTGGGACTTTTTCACCGGAGCGTCGGAGGCTGAGGGGTGACCTTATAGAGGTTTATAAAATCATGAGGAGCATGAATAGGGTGAATAGCCAAGGTCTTCTTCTGAGGGTAGGGGAATCCAAAACTAGAAGGCATAGGTTTAAGGTGAGAAGGGAAAGATTTAAAAGGGACCTGAGGGGCAACTTTTTCACACAGAGGATGGTGCATGTATGGAATGAGCTGCCAGAGGACGTGGTAGAGCTGGGTATAATTAGAACATTTAAAAGATGTTTGGACAGGTACATGAATAGGAAGGATTTAGAGGGATATGGGCCAAACACAGGCAAATGGGACTAGTTCAGTTTAGGATACCTGATTGGTGTGGACAAGTTGGACCAAAGGGTCTGTTTCTATGCTGTGTGATTTTACGATCCTTCCCCTATGGAAGCAGTTTTGGCCTATCTTCTCTACAAAGACTCCTTAACATTCTGAATGCCTCTATTAAATCTCTGCTTAGTTTCCTCTGCTCGTAAGTGAACAATTCCAGCATCTCTGGTGCCTCCAGATGTCCTAAGTTGCCCATCACGGCTATTTTTCTATTGTGTTGCTGCCATGCCCCCTCCGGGGTTTTGCACATGTTTAACAAGAATAAAAAAAAACAAAATTAAACCAGGAGTATGATGGCTAAACTTGGCAATAATAATCCAGCTAAGGTCAACTAGTTACAGTATTACCATAACCCTGCTCTTGCACATGATCTGAAACCAGAGTTTAAAAATTGCACACAACCTACTGTTTCCTGCTTTGACAACTACCCCCATCACCACCCACCAAATAATTTAGTTCCCTCATAAGCTCTATCTTGAATTTGATCGCATTACCAAACTTTATTGGCTCCTTGGATGGTCTATGGGTTTCTGTGTACTCTGTGCAGTTAAATCTAAACATTACCACTCTTCAGCTTGAGTTGTATCACCTTGCAGACCTTATTGCATCAAACAGCTTGGAAGAGTTCACCTATCTCCAAAGTGGACACTCTAGCCTCCAGGACTATGGTGGGATCCCCTTTCCCTGGCAATCTGACCACTCCCAGTTGACTTCATTCCTCTAATTCAGGCCTCCTGAGCAACCCTGATTTTAATCTCTCCACCACTCGTGACTGCACTTTTAGTTGCTCAGGCTTAAAGCTCTGAAACACATTCAGGACTCGCTGTTCTTTAGAAACATAGAAAATAGAAGCAGGAGGAGGACATTTGGCCCTTCAAGCCTGGTCCACCATTCAGTATGATCATGGCTGATCATCCAACTCCGTACCCTGTTCCTGTTTCTCTCTGTTTGATCCCTTTGGCAATAAGAACTATACCTAACTCTGTATTGAGAACATTCAGTGTTTTGGCCTCAACCTCCTTCTGCGGCAGAGAATTCCACAGACTCAGCAGTCTCTGGCTGAGGAAATTCCTCCACATCTCAGTCCTAAATAGCCTAAACTGTCCTTAAGACTTTGACATGCACTTTCCTCTTTTGTGGCACTTCCTTACAACCTCCCACTTTTACAATCTCTCCTTCTGAGGTTCCGTGTGATATTTTGTTTGGTGATACTCCTGTGACGCACCTTGAGATGCTTTATTGCCTTATCGGTGCTACATAAATGTGTAAGTTCTCATTGTTGTGGTTCTAACTGTTTCTGCTGAAGGTTGATTGTCAGAACATTGGATCAGAGGAGGTCATTTGACCTCTTGAGCCTGTTCCACCCATTCGATGATATCTTGACTAAATTACAACATGGCTCCATGTCCCACGTATAATCTCTGTTGAAAATTATGCTTGAAATAAGTGCTAGGCTTCAAAATCATGAGCCATCACAAGGAGTTGCTGAATGTAACCCCAAGGCTTGTCTGCACCAAGAGGGCTTATAGATCCCAGAATCGCTCCTGTGTGGAAGCAGTTCATTTGGCCTATTGGGTCCACATGGAAAAACATCCCACTCAAACCGACCCTATCCCTGTTACCTTGCATTTCCCAAGGCTAATCCACCTAGCCTGCACATCCCTAGTCACTGTGGGCAATTTAGTATGGCCAATCCACCTAGCCTGCAGATCTTCGGACCAAGCCTCAATACCGGCCTGCAACAAAACAGCAGCATGCCAGGTTCTCTAGACAAGGAATATGGGCTGTTTATAATCCAAGTGGCACTCTTGGATTATAAACAGCCTATTCCCTCTTCTGAATCAAAAGGATAGACTTTCAAATTCCACTTCAGTATCTTAAGCAAAGAGCCTTAAGCTGTTGCTCCATTGTGGTACTGAGGGAGTGCCGCACTGTTGGAGGTAGCTGTCAGTTAGGTAAAGAATAGTCCCAGCAGTATTCTGAGAAGAAGCTAGTGTCTTGAGCAGTATTTTTCATTCAACTGATGTTACTGAAACAGATTATTGGATCTTTTATCCCATGGCTGTTTGTGGCAGCTTGCTGTGCACAAATGTACTGGCACATTTCTAGTTTTGAAACAGTGAATACCTTTGGGATGTCCTGAGGTAGTAAAAGGTGCCGTAAAATATGCAGAGTAGAGTAATTAAAATAAGCCTTATTTAAAATGTAATTTTTTTTTAGCCCAAAGTCGCTCAGCAGATTGTCACATTGAGGTGAATTTTACGAAGCCATCATGCTGTAGAAAATTGGGAACATCACATTCAGGCTGGCTCTCATTGTTTCAGTAGAACATGCTTGTCTGAAAGGTTCACTGATGGGAATGTGAATGATGGACTTGTTCACATGATAAATTCAACAGAAGTATCTGAAAGGGAATTGTGTATTACTTGGAAAGATAATTCAGGAGTGGAACTAATTGGAACCTTTTTACAAAAGCAATCCATACTGGCCCAATGAACCAAATGGCCACCATCCTTGGTTCCCTGGGATTTTTTTAGCTGTTTTCATTTTCTGCAGCTGGAAGTTTCCAAAAGTTTCAGGATTCTTCTATACCTGCAGGTTGGCTATCTGAGAGTTATAGTCATGGATAATGAGTGGTTAAAAGAAAACACAACTGTATATCCATGACAGGCCCACTATGATGAGTCAAGGAGTGCAGTGATTTCAAAATTCTCATTCTTTGTTTTCTCATTCATTCATGGCTTTGACCCTCCCTCCCTACCTTCATAATCTCCTCTGCACCAATGATCTTCTAACTTTGACCTCCTGAGTATTCCTGAGTTTAATCATTCCAGGAGAGGTGAAGATGCCTTCAAAGGAGACTGTCTCCAGTCTCTGCAGTTTGTCTCCTAAACATCTATACTTCGTTCCTCCCTTTAAGCTACTCATTAAAACTAACCTTCTTTTGATGAAACTTTTGCCAACTTGACCTGATATAACCTGTGTGGGTCAGTGTCAAATCTGGGTTAAAAACATGCCTGTGAAACGCTTTGGGACATTTTATTGTCGAAAAGGCATTATGTAAATACAGGTTTCTCTTGTCATTTTTGTTGTCTTTTCCCTTTCCAGACGTTGGCAGACAGCTTTGAAACACACCAAATGTTTTAGTTACAGCTTTCTGATACTTTTTTGTCCTGTTTTGTCTCCTCTCATGAAGCCCCACGGCGGATTACCATCCTGTATCCCTGTTGTATTTGACTTGTAAATAATCATTAAAAACAGTAGGTTTTCCTCTCGCGTCCTCCTTTCTGCACCTCTCTGTCTCTCTCTCCATTTTGCAGGTCAGCAACAAATGCATTTCATGCTTTCTAGTATCTGCACAAATATAATATGACTTAGCTATCTCATTGACTGTCTGCATACACACAGGCATAAGTTCAGGGTTGCTGATGGTGGTGGGGTGGGGGGGGGTGGGGGTGGGAAACGGCGTAACAAAAACTCAGTCTGTCCAGCTCATGTGACCTAGCTTTTGCGTTTGAAGCTTTTGATTTGTGAATAAAACAAACTGGGACCCATGAAGGCTCATCCGAATGTCTGCACATAGGAGACATTTGTAGACAATTTGGGCATCCCTATTGGTTCACAGCTTAACAGAAAGCCAGATCTGAGGAAATGGATTGCTGGCGACTTCTAAAAAGCAAAAGGGATCAATAGCAATGTGGAAGGCAATCCCTAAAATCATCTCGTCGCAATGGAATTGGTTTCGCTCAGTCCACATTATCCAGTGATTGTGCCAAACGGCCGTTCATTTGGGTGTTACAATCAAGTCCATTGCTTTTCAGTTCTGATTATCCAAAATCAAAGAGCTGAATGGCCAACTCCAGCTCCTATTTTCAATGTTGTTAGAAAGAAATACGGAATCATAAAACGCCTCAATCTCAAAATCAAAAGACACTTTTGTTTAACCCAAGAATTTCCAAAAAGAGCAGAATGTCTATGTGGAATGGAATTTTATCTACCTGCTGAAGTAGTGGGACCGTTTGGAGCCCGGTTTGATTCACTAGCTGGTTTTATGGTGTTCTTTTCCCAGCATTATCGTTCCACTGGACCAATTTGGACATGATTCCATTTTAGTGCTTTCACTTCTACAGAATGTGGGCACTGTCCCAGACACTTTCAGGGAGTTCTCCCTCTTGCCTTCCAGTGTGTCATGTTAAATCCAGAAAGAAGGGAAAATAAATGCAGAATAATAGTCCAGATGCTGGTGGGGTTCTAGAATGAAAACTGAAAATGCTGGAGAAGCTTAGGAGATTTGGCAGCAGCTGTGGAGATAGAAACAGAGTTAATGTTCTTGATACAAATGTGCTAGATTCTCCACTCACTGTCACTGTTTGTAATTATAACCACTGCCCAGTCACACATCTCGCCTTGACAGATTAAATGTTGCCACTTGCCAATGAAACACCATTGACTCTGGTTAAAAGGGTGACACAGTGGCTCAGTGGTTAGCATTGCTGCCTCACAGCACCAGGGACCTCAGTTTAATTCCAGCCTTGGGTGAAGTTTGCACATTCTCCCTGTGTCTGCATGGGTTTTCTCACATGGTCCAAAAATGTGCGGGTTAGGTGGATTGGCCATGCTAAATTGCCCATAGTGTTCTAAGATATGTACGTTAGGTGGATTAGCCATGGGAAATGCGGGGTGACAGTGACAGGAATAGGGTAGTATGGTGAGCCTGCATGGGATTCTCTTCAGAGGATCAGCATGGATTTGATGGGCTAATTGGCCTGTTTCCAAACTGTAGGGATTCTGTGAATTGAATCATTTAAAGACTGTTGTCTTTGGATTATCAACTTGAAAAGATACTATTTTAAACCAAGGGACTGTGGAAGGAATAGTTCCATTTTAAAAGTAAATGTTACTAGAACTCATTGTGTGTTGAATTTCAGTAATGTCATAATCAAGCAGTGGAGAGGATGCTATATACCTCTGCTCCTGTGGAGGGTGGGCTGTGTGTGTATGTGTTTGTATGTGTTCAGTGCAGCTTTGCCAATGACAGCCTTTGGATTGGTTTTTTTGAGCAGGACCAGTTGTGTTTTCAGAAGTACTCAGCAATGTAACAGCATCTTGATTGGTTCTTGGGTGAGTGACCGCAGCTTTGCGTTTGGACATTGCAGTTGAAACATTCAGCCTGTGAAGAAGAAAAGCTGTCCTTCCCTCTCTGTTTTGTGTGCACTAAATCCCGAATAGCTAGCTGCACTCTCTCTCGGGTAAAACCATGTTCAGTGACATTGAAAGGTCAAATTCTCAAGCAGTGAATGAAAGGTTTAAAATCACGGTGTCTACAACCTCATTTACTCCTCGAGGAGTTGATTGGAACTGAAGGAAAATAACTTATTGTTTCCTGTAATCCAGACTGGTGCCAGAACTGTACTGAATGACAGTACAGTTCCTTCTTCACCTGTAATATTTGTATCTAGTCTGTATTTGTCTGCGTGTTTGCACGTGTACAGGGTTTTAATTAAAAAAGAGTAGAGTTTAAGTTGTAGGGAGCTATTACTTATCACTTATGTATATTTTTGCCATTGGTTAAAGCAATCTGTTCACGATCATTAGCTGTTTTCTTGTTAAGTACAGAAATTGTAAAACCATAAGACCTTAAGATAAGCAGCAAAATTAGACCATTTATCCATTGAGCCTGCTCTGCCATTCAATCATTGCTTATTGATTTCTAAACCCCATTGTCCTGCCTTTTCCTGTAACCCTCGATCCCCTTGCCAATCAAGAATCTATCGTTGTTTTAAGTACACTCAGTGACTTGGCCTCCACAGTCATCTGCAGAGATGAGTTCCACAGTTTCATCACCCTCTGGTTGAAGACATTCCTCCACAGCTCAGTTCCAAAGGGTGGTCCCTTCATTTTAAAGCTGTATCCTCAGGTCCTAGTCTCTTCTACTGATGGAAACATCTTCTCTATGTCTCTAGGCCTCTGAGTGTTCTTTAAGTTTCTGTCAGATATTCCCTCATCATTCTAAACTCTGTTGGGTACAGACCCAGAGTCCTCAACCACTCCTCACATGAAAAGCCCTTTATTCCCCATTCTTGTAAAACTCCTCTGGACACTCTCCAATACCAGCGCAACCTTCCTTAGATACGGGGGCTAAAATTGCTCACAGTAATTTTAATGCAGTGTCTGCTCTTGTATTCTGGCCCACTTGAAATGAGTGCTGGCATTGTCTTTGCCTTCCTAACTGCATGTTAATCCTAAGACAATCCTGATTCCCTTTGTGCTTCAGATTTCCAAAGCCTTTCCCCGCTTGGAAAATAGTCTATGCCTCTATTCATCCTACCAAAATGTATAACTTACACTTCCCAACACTGTATTCCACTTGCCACTTATTTGAGCATACTCCTAGCCTGTCCTAGCCTTCCAGCACCCTCCACACGACCTGACCCTCTACCTATCTTTGTGACATCTTCAAACTTAGCATCAATATCTCCATGATGAGTGTTTACTTTTAACCTGGGTTCATTAGTCATTTAAATTTGGGTGCAACCTTTTCAGGTTGGAGACTGCTGTGGCAATAGTGGAGCTGCATTTCCAGTACTTTATGCCAAAAATTCTTGGTAATCAATGCAGAGAAGATGGTCTTCTTATTAAAGGGTTCTAAAAATTTATGGCATTCCTCAGTGAATCTCCATGGTGTGCAAATCTTAATGGACAACCAGACATTGTTCTGTGAAATTGAGACAACGTAGCAAGCTTACATTACTTCCCAATATTTTGCACTCGGCCATGTGTTCTACAGAATATTTCTCTCCTTTAGACACCCCATTAAGGGCAAGTCCTATTAAGATATAGTAAGTTGCCAAGGTTCTTCAACCTATGACCACGCCATCTCAAAGGACAAGGGCAAGGGAACACTATTAGCAGGAAATGCCCCACCAAGTCACACATTGTCCTTGCTTGGAACTTTAGTATTGTTTTTTCCACTGTCATCAGGTCAGAATCCTAAGGTTCCCTCGTTAGCAGCACTCTGCGTGTACCTATGTCCCAGGGACCACAACAGGTCTGCAGCTAACTGACCACCAGTTTTTTGAGGACAGCTCAGGATGGACTATAACCACTTGCTTTGACAGTGATGCCCAAATCCCATGGACAAGATTTTGAAAGTTCATGAAGGGTTTCAACAGAGGCTTGAATTTCTCAGAATATTGAGTAGATTGGTCAGAGTATTGAGTACAGGAGTTGGGAGGTCATGTTGCGGCTGTACAGGACATTGGTTAGGCCACTGTTGAAATATTATGTGGAATTCTGGTCTCCTTCCTATCGGAAAGATGTTGTGAAACTTGAAAGGGTCCAGAAAAGATTTACAAGGATGTTGCCATGGTTGGAGGATTTGAGCGATAGGGAGAGGCTGAAGAGGCTGGGGCTGTTTTCCCTGGAGCGTCGGAGGCTGAGGGGTGACCTTGTAGAGGTCTATAACATCATGAGGGACATGGATAGGATAAACAGACAAAGTCTTTTCCTTGGGGTGGAGGAGTTTAGAACTTGAGGGCATAAGTTTAGGGTGAAGGGGAAATATATAAAAGGGTGCTAAGGGGCAACGTTTTCACACAGAGGATGGTACATATATGGAATGAGCTGCCCGAGGAAGTGGTGGAGGCTGGTACAATTGCAACATTTAAAAGGCATCTGAAAGAGTATATGAATAGGAAGAGTTTGGAGGGATATGGGCCAGGTGCTGGCAGGTGAGACTCGATTGGGTTGGGATATCTGGTCGGCATGGATGAAGGGTCTATTTCCATGCTGTGCATCTCTATGACTCAATGACTGTATAATATTTGCCAAATGGAGGTATATTGATACTGGGTCTTGATGAGAATTGCTTTTTGCAGAGTGAATGTGTATTGTGCTTCAGTCAATAGGTTGGAAAGGTGTCAAAACTAATTGCAATTGCTTCTCTTTTGAATGCACTAATGGTGCTGTCAAAGCCAGCATTTGGTACACATTATAAACATCAGGGACAGCCAGTACCAAGGTTACATTTGAATCCCACTGTTGGCACATGTGACTGTGGCAAAATATTACTTATATTTAAGAGCAGTTCTATGGTTACAGTTAGTTAGACACTAAGACGGATAAAGGCAGAGCTGAGATCTATGCTGAAGAAAGCTGTTTGGCAACTAGATGTAGTTGGACGCTTCTGTGTTATTAAACTCAGGAGAAAGTTCTTGGAGTTAGTAGGCAGATATGTTGACTCTTTAGAGGTGTATGGGATACACCCAAGCTTTTCTGTTTTGTGTTTTTTTTATTTCCACCCACATGACCTCATTTAACAATCCTTCCCGATATCATCTCTCCTCACTGCTATTATTGATTCCATGATCAGTACTGTTGCCCTTCCCTCCTCTTCTATCCTCTCTCTGGGTCATCTGATTAATCTGTAACCATAAATATTGACCTGCCAATCGTGCCCATCTTTCAGATGGTCGTAGCTATGATATTATACTCCCAAATGCCAGTCTGTGTTGCCAGCTCATCTGTCTTATTCCTCAAACTCCTTGCATCAAAATATGTTCCGTTCAGCCCTGCTAAACTTACTTTTTCATCCAACCCATGTTTCTTCTGCCTGGAATTGTTTTGGGAGGACAATTTTCAAATTTAGGGTAAAATCTGGGGATCATGTAACCTCTGCTGAAGTGTACCTGTCAAGCATCTTGGTGATGAAGGAAGGCCTAGATGTTTTTTGGCTGGTAAGGAGGTTGAAGGTGTTTACACTTGAAGGCAATTGCAGTAAGCTGTGTGCTAACGTGAACAGAATTAAGTGTCTGAAAAGCTTTCAGGATGTTGGGCTGTAAACAGTTGTGCTTTAAATTGTCTGTAACTTTGGTAATAGGCCTCTTGAGGTGAGCTGACCACCATCTCTGTGGATACATGGGCCATGTGATGCATGTTACCATAGAAGTGTGCTTTGAGAGGTTAAGGATTGGAAGATGTCACTAAAAACTCTGATTCAGTCAGGATGCCAAAGTGCAGTAGAAGTAAAGAAAAGTCGAGGGTGTGGTGCTGGAAAAGCACAGCAGGTCAGGCAACATTCAAGGAGCAGGAGAATCGATGTTTCGGGCATAAGCCATAACATTGATTCTCTTGCTCTTTGGACGCTGCCTGACCTGCTGTGCTTTTCCAGCACCACACTCTTGACTCTAATCTCCAGCATCTGCAGTCCTCACTTTCTCCTAGTAGATGTAGAAAAGCCGTATGAAGCAAGATACTTAGCCTCATCATATTTGACTGTAGTTGGGGGCCTGTGCATTCATTGGTAAGACTTAATGTGTGAAGAGATAAAATTAATCTGGAAGATTCATCTAGTAAATTCTTGGAAGCTAAGAGTCATTTTGGACTGATATCTGAAAACTGAATGATTACTTAAAGGACTGTGTGACCCAGAGCTTTAAAGTATTTTACATTGATTGTGCTATAAATAAAATGGGGCATTCCATTCTGTGAGTTAAAGTATAAGTTGCATACAAATATATTATTACATCATTGAGTTTTTACATTTGTGACAGTAAATGTCTTAAACGTTTTGTCATACTTTCACCTATTAAGCAGAAATTTGAGTTTCTTTTTCAATAGTATCCTCGGATACTGAAGCTGTCCATGTCAAATGCAACAAGTCCTGGACAATATCCAGGCTGATAAGTGACAAGTAACATTTATGCCACACAAATGTCAGGCTATGATCATCACCAATAAGAGACAATCCAACTACTGCCCCTTGACATTCAATGGTGTTACCATCACCGAATTCCCCACTATCAGCATGGGAGTTATCATTGACCAAAATCTCAACTTGACTCACCACATAAACACAGTGGCTACAAGAGTGGGTCAGAGGCAAAGAATACTGCAGTGAGTTAACTCACCTTCTGACTCCCCAAGCCTGTCCACCATCTTGAAGGCACAAGTCAGGATGAAATACTGCCCACTTGCCTGGATGAGTGCAGCTCCAACAACACTCAAGACGTTTGACAACATCCAGGACAAAGCATCTTGCTTAATTGGCACTACATCCACAAGCATCCACTGACACTCAGTAGCAGCAGTGTGTACTATCTATACGATACACTGCAGCAATTCAACAAAGATCCTCAGAGAGCACCTTCCAAACCTATGACCACTTCAATCTAGAAAGACAAGGACAGCAGATACATGGGAACACCACCACCTTCAGGTTCCCCTCCAAGCCACTCATCATCTTGACTGAGAAATGTGTCTCTGTTCCTTCATTGTCGCTGGGTCAAAAGCCTGGAACGCCCTCCCTAATGGCATTGTGGGTCAACCTACAGCAGATGGACTGCAGCAGTTCAAGAGGGCAGCTCACCATCACCTTCTTAAGGGCAACTAGGGCTGGGCAATAAATGCTGGCCCAGCCACTGATGCCCACATCCCACAAATTAATAAGTAATAAAAACATTATCAGCCTCTGCAGGGGTCATAACTGGTGGCAGAGCTATGATGGGCCAAATGGCCTAATTATCTGCTGTATTCTGTTAATTTAGGCGCTCCATACTGATAAGAATGCTTTCTGCAGTTGGTGGTGTAGTGACAGAGTCAGTGTTCGAGTAAACCAGAATCCCAAGTTAATGATCTGAGGACAGGCGTTTGAATCCCACCGTGGCAGATGGTGAAATTTTGTTTCATGGTCTTTTGCGCGTGTGTGACAGTGGATGGGTATCACTGGGTAGCTTGTGTTAGTTTAGTTTAGTTTCCCTGCGGTGTGGAAACAGGCCCTTCGGCCCAACCGACCCTCCGAAGAGCAACCCACCCAGACCCATTTCCCTCTGACTAATGCACCTAACACTATGGACAATTTAGCACGGCCAATTCATCTGACCTGCACATTTTTGGACTGTGGGAGGAAACCCACGCAGACACTGGGAGAATGTGCAAACTCCACACAAACAGTCTCCCGAGGCTGGAATTGAACCTGGGACCCTGGTGCTGTGAAGCAGCAGTGCTAACCACTGAGCCACCATGTTACAAGCCAACATCCATCAGGAACAGCATTCAAATTGCCCTGAATTAAACACACGTAATCTTTTACATTTTGGAACTGGGATGATCACGTAGGCAGATGCCAAAGTTAACTGTGTACTGGTGAGGACTGACTGTAACTCAACAAAACTGGTACAGTGTGTAATAACAGTCATTATATTACAACTGCTTTTGTCATCTTGACATCTTGGCGTGGAGGCATGAAAGATGATGCAATCAGGGAAGATTCCTTTCAGTTCTGCCTCCTGCTGAAAATCCTCTTTCAAAGGAACTTAGTGTGCCACTCCCCTTTAGGAGAAAGTGAGGACTGCAGATGCTGGAGATCAGAGCTGAAAAATGTGTTGCTGGAAAAGCGCAGCAGGTCAGGCAGCACCCAAGGAGCAGGAGAATCGACGTTTCGGGCAAAAGCCCTTCTTCAGGAATGAGGAAGGTGTGCCAAGCAGGCTAAGATAAAAGGTAGAGAGGAAGGACTTGGGGGAGGGGTGTTGGGAATGCGATAGGTGGAAGGAGGTTAAGGTGAGGGTGATCGGCCGGAGAGAGGGTGGGGGCGGAGAGGTCAGGAAGAAGATTGCAGGTCAAGAAGGCGGTGCTGAGTCCGAGGGTTGGGACTGAGATAAGGTGGGGGGAGGGGAAATGAGGAAGCTGGAGAAATCTGCATTCATCCCTTGTGGTTGGAGGGTTCCTAGGTAGAAGATGAGGCGCTCTTCCTCCAGGCGTTGTGTTGCCATGGTCTGGCAATGGAGGAGGCCAAGGACCTGCACGTCCTTGGCAGAGTGGGAGGGGCAGTTAAAGTGTTCAGCCGCGGGGCGGTTGGGTTGGTTGGTTGCGGGTGTCCCAGAGGTGTTCTCTGAAATGTTCCGCAAGTAGGCGGCCTGTCTCCCCAATGTAGAGGAGGCCACATCGGGTGCAGCGAATGCAGTAAATGAGCAGCAGGTCAGGCAGTATCCTGCTCCTTGGATACTGCCTGACCTGCTGCACTCCCCTTTAGGTCAATTGGTGATTTTATCAGAATATCGAGCTGCAGAGGGGGGTGAATTAATGTTTCACCCTTTCATTTATCAGGCTAATTCTCACCTTTCAAAAAAGAAACCAAAGAACTGCGGGTGCTGGAAATCAGGAACAATAACAGAAATTGTTGGAAAAACTCAGCAGGTCTCAGCATCTGTGGAGAGAAAGCAGAGTTAATGTTCCAGGTCGTACTTGAGGATTGCAGCTAGGAAAAGGTTAGTGTACATATGCTGAAGAGGGGGGAGGAGTAGACTGTTATTGGAGGTAGAGCCCAAAGAGAAACGAAAACACAATTGGATAGACTAAGGAGTGGGCAAAGGTCAGCCTGGGAGAATCAATAGCTGCTAATGGTGGCTGACAATGGGATGGGTGTGGCAGCAGCAAGCTAATGACAAAGTTTGGTGTGTGTGCCATTTAAGGTAGGGACATGGGAGAAGGTGCTCCAACCCTAAAATTATTGAACTCGATGTTGAGTCCTGAAGGTGGCATGGTCCCCAAACAGAAATATGAGGCCACTCTACCAGCTTGTGCTGACCTTCGTTGGTGCACTGTATTGAGCCTGAGACAGAGCTGTTGTCCAGGGTACACGGTGGGGTGTTGAAATGGTAAACAACAGGAGGCACAGGTCACTTTTTGCGGTCAGAACATAGGTGTTCTATGAAGCTGTCACCCTGTCTACGCTTCGTTTTCCCAATGTATCGAGGGGGTGGGGCAGGGCAAGGGAAAATGGCGCAGAGAGTAAGGTGGGGGAGGTATTGGTGACGATGTGAGAATGCTGGGGGTGATGCCACTGAGACCAGACCTCTAAGGGCTTCAAGAGGTATGGAGGAACATCGGCTGGGGACACTGGGGGGGAGTTGATGAGGAGAAACAGGAAAGGCCAGATGCATGACCTGTCGATGCCCCTATTCTAGGCCTAGGAGAACATTTTGGGAGCTTACCCTTCTCCCTCACCCCTGCATCCTCACCCCCACACCCTCACCCCCACCTCATCCTACCTTGTACAAACCCATGTTATGAAAGCTGCTGAGCTGAGTGCTTGGCCTGAGTGTCTCTCTCTACAATGTCAATCCCAACAGCGGTCAGACTCAGACCCTTAAGGCCACTTAATGGCCTCAATTGATCACAGGCTGGGTAGATGGCTACCCAATGGCTCATTTCCCACACACGGCGCACACACCCAGACATACGCATGCATGCGCTCGCGCACACACAGACACATGTGCACACATCCACAGACGCACACATGTGTGCACACACACACGTGCGCACATACACATATGCACACGTACAGACACACAAGCAAACACACATCTGCATATACATACACACACACACATAAGCGCACGCGCACACACACAAACACACACGCGCGCAGTGGGCACACTGCTTGTGTCATATTACGGATGTCAGAATCCTCTGGTGAGATTCATAAAATCCAGATCCAGGGATTTTTTCCTAGGGTCGTCTCTGCACTGCTTCCAATATTTGAGCATCTCCCCATCTTCTTAATCACAGAAATGTATCACAGAAACAATGGAGCGTCCATCCTCTTCCAAGGTACAATCAGTTCTGGGCAGTCCTAACATGCAGGATCCAATCTATAATCCAGCCAGCTGGCTCAGGATTTTGTTTGAGCTATATTGTATGCAGGTGTTGTTCGCACTCTGAAACCTATCAGTTCAGAAAACCAACCTCCCATGGATGCAGAAGTTAGGAACAGAAGTCAGCCATTCAACCCCACTGGGTCTTCTCAGCCATTCAATATGTTCACGATTGATGTGTTGCGGTCTCACCTCCAAACCTGAGCCTGATACCCTGTGCCTCAACATGAACATATAAATCAGGAGCAAGAACTTGGAGATATTTTCTAATCAACCTGTGATTCTGGGTAATTCAAGATGGAGGATGGGAAATATTCATGGCTGTAACAAGCTGCTCCATTTTTGAGGTAGTTTGGGTGTTGGAGGTGATTTCCTCGAATTCCAGGAGCAGTAATTACTGTTTTATATGCTATTGCATTGTTTTGGAATTTTGGAGAAAAATAAGTCAAAACATTAGCACTTTTAAAAGGGAGAGGGACAGACAACAGGCAGCACATGGTGAGGTCAGTGCAGGAGAGAGAGAGAGAAAGAAACCCACACTGCTAACTGACACAGCAGTGAACCTGCACAGTTACTGCTTTTGCTGTTTGAATTCATATATCTCTGGACAGGGAAGTGCGTCTGGGAGAATTAACAAACAGTGAAATTCACAACTGATCTTGGAGGAACCTGTTTGGGAGAGGTCCTAGCACAGAAACAGTTAAGTAAATAGTTTTGTGTATAGCCTTGTTGTAAATCCACAATACTGAGTAGAGTGGGTTCATTCTTGATTAAATGTTTTATTGAGATATGTCTCTTGATTAAACTTATAAATATAAATAAGTATTAAGCTAGCCTGGAGCAGTGTTTTGTAGAGGAACAAGATGGTGCTATTTTCTGGGTCTGTAGACTGGAAGGAGAAAAATGGCCTCTAGTATAGTGAAATGCTCTTTGTGCCGGATGTGGGAGTTTAGGGAGAATTGATGTGTTACTGAGGATTATATCTGCAATAAATGCTGTTGGTTGTGAATCCTAACAGATTAAATGGATTGGTTGGAGCGACAGTTAGAGGCAATGAGGAATCTACAAAAGCAAGTGGGTGTGATGGTTGGCAGTTATAGAAAGGGAGAAAAGTCGCAGATACAGTCAAATAGATGGGTTAACTCCAGGAAAAGTAAGAGAGGTAGGCAGGTAGTGCAGGGGTCTTTTGTTTCAAACAAGTATGCTGTTTTGGAAAATGTGGGGAGTGATGGATTCATTGGGGAATGTAACATGAACAGCGCAGCAGGTCAGGCAGCATCCAGGGAACAGGAGAATCGACGTTTCGGGCATATGCAGGATAAAGCAGGTGATAGGAACAGATGGCTGAGGAGCTGGTGTATGAGAGAAGGATTCACATTTTTGGATCATTGGAATCTCTTCTGGGGTAGAAGTGACATGTAGAAGAAGGATGGAAATCACCTGAATTGAAAGGGGACTATATATTAGCAGGAAGATTTGCTAGAGGTGATTGGGAGGATTTAGTACATAGAACATTACAGCGCAGTACAGTCCCTTCAGCCCTCGACGTTGCGCCAACCTGTCATGCCAATCTGAAGCCCACCTAACCTACACTATTCCATGTACGTCCATATGCTTGTCCAATGATGACTTAAATGTACTTAAAGTTGGCGAATCTACTACCGTTGCAGGCAAAGCATTCCATACCCTTACTACTCTCTGAGTAAAGAAACTACCTCTGACATCTGTCCTATATCTATCACCCCTCAATTTAAAGCTATGTCCCCTCGTGCTCACCGTCACCATACTTGGAAAAAGGCTCTCCCTGTCCACCCTATCTAACCCTCTGATTATCTTATATGTCTCTATTAAGTCACCTCTCAACCACCTTCTCTCCAACAAAAACAGCCTCAATTCCCTCAGCCTTTCCTCGTAAGACCTTCCCTCCATACCAGGCAACGTCCTAGTAAATCTCCTCTGCACCCTTTCCTAAGCTTCCACATCGTTCTTATAATCTGGTGACCAGAACTGTACACAATACTCCAAGTGCGGTCGCACCAGAGTTTTGTACAGCTGCAGCATAACCTCATGGTTCCGGAACTCGATCCTTCTATTAATAAAAGCTAAACACTGTATGCCTTCTTAACAACCCTGACAACCTGGGTGGCAACTTTCAAGGATCTGTGTACATGGACACCGAGATCTTTCTGCTCATCTACACTACCGAGAATCTTACCATTAGCCCAGTACTTTCCATTCTGGTTACTCCGATCAAAGTGAATCACCTCACACTTGTTCGCATTAAACTCCATTTGCCACCTCTCAGCCCAGCTCTGCAGCTTATCTATGTCTCTCTGTAACTTACAACATCCTTCGTCACTATCCACAACTCCACTGACCTTAATGTCATCTGCAAATTTACTAACCCATCCTTCTACATCCTCATCCAGGTTGTTTATAAAAATGACAAACAGCAGTGGACCCAACACCGACCCTTGCGGTACACCACTGGTAACTGGATTCCAGGATGAACATTTCCCATCAACCACCACCCTCTGTCTTCTTTCAGCAAGCCAATTACTGATCCAAACTGCTATATCTCCCACAATCCCATTCCTCCGCATTTTGTACAATAGCCTACTGTGGGTAATCTTATCAAATGCCTTGCTGAAATCCATATACATCACATCAACCAGTTTACTCTCATCTACCTGTTTGGTCACCTTCTCAAAAAACTCAATAAGGTTTGTGAGGCACTATCTACCCTTCACAAAACCATGCTGACTATCCCTAAACAAATTATTATTTTCTAGATGATTATAAATCCTATCTCTATAACCTTTTCCAACACGTTACCAACAACTGAAGTAAGGCTCACTGGTCTATAATTATCAGGATTGTCTCTACTCCCCTTCTTGAACAGGGGAACCACATTTGCTATCCTCCAGTCTTCTGGCACTGTTCCTGTAGACAATGACGATTTAAAGATCAATGCCAAAGGCTCGGCAACCTCCTCCCTCGCTTCCCAGAGGATCCTAGGTTAAATCCCATCCGGCCCAGGGGACTTATCTATTTTCACACTCTGCAGGATTTCTAATACCTCTTCCTTGTGAACCTCAATCCCACCTAGTCTAGTAGCCTGTATCTCAGTATTCTCCTCGATAACATTGTCGTTTTCTAGAGTGAATACTATCGAAAAATATTCATTTAATGCTTCCCCTATCTCCTCTGACTCCACACACAACTTCCCACTACTATCCTTGATTGGCCGTAATCTTAATCTTAATCTTGATTTAAACTAATGGGTTGGGACCCAGGGAGATAGTGAGGAAAGAGATGAATTTGAGACTGGTACAGTTGAGAAAAGAAGCAAGTCAAACAGTCAGGGTAGGCAGGAACAAAGCAGAGAACAAGGTAGGACTGATAAATTAAACTGCATTTGTTTCAATACAAGAGGCCTAACAGGGAAGGCAGATGAACTCAGGGCATGGTTAGGAACATGGGACTGGGATATCATAGCAATTACAGAAACATGGCTCAGGGATGGACAGGACTGGCAGCTTAATGTTCCAGAATACAAATACTATAGGAAGGATAGAAAGGGAGGCAAGAGAGAAGGGAGAGTGAGTTTTTGATAAGGGATAGTATTAGAGGTGTACTTAGGGAGGATATTCCTGGAAATACATCCAGGGAAGTTATTTGGGTGGAACTGAGAAATAAGAAAGGGAAATCACCTTATTGGGATTGTATTATCGAACCCATAATAGTCAGTGGGAAATTGAGAAACAAATTTGTAAGAAGAATTCCGTTATCTGTAAGAATAATAAGGTGGTTATGGCAGGGGATTTTTACTTTCCAAATAGACTGGGACTGCCATAGATAAATGTGCACAAGAAAATTGTTCTCTACCTTGTTCTCTGATTCAGTATGTGAATGTACTTACTAGAGAAGGTGCAAAACTTGACCTACTCTTGGGAAATAAGGCAAGGCAGGTGACTGAGGTGTCAGTGGGGGAGCACTTTGGGGCCAGCGACCATAATTCTATTAGTTTTAAAATAGTGATGGAAAAAGATAGACCAGATCTAACAGTTGAAGTTCTAATTTAGAGGAAGGCTAATTTTGACGGTATTAAGCAAGAACTTGCAAAATGTCCAGATTACAGAGGAGGAAGTGCTGGATGTCTTGAAATGGTTAAAAGTGGAAAAATCCCCAGGACCTGATCAGGTGTACCCAAGAACTCTGTGGGAAGCTAGAGAAGTGATTGCTGGGCCTCTTGCTGAGATATTTGTATCATCGATAGTCACAGGTGAGGTGCCGGAAGACTGGAGGTTGGCAAACGTGGCGCCCTGTTTAAGAAGAGTGGTAAAGACAAGCCAGGGAACTATAGACCGGTGAGCCTACCTTGATGGTGGGCACGTTGTTGAAAGGAATCCTGAGGGACAGGATGTACATGTATTTGGAAAGGCAAGGACTGATTCGGGATAGTCAACATGGCTTTCTGAGTGGGAAATTGTGTCTCACAAACTTGATTGAGTTTTTTGAAGAAGTAGCAAAGAAGATTTATGAGGGCAGAGCAGTAGATGTGATCTATCTGGACTTCAGTAAGGCATTCGACAAGGTTCCCCATGGGAGACTGATTAGCAAGGTTAGATCTCATGGAATACAGGGAGAACTAGCCATTTGGATACAGAACTGGCTCAAAGGTAGAAGATAGAGGGTGGTGGTGGAGGGTTGTTTTTCAGACTGGAGGCCATTGACCAGTGGAGAGCCACAAGGATCGGTGCTGGGCCCTCTACTTTTTGTCATTTACATAAATGATTTGGATGCGAGCATAAGAGGTACAGTTTGTAAGTTTGCAGATGACACCAAAATTGGAGGTGTAGTGGACAGCGAAGAGGGTTACCTCAGATTACAACAGGATCTTGACCAGATGGGCCAATGGACTGAGAAGTGGCAGATGGAGTTTAATTCAGATAAATGCGAGGTGCTGCATTTTGGGAAAGCAAATCTTAGCAGGACTTATACACTTAATGGTAAGGTCCTGGGGAATATTGCATGCAATTCTGGTCTCCTTCCTATCAGAAAGATGTTGTGAAACTCGAAAGGGTTCAGAAAAGATTTACAAGGAAGTTGCCTGGGTTGGAGGATCTGAGCTACAGGGAGAGGCTGAACAGGCTGGGGCTGTTTTCCCTGGAGTGTCGGAGGCTGAGGGATGACCTTATAGAGGTTTACAAAATCATGAGGGGCATGGATAGGATAAATAGACAAAGTCTTTTCCCTGGGGTCGGGGAGTCCAGAACTAGAGGGCATAGGTTTAGGGTGAGAGGGGAAAGATATAAAAGAGACCTATGGGGCAACCTTTTCGTGCAGAGAGTGGTACGTGTATGGAATGAGCTGCCAGAGGATGTGGTGGAGGCTGGTACAATTGCAACATTTAAGAGGCATTTGGATCAGTATATGAATAGGAAGGGTTTGGAGGGATATGGGCCAGGTGCTGGCAGGTGGGACTAGATTGGGTTGGGATAACTGGTCGGCATGGACGAGTTGAACCGAAGGGTCTGTTTCCGTCCTGTACATCTCTATGACTCTAACTTTCAAAAGCTGATTAGAGGCAGATGTTCGCAGGTACAGGGACGGCTGGAAAATGGGAAGCCTTCAGAAATGAGTTAATGAGAGTCCAGAGACAGTACTTTCCTATTCGGGTGAAAGGAAAGGTGGATAGTTGTGGGGAATGCTGGATGACTGGACAAATTGAGGTTTTGATTAAGAAACCGAAGGAAGCATATGTCAGGTATAGACAGGATGGATGGAGTGAATCCTTAGAAGAGAATAAAGGCAATAGGAGTACAGTTAAGAGGGAAATCAGGAGGGCAAAAAGGGGACATGAAATAGCTTTTGCAAAAAGGGTTAAGGTGAATCCAAAGGGTTTTTACAAATACATTAAGGACAAAAGAGTAACTAGGGAGAGAATTGGGCCCCTCAATGATCAGCAAGGCGGCCTTTGTATGGAGCCACAGAAAATGGGGGAGTATTTTGTATTGATGTTTACTGTGGAGAAGGACATGGAAGATATAGAATATAGGGAAATAGATGGTGACATCTTGAAAAATGTCCGTATTAGAGAGGAAGAAATGCTGGATGTCTTGAAACGCATACAAGTGGATAATTTCCCAGGACCTGATCAGGTGTACCCTTGAACTCTGTAGGAAGCTAGGGAAGTGATCACAGGTGAAATGCAGGAAGACTGGATGTTGGCTAATGTTGTGCCACTATTTAAGAAAGGTGGAAAGGAGAAGCCAGGGAACTATGGACTGGTGAGCCTGATGTCGGTGGTGGGCAAGTTAGAACATAGAACATAGAAAAGTACAGCACAGAACAGGCCCTTTGGCCCACGATATTGTGCCGAGGTTTAATTCTAATGTAAAATATAGTAACTTAACCTACACAACCCTCAACTCATTACTGGACATGCACATGGATAGCAGTCACTTAAATGTCCCCAATGACTCTGCTTCCACCACCACCACTGGCAACACATTCCAGGCATTCACAACTCTCTGCATAAAGAAAAATTGTTGGAGGGAATTCTGAGTGACAGGATGTACATGTATTTGGAAAGGTAAGGACTGATTAGGGATAATCAACATGGCTTTGTGAGTGGGAAATCATATCTCACAAACTTGATTGAGTTTTTTGAAGAAGTAACAAAGAGGATTATTGTGGGCAGAGCAGTAGACGTGATCTGTATGGACTTCGGTAAGGTGTTCGACAAGGTTCCCGTGGGAGGCTGGTTAGCAAGATTAGGTCTCATGGAATACAGGGAGGACTCGCCATTTGGATCCAGAACTGGCTCAAAGCTACAAGACAGAGGGTGGTGGTGGAGGGTTGTTTTTCAGACCGGAGGCCTGTGACCAGTGGAGTGCCACATATATTGGTGCTGGATCCCCTACTTTTTGTCATTTATATAAATGATTTAGATGTAAGCATAAGAGGTACAGTTAGTAAGTTTGAAGATGACACCAAAATTGGAGGTGTAGTGGACAGCGAAGAAGGTTACCTCAGTTTATAATTGGATCTTGACCAGATGGGCCAATGGGCTGAGAAATGAAGGATGGAGTTTAATTTAGATAAATGCGAGGTGCTGCATTTTGGGAAAGCAAATTTTAGTAGGACTTATGCATTTAATGTCCAGGTCCTAGGGAGTGTTGCTGAACAAAGAGACCTTGGAGTGCAGGTTCATAGTTCATTGAAAGTGGAGTCGCAGGTCGATAGGATAGTGAAGAAGGCATTTAGTATGCTTTCCTTTTATTGGTCAGAATATTGAGTATAGGAGTTAGGAGGTCATTTTGCGGCTGTACGGGTCATTGGTTAGGCCAGTTTTGGAATATTGCATGCAATTCTGGTTTCCTTCCTATCAGAAGGATGTTGTAAAACTTGCACTGGTTCAGAAAAGATTTACAAGGATGTTACCAGGGTTGAAGGATTTGAGCTCTCGGGAGCTGTTGAATAGGCTGGGGCTGTTTTCCCTGGAGCGTCGGAGTCTGAGGGATGACCTTACAGAGGTTTATAAAATCATGAGGGACATAGATATGATAAATTGTCAAGGTCTTTTCCCTGTGGTCGGGGAGCGCATAACTGGAGGGCTATAGGTTTAGAGTGAGAGGGGAAAGATATAAAAGAGACCTAAGAGGCAACTTGTTCACGGAGTTCATGGTACATGCCTGGAAAGAGCTGCCAGAGGATATGATGGAGGCTGGTACAATTGCAACATTTAAATGTCACCTGGATGGGAATATGAATAGGAAGGGTTTGGAGGGATATAGGCCAGGTGCTGGCAGGTGGGACCAGATTAGATTGGAATATCTTGTTGGCATGGACGAGATGGACTGAAGGGTCTGTTTCCATGCTGTACATCTCTATGACTCTATGACTGTGGAGCATGAAGGTCTTGAACTTGAACCTCCTGGCTCAGAGCTACCATTGAGCTATGAGAACCCTGAGCTTAAACATGTATCCTGAATTTCTGCAGCTCCTACCATCACCTTACCTTTAGCTCTTTCTGACTTAGTAATGCAGGATTGCTGCTCGGAATTGTCTTCATCCAGCTTCCACCTTTTTTCCCTCACTATGTGTGGGATGTCAAATGCAGCCTGATTCCTCTTTTTATATCCTGAAGTGCTCTTACACACAAATGAAGTTGGTTTGCTCCCTATTGCCAAGTCGCCTGTAAATGTGTTTTTAAATCTATTCACCATCTGCAATCAACCTTTCCCATGTCCTACATGCAGTGCTGTGACCCACCCATAATCAGTCCTACCTGTTGCTATTCAGCCTAATTACATAAATTGCCCAATTCACTGTGTAGCTTATCTTGGCCCCACAGTTACTTAATCAACGCTGCAGAATTTGCCAGTGAAGCAAGCATTGCACAACTATTAAACAATTCAAATTCCCTTGGTTTGTTTGGAACTGATGTAATGTTTGAGGAGCTGTTTGCACTCAGTGATTCCCATTCACCTTTTTGACACGAGACTAGAAGTGGGAATGCTGCCAGTGCACTTTGTAAGTGGTAGGCAGGGTTGGTTGGGCTGGTCCGAGACATAAATAGGCCGAGTTCTACAGCAGTAAACAAATCACAATGAGTGGGATTTTCCTCTCTTAAGAATAACCATGAGGGTGGATTTCTGATCAGAGGCAGATCGGATTTTCAAATTTGTTCTTGGAATATGAGCACTGTCAGCAAGACCTGTATTTATTGCCCATTTCTAATTGCCTGGGTGATCTTCCGCCTTCAACCACTGTAGTCCATTTGGTAAGCCATATCCACAGTGCGAGTGGGTTGGGCATTCCAAGATCCTGAGCCAGTGAGATTGAGAAATGGCCATATGTTTCCAAGTCAGGATGGAATGTGTCTTGGAAGGGGTGTCCCCATGCACCTTGTTCCAGGTGGTAGAGTTGGCAGGTTTGGAAGATGGACAGCTGAAGGAGCCTTGGTGAGCTACTGTAGTGTATCTTGTAGATGTGTTGCCGGTGAAGGATGTCAAGGATCGGGCATGAAGCTAAGTGATTATGCACCTCGCAGCTCATTACATTTGCACAGGTAAAAGAGCAGGGTTTTATAGTAGGAAGTCCTGCCCTGCCCAGTTAGGACCTTCAGGCTCCAGCTGGGTGCCTGTTGAAAAGGCTCCCAGGGGCATTAACGTCCTGTCCATCATACCCCCCAACCTCCCCTGGAGATGTCAGAGACTAAGCAAAATGAGGCATCACATATTGGCAGTCCTTCCCATGTCATCCTACTGAGAGAGGGAAGGGCAGATTTCTTCCCTATGGGGAGCAGGGAGTGGCTACTCTGACTGACAAAGGCATCCTGGTGACTGCAGTGTTCAGAAAGAGTTTGAACAATTTGCTATGTTCCTTCAGCGTATGGGCAAATATCTCATTAATGCTTCATGTCCCTGTGAGTGTGTGTTGGCAGTGCAGAGACCATGACAACATAAGAACTCTGAGCAGGAGTAGACCATCTGGCCCTTCGAGCCTGCTCCACCATTCAATAAGATCATGGCTGATCAATTCGTGACCCCAACTCCACTTACTCGCCCCCTCACCCTCGCACTTAATACCTTTAATGTTCAAAAAATTACCTATCTTAACTTTAAAAACATTTAATATGGAAGCCTCAATTACTTTACTGGGCAGGGAATTCCACAGATTCACAATCCTCTGGGTGACGAGGTTCAGTCCGAAATCTGCTCCCCATTATTTTGAGGCTATGCCCTCTTCTCCTAGTTTCACCCGCCAATGGAAACATCTTCCTTGGTTCTATCTTGTCTATTCCCTTCATAATTTTATATATTTTTTTAAGATCCCACCTCATTCTTCCAAATTCCAATGACTATAATTCCAGTCTACTCATTCTCTCCTCATAGGCCAACTCCCTCAAGTCCAGAATCAACCTAGTGAACCTCCTCTGCACGCCCTCCAGTGCCAGTACATCCTTTCTCAGATAAGGAGACCAAAACTGCACACAGTACTCCAGGTGTGGCCTCACCAGCACCCTGTGCAGCTGCAGCATGACCTCCCTGCTTTTAAAGTCAATTCCTCTCACAATGAAGGACAAAATTCCTTCAGAGGACTGCCACACAGGAGGTTGCGTGATTGATATCACCATCAGAGGCTTCATGTTCATTTAATATTTGTCACTTCATCGTAGCTACTGACGTATCTCCAAACAGATCTTCCTTTCACTTCTGACATGGTTCAGCAGGATATCAAACTTGGGACTTCCTGTGCCCAGGAGAAAGTGAGGTCTGCAGATGCTGGAGATCAAAGTTGAAACTTTATTGCTGGAACAGCACAGCAGGTCAGGCAGCATCCAGGGAACAGGAGATTCGACGTTTCGGGCACAGGCCCTTCTTCAGGAATGAGCAGAGAGTGTTCAGCAGGAGAAGATAAAAGGTAGGGAGGAGGGACTTGGAGGAGGGGTGTTGGAAATGTGATAGGTGGAAAGAGGTCAAGGTGAGGGTGATAGGTCGGAGTAGGATGGAGGCGGAGAGGTCAAGAAGAAGACTGCAGGTCAGGAAGGCGGTGCCGGGCTGGAGGGATTCGGCTGAGACAAGGTGGGGGGAGGGGGGATGAAGAAACTGGTGAAGTCCAAGTTCATCCCCTGTGGTTGGAGGGTTCCCAGTCGGAAGATAAGACGCTCCTCCTCCGACCGTCGCGTTGTTGTGGTTTGGCGGTGGATGAGTCCAATGACCTGCATATCCTCGGTGGAGTGGGAGGGGGAGTTGAAATGCTGTGCTACAGGGTGGTTGGGTTGGTTCGTCCGGGTGGCCCAGAGGTGCTCTCTGAATCGCTCCGCAAGTAGGCAGCCTGTCTCCCCAATATAGAGGAGGCCACACCGGCTGCAGCGGATGCAGTAGATGATGTGGGTGGAGGTGCAGGTGAATCTGTGGCGGATATGGAAGTTTCCTTTGGGGCCTTGGAGAGAAGTGAGGGGGGAGGTGTGGGCGCAAGTGTTGCACCTCCTGCGGTTGCAAGGGAAGGTGCCGGGAATGGAGGTTGGGTCGGTGGGGGGTGTGGATCTGACAAGGGAGTCGCGGAGGGAGTGGTCTCTACGGAAAGCTGATAGGGGAGGGGAGGGAAATATATCCTTGGTGCTGGGGTCTGTTTGGAGGTGGCGGAAGTGACGGCGGATGATGCACTGTATATGGAGATTGGTGGGGTGGTAGGTGAGGACCAGTGGGGTTCTGTCCTGGTGGCGGTTGGAGGGGCGGGGCTCAAGGGTGGAGGAGCGGGAAGTGGAGGAGATGTGGTGGAGGGCACCGTCGACCACGTCGGGGGGGAAATTGCGGTCCTTGAAGAAGGAGGCCATCTGTGTTGTACGTATTTTGAACTGGTCCTCCTGGGAGCAGATGCGGCGGAGACGAAGGAATTGGGAGAATGGGATGGCGTTTTTACAGGGGGCAGGATGGGAGGAGGTGTAGTCCAGGTAGCTGTGGGAGTCGGTTGGTTTGTAGTAGATGTCCGTGTTGATTCGGTCGCCTGAGATAGAAACAGAAAGGTCTAGGAAGGGGAGGGAGGAGTCCGAGACTGTCCAGGTGAATTTGAGGTCGGGGTGGAAGGTGTTAGTGTAGTGGATGAACTGTTCAACCTCCTCGTGGGAGCACAAACCAACCGACTACAAACCAACCGACTCCCACAGCTACCTGGACTACACCTCCTCCCATCCTGCCCCCTGTAAAAACGCCATCCCATTCTCCCAATTCCTTCGTCTCCGCCGCATCTGCTCCCAGGAGGACCAGTTCAAAATACGTACAACACAGATGGCCTCCTTCTTCAAGGACCGCAATTTCCCCCCCGACGTGGTCGACGGTGCCCTCCACCGCATCTCCTCCACTTCCCGCTCCTCCGCCCTTGAGCCCCGCCCCTCCAACCGCCACCAGGACAGAACCCCACTGGTCCTCACCTACCACCCCACCAATCTCCATGTACAGCGCATCATCCACTGTCACTTCCGCCACCTCCAAACAGACCCCAGCACCAAGGATATATTTCCCTCCCCTCCCCTATCAGCTTTCCGTAGAGACCACTCCCTCCGCGACTCCCTTGTCAGATCCATACCCCCCACCGACCCAACCTCCACTCCCGGCACCTTCCCTTGCAACCGCAGGAGGTGCAACACTTGCGCCCACACCTCCCCCCTCACTTCTTTCCAAGGCCCCAAAGGAAACTTCCATATCCGCCACAGATTCACCTGCACCTCCACCCACATCATCTACTGCATCCGCAGCAGCCGGTGTGGCCTCCTCTATATTGGGGAGACAGGCCGCCTACTTGCGGAGCGATTCAGAGAGCACCTCTGGGCCACCCGGACGAACCAACCCAACCACCCTGTAGCACAGCATTTCAACTCCCCCTCCCACTCCACCGAGGATATGCAGGTCATTGGACTCATCCACCGCCAAACCACAACAACGCGACGGTCGGAGGAGGAGCGTCTTATCTTCCGACTGGGAACCCTCCAACCACAGGGGATGAACTTGGACTTCACCAGTTTCTTCATCCCCCCTCCCCCCACCTTGTCTCAGCCGAATCCCTCCAGCCCGGCACCGCCTTCCTGACCTGCAGTCTTCTTCTTGACCTCTCCGCCTCCATCCTACTCTGACCTATCACCCTCACCTTGACCTCTTTCCACCTATCACATTTCCAACGCCCCTCCTCCAAGTCCCTCCTCCCTACCTTTTATCTTCTCCTGCTGAACACTCTCTGCTCATTCCTGAAGAAGGGCCTGTGCCCGAAACGTCGAATCTCCTGTTCCCTGGATGCTGCCTGACCTGCTGTGCTGTTCCAGCAATAAAGTTTCAACTTCCTGTGCCCACATGAGCAAAGGATGGGGAAGCGAAATGGGTCAGCGGTAGGTTAGTGATTTGTTCGGTAGGTATTAATCAAAGAACTGCAGATGCTGAAGATCTGAAACAAAAGCAGAAAATGCTGAGAGAAACCTGACAGGTCTGGCAACATCTGTGGAGAGGGAGCAGCGTTAATGTTTCGAGTCCAGAGATCATTCTTCAACACCCACATCCCATGGGGGAAAAAAATCAGGTCACTGACACTCCATTGCAACTGCGAGAACGTGGAAATCTGAGAGCTTTTCACCGCAGGCTTGTGTGCGTGGCAATGGCACAACCACAAAAGGTAGTCTGTTGAGTTCAGCCCCAGTTGTCTGACCTGATCAGAGTTGCTGCTGTCAGCTGGTGTAACTACCATGCTTGGTTAGGCTTAGAGGCCTAGTTGGCTTTGACCCTAATGCTGCTAAAGCATTTAACACCAACCAGTCAGACCGCATGCGACTGAGACTGGGGACGCTTCACCAGTTACACTGTAAGTGTTCGCGCAAAGAAATGCATTGGTTTTGAGCAGCCAAGTAACTAAAGAAATTTGTACTCCCTGAAGTTTGAGCGAAGAAGCTTCCCTGGCTGGGAACACACCTCATATATCGTCAAGTTTGTGAACGCATGTTTTTGGCTAACAAGATTGCGCCAGTGAATGGAATCGCGGTGGGCAAGGGGGGAATGAGTATTCAAGACAAAGGCACAGTAAGTTCTCAATTGTAGCTGACCCACCTGAAAAGTTCGGAGAACTTAATAACAAAATGTTAACTTACCCAACCACCCCCCAACACCAACAACTTTCCATTAAACCCCACCCACCTCCATCCTCTGAAAAGCTCCAAGAGTTCAGAAAATTCTGTCCCATATTTCATGCACTTGTGCCTCACATTTATCCTGTGGCAAAGTTTATTGAGTCTCTGAGGGTAAATATAAATATAACTTCTTTCAATGTTACCCTCTCTTCCACTTGATGTTTGGTAATCCATACACTTGAGCATTGCTTATCTTGGTATCATATTTTTATTTGTCTTTTCACAAATATTTATTTCTGCGTTCATTGCGGCAAGGAGTATCAGTACTGAATCTTCCAGATTTTCAATCAGCATCTACATTAGGTGCTGCTGCCAGGCCAGATACCAGACGGTAACAGTTAACAGTGAGTGAGGTAAAAACAAGGACTGCAGATGCTGGAAACCAGATTCTAGATTAGAGTGGTGCTGGAAAAGCACAGCAGGTCAGGCAGTATCCGAGGAGCAGGAAAATCGACATTTCAGGCAAAAGCCCTTCATCAGGAATAGAGGCAAGGTGTCTGCAGAGTGGAGAGATAAATGAGAGGAGGTTGGGATTGGGGAGAAAGTAGCATAGAGTACAATAGGTGAGTGGGGGTGGGGATGGAGGTGATAGGTCAGAGAGGAGGGTGGGGGAAGGTAGCAAAGATTACAATGGGTGAATGGGGTGGGGATGAAGGTGATAGGTCAGAGAGGAGGGTGGAGTGGGTGGTGGAAAGGAAGATAGGCAGGTAGGACAGATCATGAGGGTGGTGCTGAGCTGGAAGGTTGTAACTGGGGTGAGGTGGGGGAAGGGGAAATTAGGAAATTGGTGAAATCCACATTGATGCCATGGGATTGAAGTGTTCTGAGGCAGAAGATGAGTGGTTCTTCCTCCAGGCGTCGGGTGGTGAGGGAGTGGCAGTGGAGGAGGCCAAGGACCTGCATGTCCTCGGCAGAGTGGGAGGGGTAGTTGAAATGTTGGGCCACAGGTTGGTGGGGTTGATTGGTGCGGGTGTCCCAGAGATGTTCCCTAAAGCACCTCTGCTAGGAGGCGTCCAGTCTCCCCAATGTAGCAGAGATTGCATCGGGAGCTTTGGAGCCTTGGATGGAGGTGAGGGGGGAGGTGTGGGCACAAGTTTTGCAATTCCTGTGGTGGCAGGGCAAGGTGCCAGGATGGGAGGGTGGGTTGTAGGGGGGCGTGGACCTGACCAGGTAGCCACGGAGGGAACGGTCTTTGCGGAAAGCGGAAATGGATGGGGAGGGAAATATATCCCTGGTGGTGGGTCCATTTGGAGGTGACGGAAATGTCTTCAGATAATGTGGTTTATGCGAAGGTTGGTAGGATGGAAGGTGAGCACCAGGGGGGTCCTTGTTACGGTTGGAGAGGTGGGGTTTGAGGGCGAAGGTGTGGGATGTGAATGAGATGCATTGGAGGGCATCTTCAACTACTTGGGAAGGGAAATTGTGGTCTCTAAAGAAGGAGGCCATCTGGTGTGTTCTGTGGTGGAACTGGTCCTCCTGGGAGCAGATGCGGCAGTGATGGAGGAATTGGGAATACAGGATGGCATTTTTGCAGGAGGTAGGGTGGGAAGAGGTGTAATCCAGGTAGCTGTGGGAGTCGGTGAGTTTGTAAAAAATGTCAGTGTCAAGTCAGACGTCATTAATAGAGATGGAGAGGTCCAGGAAGGGGAGGGAGGTGTCAGAGATGGTCCAGGTAAATTTAAGGTCAGGGTGGAATGTGTTGGTGAAGTTGGTGAATTGCTCAACCTCCTCGCGGGAGCATGAGGTGGTGCCAATGCAGTCATCACTGTAGCGGAGGAAAAGGTGGGGAGTGGTGCCCGTGTAACTACAGAAGATGGACTGTTCCAAGTAACTAACAAAAAGACAGGCATAGCTGGGGCCCATATGGGTGCCCATGGCTACCCCTTTGGTCTGGAGGAAGTGGAGGATTTGAAGGAGAAATTGTTAAGGGTGAGGACAAGTTCAGCCAAACGAACGAGAGTGTCGGTGGAAGGGTACTGTTGGGGACGTCGGGAGAGGAAGAAACGGAGGGCTTGGAGGCCCTGGTCATGGCAGATGGAGGTGTAGAGGGATTGGATATCCATGGTGAAGATGAGGCGTTGAAGGCCAGGGAAATGGAAGTCTTGGAGCAGGTGGAGGGTGTGGGTGGTGTCTCGAACATATGTGGGGAGTTCCTGGACTAGGGGGAATAAGTCAGTGCCAAGGTAGGTGGAGATGAGTTCGGGGTGGGGGGGGGGGGGGGGGCAGGAGCATGCTGAGACAATGGGTCGGCCAGGATGGTCAGGCTTGTGGATCTTGGGAAGTTAACATTGAGCCCCTACAGAATCCCTCCCTCCTGCACCACTCCTTCCACCCTCCCTCATATTGTTCTAACTCTGATGGCAGTTCCCTTCCAAACGCCTCGCGAGGGCGGGGCAAACAATCAGGAAGGAATTTGCTTTGTGGGTTTGTTTTTGTTAAGAAGTGAATTCGCAAAGCGTCTCAGCTAGCTCTTTCAAAGAAAGCAGCCTCAAAATACATGAGGAGCTGCATCTTTCAAATGAGATGCTGAACTGTTTGCAGATCTGTGCTTTGTTTGCTCTTTTTCAATCCAGGATCTATTTCATCATCCTTCCTGCAGCCCATGTGTCCCTATGGGCACTGCTGCCATCTCTCTGTCACTCACTGTTACTGCATGCAACTTGTTTCCTCTCAATTGTTTCAGTCCACTTTAAGTCTCTGAATCCCGATGTCCAATTGAGTATGCTGTTTGATTTCTTTCCCCCCTTAGAATAGTGAACGTTTCAAAAGCGCCGTACAGCACTTTGGAGCATCCTGCAGCAATTCATAAACACATGCTTTTTTTCTTTATTATGGCTGAGATCAGTTTCAGTCAAAGACCTATTTGCCGTATTGATCATTTTGAATTCAGTCGTTTAGGCTGGGTGGAGGATTCGAACAGGTTAGGTCTGGTTTTGTCGTCATGAGCTGTCTCGGGTAAGCAATGTTATTCAGGGAGTTGCTGGAAGCGGGCCCAAGTGCTTAGCTGTGTGTAAACATGTTTGTCTAGTGTTCACATGAACACGTGTACAGGGGCAGAATGAGATTGGGGGTCAGCTCCAACAGAATGTCAAACAGTCATAGCCCCGGGGGCCATTGCATGGTCACCGTAACTGCAAACCCAGCATGTAGCTTCGATGTAAACCAGGCCAGCACTACACAAACCAGGCTCTGTGACAACAACACTGCAGACTGCTGCTTCATTGAAGAGGTCTGGATCGAGGAAAGTTTGCATTTTTACAGAGCACCTTTTCACATAAAGAAACATTCTAAGGTGTTTCCCAGAGGTCTTACAATCAAAATATAACACTGGGGCATAAAATGAAATATCAAATGCAAAATACTACAGATGAATGCTGGAGAAACTCAGCACGTCTAGCAGCATTCTTGGAGAGAGAAACAGAGTTCATGCTAAGAGTCCAGTGACCCTACTCCAGGAGGGACGATGTAGTGGCTCAGTGGTTAGCACCACTGTCTCATAGCACCAGGCTCCCGGGGTTGATTCCACCCTTGAGCAACTGGCTGTGTGGAGTTTGCATGTTCTTCCCATGTCTGCTCCAGTTTTCTCCCACAGTCCAAAGGTGTGCAGATCGAGTGGATGGCCATGTTAAATTGCCCGCAGTGTTCAGGAATATGCAGGATAGGTGGATCAGCCATGGGGAAAATGCAAGGTTACAGTAATGCTCTTCAGAGGGCCAGTGTAGATTTGATGGGCCAAATGGTATGTTTTCACACTGCGGGGATTCTATGACCTGAGCTCCAAGTTGAACTCAATTCTGAAGAACAGTTATACCAGAAACATTTATCTGCTTCTCAATGTGCAGATGCTACTGTGCTATTTTTCAGCGTTCTCTGTATTTGTTAAGTAATTACATCAAATGATCAAAACTTTGTCAAAGAGGTAGGTTGTAATGTGTGTGTGAAAGGGGGTAATGTGATAAAAAGGTGTAGGGAGGGAAGACCAGAGCATAAGGCCGCCTGAGGTAGAACAATTAAAACCAGCAATTACTGGGGTGGGGTGGAATTGTTGAGCTGGAGTAGACTGTAGCTATTAGCCGGAATGCAGCTATGGAGAGATTTCCAAACAAGGAGGTGGATCTCGAGGATCCAAGTCTAAGCTGCATAAAGGCAACGTGAGCATTTGACTTGGATTTTAAAAACAAGTCATGAACAAAAAACAAGTCATGAACAAAAAACTGATCGAGATGCTATCGGATTGTCACAAAATCCCGGCTGCTCCTTGCCCTGTCCCACGATAATCCAACTGAGTATAACTGTGAAGATGACTGTAGTCATTCAGTTTTGCCAGGGATGGGCAATCAATGTCAGGTTTGTTAATTAATGCACCAACTGTGAGAATGAATGGACAGGTTTGCTAATGGACGCAATTTTAACAGCATGTCTGATTAGCAAAGTTCTGAAAAGGATCACTGCACTGAAAACTTTAATTCTCCATAGATGCTGAGTTCCTCCAACAACTTCTGTTTTTCTTTTAGATTTCCAGCATCCATAGTCTTTGTTTTACTTCAGCAAATTTCACTAGCGCTCACAGTCATTTATTTCTCAGTCAAATAATGCTCAGTAGCAGCAGTATGCACTATCTACAAGATGCATGCAGGAATTCACCAAAGATCTTCAGACAACACCTTCCAAACCCACAACCACTTCTATCTAGACTGACAAGGGCAGCAGATACAAGGGAACAGCACCACCTGCAAGTTGCCCTCCAAGCCACTTGCAATCTAACTTGGAAATGTATCGCCATTCCTTCACTGTTGCTGGGTCAAACTCCTGGAACTCCTTACCCAATGGCATTCTGGGTCAGACTACAGCACGTGGACTGCAGCGGTTCAAGAAGGCAGTTCACCATAACCTGCTCAAGGGTAACTAGGGACGGGCAATAAATGCTGACAAGTCAGCAAAATGCATCCTCCAAGACAGAATAAAATATACAGTGAAGATAAATTCCTTCTTGTTGTATTTGTTCTGCAGACACTAGGATTCAAGATGCACCTTGGTGGAGCTCACCTCCTGGAGAAAGTCACGATGCGTGGGGCAGGGTCGACAAGCCTTGGTCATGATCTTGTACATTATATGAAACCTGACATTCCCTTGCCCTTCGTCCTCCCTCAAAAAGTGTCTGCTGACTTTACTCGTCACACAATTATGACAGTATTCAAGATCGATTTCAGTGAGATAAATAATGGATTGTTTATGTCCCTGAAGTAACTCGATACAGCTCGATATCTTTAATATACACAGCCAGTGCTCAATAGGGTTGTCACGAGCATCAGGCTAGATAAATGTACAATGTTGTTGCTGCACTGCAGCAAAATGGCAAAGGAAAATGCCAAGGTAGATTCATTTAAGATGCGTCTGAACAGATGCATGAGTAGGTGGGGAGAAGAGGGATACAGACGCTTAGGAATTGGGCGATAGGCTTAGGCAGTGGATTTGGATCGGCTCAGGTTTGGAGGGCCGAAGGGCCTGTTCTTGGGCTGTAAATTTTCTTTGTTCTTTGAAACATTGCAGTGTTTAAATTCAGACCATGTATGCATACAGGCTGAACCACTATGGGGGATCATGAAAACAAAATTCATAGCTGTCACCCCCACTTTCCAGTGTTAACCATCGCAATGTGATTTGAAACAGGAGCCGAGAGCATTCATTTTACTTTTCAAGTTTTGATGTGACAAAGTTGTTAGAAATGATAAAACTGTTAGAAGAAATTTTTAGTAATTAAAAAAAAGTAAAGGAAAATATTAAGTTCTTTAAACATTAAAATATTTAAAACTATATAAGAGGATAATGTTCGAGGATAGAAAATGTTAGTGTAAAAGCAAAGTTGAAAGAATCAAAAATTAATTAGAAGGCTAAATAGTATACAATTTCATGCGGGTCCATGAAAATGAGTAGGGGCATAGTATACAAAGCAGGGAGTTTATGCTGAACTTACATATGAGACTGATATACCTCAGCTAGTGTACCACACCTGATGGAGGATTTAATCTGAACAGAGAGGACAGTTGAGGGTTTCAAGAATGAGACAGAAATTGAACAGTGACAGGAACATTGGGAGGGAGATTGATCAGTGACAGGAACATTGGGAGGGAGATTGATCAGTGACAGGAACATTGGGAGGGAGATTGATCAGTGATGGGAACAGGGGGCAGGGGAGATTGATCAGTGACAGGAACATTGGGAGGGAGATTGATCAGTGACAGGAACATTGGGAGGGAGATTGATCAGTGACAGGAACATTGGGAGGGAGATTGATCAGTGACAGGAACATTGGGAGGGAGATTGATCAGTGATGGGAACAGGGGGCAGGGGAGATTGATCAGTGACAGGAACATTGGGAGGGAGATTGATCAGTGACAGGAACAGGGGGCAGGGGAGATTAGCAGCGATAGGAACAGGCAGCAGGGGAGATTGATCAGTGATAGGAACAAAGGATGGGGGAGACTGAGCAGTGACAGGAACAAGGGATGGGGAAGACTGAGCAGCGATAGGAACACAGGCTGGGGGAGACTGAGCAGCGATAGAACAAGGGCTGGGGAAGACTGAGCAGCGATAGGAACACAGGCTGGGGGAGACTGAGCAGCGATAGGAACAAGGGATGGGGAAGACTGAGCAGCGATAGGAACAGGGGATGGGGGAGATTGAGCAGTGACAGGAACAAGGGATGGGGAAGACTGAGCAGCGATAGGAACACAGGCTGGGGGAGACTGAGCAGCGATAGGAACACAGGCTGGGGGAGACTGAGCAGCGATAGGAACAGGGGATGGGGGAGATTGAGCAGCAATAGGAACACGGGCTGGGGGAGACTGAACAGCGACAGGAACAAGGGATGGGGGAAACTGAGCAGCGATAGAAACAGGGGATGGGGGAGATTGAGCAGCGATAGGAACACGGGCTTGGGGAGATTGAACAGTGACAGGAACAGAGAAAGTTTGGTTGAATCTGAAAGTCTCATTACACTTAAGTAGTAATGAACGATTAACTTGCATTGCCATAGCCTCTAGGGATATGATCGAAAAGCTTGGAAATGGGGTTAGTGTCACTGGATTGTTGTGGGCACAAAAGGCTGAATGGCCTCCTCTTGTGCTGTAGGTATTTGAGTAAAATTTATGCGTTTCATTTTATCTTATGATAATATTAAGATTACCTTCTCTGTGTCATTTCTGGCTTGGTATCTCACCTCTTCATTAAAATACACTTAGGCAATGATGCCCACATAATTTGCTGGAAAAATATAGCAGCATTATTTCTTTGAAATAAGTGAGTACGATCCTGCTTTGTGCTGCCTTTTCTTAATTTACAACACACGACTTTGTTGCTGCATTATTTCAAGGTAGCTTGAACTTTAATATGACAATATGAAGCCAACACATTCTCACGCTAATCTGTGATGAGGAATGAGCTTGCACTGCAAAGCACTTTTCTCTTGTGCTGCCACTGTATAAACATTACGCTGTGTCCTTGTCAGGGATGATGTTGTCATTGGTGAAGACCTTTTGTTGCAGCTCAGCCAGCCTCCTCTAATAACACTGTCTGCTTTCCTCAACAGAGTGGATTCCATAATGTTAGTGGAAGAAGGCTTCACCATGGTGAGTGCAGATGCCAGTGACAAAATGCTGAAATATGCGTTAAAAGAGAGATGGAACCGAAGGAAAGAAGAGGCGTTTGATAAATGGGGTAAATATTGGGCCTTGAGAGAGAGCATAAAAAGGAATTCTTTATCAAACAGAACCAGACATTGCTAGAGAAACTCAGCAGGTCTGGCCGCATCTGTGAGGAGAGAAACAGAGCTAACTTTTCAAGTCCTGTGACCCTACTTCAGAGGTTCCTTATGGGAGACTGTTTACCAAGGTTAGATCTCGTGGAATACAGGGAGAACTAGCCATTTGGATACAGAACTGGCTCAAAGGTAGAAGACAGAGGGTGGTGATGGAGGGTTGTTTTTCAGACTGGAGGCCTGTGACCAGTGGAGTGCCACAAGGATCGGTGCTGGGTCCACTACTTTTCATCATTTATGTAAATGATTTGAATGTGAATATAGGAGGAATGGTTCGTAAGTTTGCAGCTGACACCAAAATTGGTGGTACTGTGGACAGCGAAGAAGGTTACCACAGAGTATAATGGGACTTTGATCAGATGGGTCAATGGATTGAGGAGTGGCAGATGGAGTTTCATTTAGATAAATGTGAGTTGCTGCATTTTGGAAAGGCAAATCAGGGCAAGACTTATACACTTAATGGTAAGGCCCTGGGGAGTGTTTCTGCAGGCTCATTGTTCCTTCGTCGTGGATTAGGAGTGGAGTCCCATTTCTTACATTACCATTAATGGTCTGTCTAGGCCTTAAGCTCAGAGATTTCCCCATAATCTACCTTTCATTTTTGTTTCAAGCTGCTCTTTAAAGGCTACCTCTATGGCCAAGCTTTGGGTCATCTGACCTTCCATTGCCTTATGTGGTTTAGTGTCAATGTTGGCTTTGTAATGCTTCTGTCAGCACCTTTGGATGTTTTGTTATGCTAAAGGCACTATCGAAATGCACATTGTTGATATTTGAAGAGTTATTTCTCATTCAACATTGGAACGGACTCTTGGGGAGGTTCTGTTTACTTCTGCAGTTTGCTGAGTCCTTGTCCCAGCCAATGGTAGCTCTATGAGATGGTCTCTTCATCAATATTTGTCCCTCAGCTAACAGCATTAGATAAAAGTATTTGCTCTCACTGTAGTACTGTACATCTCTTAGCTGCTGCTTTTCCTATTCTGTAAGAGTAATTGCATTTACATTGGCTGTCAAGCTCTATTATAATCTGGATGGTGTGAAACAGCTATGCAGAAGAGAAGGAGTGTGTTTGGTTCATGATGTCTGCATTGGCTCTTTTAAAGAGCTATCCAATTATTCCCACTATTTTTCTCTATGAGTGGCATATTGGCTCAGCCGTTAGTACGGCTACCTCACAGTGCCAGAGACCCAGGGTCGATTCCAGTCTCTGCTGACTGACTGTGTGAACTCCACACACACACACACACACACACACACACACACACACACACACACACATTCTCCCTGTATCTGCTTGGGGTTTCTTTTGATTACTCTGGTTTCCTCCCACACTCCAAAGATGTGCAGATTAGGTGGATTGGCTGTGCTAAATTGCCCATAGTATCCAGGGACGTGTAGATGGAGTAACCATGGGGGTATTGTGGATTGGGTCTGGGTGGGATACCTTTTGAAGGGACAGTGTGGACTCAGTGGGCTGAATGGCCTGTTTCCTGCACTGTGAGGATTTTATGATTTAATGGTAGTTCCCAAAGGTTCCCTTTTCAAGTGTAATCCCATTTTATATTGAGAGTTACGATTGGATCAGCTTTAGCAACATTTCAGATTGTAAACATTTTCTGTAGTTTAATGCTCCTTACCTCTTCTTTGGTTCTTCTGGCAATTCTCTTAAGAATGTGTTCTCTAATTACCAACCCTCCTGAAGTGAAATGGAGTTGCCTCATTTATTCTGTCAAAATCTTTTAAAACAATTAAATTTCCATACATCCTTCTCTTCCTTAAGCAGAGCAATCCCAGTTTATTTCATCTACACAGACCCGCACAAGGATTGACTTGTTAATGTGAATGGATTTTGAATAGTTTGCAACCTTTGTCTACAGAGTTTGCAGCACAGAAACTCTTGACCTTCTCCTCATTCACTTTATAACAAACTGTTCATTGAACTCCAAATATGATTAAGTACACATTCCGTATGAGTTTGTAAAGGTGTGTAGCATCCTATGCTTTATTAATAGGGGGAACACAGTACAAAAATGAAATGGTAGGACGATGGTGACTTTACCTGACGACAGTAAGGTTGTTCTCTTTGTAGATCTACATTGTCACAAAAGCAGTTTGGTTCAATACAGTTGCATATCAAGTAAATAAACAAAACATTGGACTTTGACTGTATCCAAAAGTTCTCCAACCTGTGTAATCCCTTTTGAGCTCCTTAATGTTTTCTGGGGTCAACCACTTCATGTTCAGCTTCCATGTTCCTTTGCTGGCCTGCTGCTCCTCCTGTCGGTGACAGTCAGCCAGCAGGAGGCAGTGGTCAGAGAAGAACGCTGGTTCGACATTGGTGGATCTGACTGAGAATGTGCGGGATGCAAATGGGAAATCTATCCTTCAGCGTATAGACCCATCTGGCCATGACCAGAGGCATCTGTCTGCAGGGTTGCTGAAGACGTTGTGTTGATTAGCAAATTGAACCATTTCCATTGGGAATCTGAATGTGGTGTCCAGTTTGCTGTCAGCCCCTCTGGATTGTTGATCTGCATCAACAATGTGATTGAAGTCTCTGGCCCGAATGACTGGTAGTGGGAGCTGCTTCAGGTCAGCCAGCCACTCACTCTGTACCCCCGGGACATACATGTTAATTAATCTCAGGGGAGCGTTTCTGTATGTAACATCTGCTACGAGAAAGCACCCACCCACCACCTCCTTAACCTCAGAGATGGTGAAATCTCCTCCTTGCACCATAATACCCAGGCCGGGGGAATGACTATCGCTTCCCCCCCCCTACCAAGTTGAAGGCTCGACCCTCTCCTGTGGCTGCTGGGGTGCAGTATTCCACACTCCTGCAGAAACACGAGGTCTCCCGCAATGGCATTGACCAGATAAGTCAATGTGGAGACACCTCACGTAGTAGATTTAATGCTGCATGCACGTTAATACTGACAATTTTAACATCCATTTGTGGGAACGAACCAACAGGGTCCAGCTTGGAGTCTGACAGAGGGACTGTCAGAGCGTCACTACTGCTGGTTGCCTGTGACTGTCGTGCAGAGGGTACCTGTGGGTCCGAATGGCTGGATGTTAGTCTTCACCGGGCCCCACCCGGGGAGTCCAGCATTTCTGGGTTAGGGGGTGCTTCTCTCCTTCGCCCCTGCTCTGCCCCTTTTTTATGTGGATGGCCATCCCTCTGCACATCTTCAACCTCACAGAAGTTGTTGGTGTGTCCATTATGCCTCTTTCTGTTTTGCTGTGAGGCTTTGGGGACCTGACTGTTCCAGTTGTTTCTCACTGCAATCCATTCCCCGACCTCCATGGTTTCCTCCTCCTTCTTCTCCATTGACTCCATCTATTCATGTTGGAGTTGGGTCAGTTACTATGTCTTTGCACTGACTACCTCTTCCTCCTCTCCGGCCTGTCCCTCCCTCTGAGTGCCCCTCGTCTCAGTTTTCTGCTGGGAGGTGGCATCTTCCTGACCTTTGGGGGCCATCTGAGGGTAAGTGGAACCCCCCATCCCCACAAGTTTGGACAACCTGAATTGGCGGTAGGCTGAAGCCAACATTAAGGTCCACCAGCGTCCAATTACTATCTCGATCTAGCAATGATCTCGATAGTTTTGATGTCTTGTAACCCATCACTGGTGCAGTCCCTGCAGAACCAATGTCCCCCCCTGCCAGGGCCTTTATACAGTAGCTTTATTGAACATTGGTTCAGCCTCAGTTGGAGCATTGTGTCCCATTCTGGGTTCTGCACTTTTGGAAAGATGTGCGGGCTCTTGAGATAATGCAGAAAGGGTTAATGTGAATGGTTCCAGGAATTCGGATAAGACCATAAGACATAGGAGCAGAAGTTAGGCCATTCAGCCCCTTGAGTCTGCTCTGCCATTCATTCATGGCTGATAGGTTTCTCAACCCCATTCTCCTCATTTCTTCCTGTAACTCTTGATCCGTTTGATATTAAAGAACATATCTATCTCAATTTTAAATATACTCACTGACCTAGCCTCCACAGCCTTCTATGGCAGTGAATTCCATAGACTCCTCACTCTCTGGCTGAAGAAGTTTATCCTTATCTCCATTCTTCCCTTTATTCTAAGACTGTGACCTCGTGTCCTGTCTTTCCCACCAACGGAAACATGTTTCCAACGTCCTCTTTGTCCAGGCCATTCACTGCCTTGTAAGTTTCAATTAGATCCTCCCTCATTCCTCTAAACTCCATCGAGTATACATCCAGAGACCTCAAACGTTATGAATTTAGATTGGAAAAGTTGGGACTGTTTTCTCTGGAGAAGGCAAGGCTGAGAGGAGATTTGATGGGTTATGTAAAATCATGAGAGGTCTGGGCAGAGCGGATTGGGAAAATCTGTTCCCATTGGTGGAAGAATTGAGAACAGAAGTACCGAGATTTCAAATAATTTGCAAAGAGAGCAATAAAGATATGAGCACAAGAGCAAGTGGTTTGTGTCTAGAATGCACTACCTGAGTGTGTGTCGGAAGTAGGTTTAATCAAGGTACTCAAGGAGGAATTGATTTACAATCTGAATTGTGCAGGATTTGGAGAGAATATTAAGTACAAGGTGCATCATTTCCATAGGGGGCCTGCACAGAGATGGTGGGATGAATGGCCTCCTGAGCTTTAATAATTCCGTGATTCTGAGAAACTTAACATATAACCCTCTGCTTTTCATTTCTCCCCTGCTAGAAGTGAACCTCATTGCTTTTCTGTGTTGTTGCTTGTTATGTTTTGTGTTGCTGTCTCTCTGCTCCAAGTATCCATGCTGTTTTTCAAGAAATGTGTAGCCTCTTTATTCTTTCCACCAAATAAACCGTATGTGTATTGCCAATTATGTGCCTATTCTGCAAACCCATATATCGGCCCAGAGTTTGCAAAACACTGGCCATGAAACTATTGGCAATTGCCATCATTATTCTCCTGAGACCGGTGGCCACTTTTGGTGTCCACACCTACCCAGGAATGAGTGACTTAATGAGAAACTAAGGTTGCCAAAGCTGGGATTAGAGAAAAGAAAATGGAGAGGAGGTTTGAGCCCAGTGTACAAGATTATGACAGATGTAAATAAGGTGGACAGAGAAAAGCTGTCCCTGTTCATTGGTCATGCAATACTGAGGGAACATAGTTTTAAGGCATTGGGCAAGAGATGCATGGAGAACCAGAGAAAGCATACTATTTATGCAACAATGGCAAGGATCTGGTCCTGGGCTTAATGGTTAGCACTGCTGCCTCACAGCGCCAGGGACCTGGATCTGATTCCAGCCTCGGGTGACTGTCTGTGTGCAGTTTGCACATTCTCCCCCTGTCTGTGTGGGTTTCCCCCTGTTTCGTCGCAATGTCCAAAGATGTCCAGGTCAGCTGGATTGGCAATGCTAATCTTTGAGGGAAGCACAGGCAAGCTGGATTAGTCATGGCAAATGGAGGGTTACAGGGATAGGATGAGGGTGGCTGTGTCTGGGTGGGATGCTCTTCGGAGGATCAGTGCAGACTAGATGGGGCGAATGGCCTCTTTCCACACTGTAGCGATGCTGTGACCTCAAACCTGCAGTCTAAGAGGGTGTGGTTACAATGAGGTCAGCCAGGTGGACTTCTTAGACTATGTATTTTCTGTTTGTTAATCTGATCTAATCAGGGAGCCATGGCTGACAGATAAGAACAGGAGTGTCAGACATCCTGTTCACTCTGAGAGCTGGCTCTGAGGGAGCTGAATCAGTGTCAAGGCCTCTCCACATGTAAGTAAAGGGTGACTTGGTGGACGGGATACTATCCTCTGTGGAGTTATTTCAGTGGTAACGAGAATGGGGTTAATGATGTAACCACGCAAAAGTGCTGACTAGCTGAAGTCGAACTGGACTTCAGACCGTCACTACAACTGGCTTTGTCACTGGAAAATGCAGCAAGTATAGCATATGATTTACTGGGTATGCTGAAGGATGTGGACACCCTCGCTAGTCTGACTAAGCTTTGGGAACACCACTTGAGTGAAAGTAATGACATAGACCCACTCAGGACATTTCCTGAACAGACGGACTCTCAGTCGACCTACAGCAAAACCCCAAAACAAAGCCAACCTTCGGCCAAACAGTCACCATTTTCTTCATGATCTGGACTGGCAGGCCATTGCAGTGGCTGCCAGTATGTAGACTCAAGGCAGCAAAAAAGTCCCACTAGACCTAGAGTGAGTAAGTTAACTCACAGACCAGTATCCAGGAGAGTGCACACCCTGGAAAGCCCACCTACATCTGGCTTGGGACAGATAAATTGCTAAGCAATGTCCAAATCAGAGCCAATCAAAATAAACGTCTGGTTAAATGTTTACCTGGTTCTATTGGAGCTCGATACTAGCGCAGCTGTATCAGTGATTGCAGAGTCAGTCTTTAATGACATTCACTCTGGACTCCAATCCTTAAGTTTGTGAAAGACCTTGGCGAGACCGAGACCCTTCACTGGGGAACCTTTAGAGATTAAGGGAACAACTTTGGTTCCAATCTGATGAAAAACAGCTGGCTCAGTTCCCTTTGATTGGGGTAAAAAGCTCAGGCCCAAGCCTGATGGGGCAAAATTGGTTGAGGAAGCTCAACATTTTTCGATTAGAGAATGGCTGCCTGAGTGACGTCCTAATTAAATACCCGGATGTTTTTCTAGATACTATCAAAGGAGCTAAGATTACCTTGCATGTTGAGTGGGAAGCAGTTCCGTGATTCTGAGAGGCAAAACTGGAGGCAGAAATCAGGAGGCTGTCAAGTGAAGGGATCATCAAATCAGTCCAGCTTGTGAATGGGCAGCATCTGGACAGTACAAGCCTGCCTTTTGGGGTATCATCAGCCTGTGCCATTTTTCATCAGACCATGGCAAGCATTTTAAAAGGTCTACTCCCAGGTCAGCATTTATCTGGATGATGTGCTAACAACAAGGAAGATCAATAAAGAATACTGAGAACTTGGACATAGTGCTTCAACGTTTCTCCTTAGAGGGCCTTAGAAGAGAAAGTGTATGTTCCAGGCACTGCAAGTGACCTACCTGAGTTACAGAATTGACAAGACCAGGTTACACTCATTGGAAGATAAAGTAAGGGCAACCAAAGGTGCCCCAGCTTCCAAGTCTATACTGGAGTTTTGGTGTTTCCTTGGATTGGCAAATGATTACAGTAAGTTCATACCTAACCTGGCCTCCATCCTGACACTGTTACATCTGCTATTAAGAAAGGGTCAGCCTGTGAAATGGTCTAGAACCCAAGCTGTAGTCTTTAGTGAAATGTAGAAGCAGCTATCATCATGCAAGGTGACTCTGAGTTCAGGCAGGATCTGATGCTGACAGGCGATGCCTCCCCATATAGTATCAGGGTAGTGTTAGCTCACAGATGGCCCAATGGAGAGGAACACCCGATAGTCTAAGCTTCCAGGACTCTGGCTGATGCAGAGTGCAACTACTCCGAGATAGAGAAGGAAGGTTTAGGGGTCATGTTTGGTGTGAGAAAGTTCCACCAATACCTTTACAGACATAAATTTGTAATAATAACAAATCACATATCCTTGGTAGGGTTACAAAAAGAGCAGAAGACCGTGTTGCCCATAGTTTCAGTCGAATTCAGCAGTGGGCTCTCATTCTAAGTGCGTACAATTACAATTTAAAACACTGTTCGGGAGGCCGAGTGGCAAATATGGATGCCTTGAGCCACCTCCCACTGGTGGTGCCATGCCTGGAAGAGTCCGTTCTGGTTTTAAACTTTTAGGACAGCCCGCCAGTCACCACTGACAATATGGACACAAAAATGATCAAGTCTCAGCCAAACTAAAATAGTTGGGGGAAACAAAAGGGCCTTTTCTCACAACCAGAATCGAGAACATTCTGGACCCGGTGAGACCAACCAAGAGTGATTGTCCCGAGCAAAGGTCACTGCCAGATACTGGCTGAACTCCACCCAGGTCATCCAGGAGTCTCCAACACGCAGATGCTGGCGAGACGTTATGTCTGGTGGCCAGGATTGGATGCTGACAAAGCAGCGTTGGTGGGTCAGTGCCAACAAGGACAAAAGTTACAGTCATCAGCTCCCCCACATTCATGGGAATGGCCGGGTAAACCTTGGACTCGGTTACATGTCAACAGTGCCGGCTGGCCTCATGAGCTGAATGTTCTTAGTCATTATGGATGCCCACTCAAAGTGGTTGAATGTGCATAGAGTTCATTCATCAAACACAGGTACAATGATACAAAAGCTACTGGCATCTTCTGCAAAACATGGACTCCAAGAAGTTTTGGTCATAGACAACAGGCCATTGTTTGCCAGCAGGGAATTTGAATTTTTCCGAAAGTCAAATGGCATTCGTCATGTTCGGACAGCTCCATACCATCCATCATCCAATGGCCTGACAAAAAGAATAGTCCAAATTTGAAGGTAGACTTAAAGAAACAGCCTACAGCCTACCTCATTACCAAACTGTCCCAGTTTCTGTTTGATTATGGGACCACCCCTCATGCAACTAATTCGTAAAGTTGGATCAGATGTGATTCAGGGTGAGCTTGCCAATTGAATATCAAATTAGTTTAATTTAATGGCAGGAGATAGAGACTGATGGTGGAGGGTTGTTCTTCAGACTGGAGGGCTGAAACCAGCAGTGTTCCATGGAGATCAGTGCTGGGTTCACTTTTGTTGGTCATTTACATAAGTGTTTTAGATGAAAATATAGAAAAAGCACGATTCGTAAGTTTGTGGATAGCACCAAGATTGATGGTGAAGTGGAGAAGGTTATGTAAGATTACAAAGAGATCTTGATCGATTGGGTCAGTGGGCTGAGGAGTGGCAGATGGAGTTTAATTTGGATAAATGGTAAGTTATTACGTTTTTGTGAAGCAAACAAATGCAGGGTTTATACAATTAAAAATAGAGCCTTGGGTATTGTTGTAGAACAGACAGACCTTGGAGTTCAGGTACATCATTCTTTGAAATTTGCATTACAGCTAGACAGGGTAGTTATTGAAGGCATTTAGTATGAGAGTTGGAATGTTCTGTTGAGAATGTACAAGACGTTGGTGAGGCCTCTTCTGGAATACTGTGTGTAGTTCTGGTCATCCTGTTATAGGAAGGTTATTATTAAGCTGGAGAGGGTTCAGAAGAGATTACCAAGATGTTCCTGGGTATGGAGGGTTTAAGTTATAAGGGGAGGCTGGATAGGCTGGGACTTACTTCACTGGAGCGTAGGAGGCTGAGAGGTGACATTTATAGAGGTTCCCTCAGGGAGGTGATTTCAAGACGAGGGGACAGATTTTTAAGATGAGACGAGCAAGATTTTAAAAAAAGATATGAGGAACAACTTCTTTTATACAGAGAATTGATAGATGCAGATGCAGTTACAATGTTCAAAAGACATTTGGATAAGTACGAGAATAGGAAAGGTTTGGAGGAAAAAGGGCCAGGAGCAGGCAGGTGGGACTAGTTTAATTTGGGATTATGGGCAGCAGGGACTGATTGGACTGAAGTGTCTGTTTCCGTGCTCTATGATGATAACTACAGGGGTAGCTCCAGCAAAGTTGCTAAAGGGGTGGGGGATGACGCCACACCAGGTTAAATCTGATCTTCCCGGACCTGGGGGAGGCATTGGCATCAGGAATGCCAATGCCAGGCAAAAGTATCCACTAAACAAGAGAGCCAGTTTACTTCAAGGGATGAAGTTTGATCCAAAACCAGGAAAATGGCCCTGCATGGATGACGGGCATGGTCACATCCTGTGACGTACAAAGTTCAGGTAGGTGGGGCCTGCACATGGACCAAATGAAACCTACAAACTCACAAGTGGGGCAGGAGCAAAGCATACCCAGCTCCTCAGAACAGGCTGTCAGAACCTGTGGGTTTGTCCCCTTCCCCTGGTGTGGAAGAAAGCTCGGAGTCTGCGACAGGCACAGCAGATGTTGCAGCCTCAATGCCTTTACCACTTGAAGAAGACAACAAATTCCTTCCTAGACTCTCTGGGGCCCAAGAGGCAGGCTACAGTCTGATACACGCTGCCCGTATCTGAGGCTGAGTTGGAGGAAGAAGAGGTTGAATAGGCTGGGGCTGTTGTCCTTGGGTCATCAGAGACTGAGGGGTGACCTGTGCAGAGGTTTATAAAATCGTGAGGGGCATGGATAGGGTAAATAGATAAGGTCTTTTCCCTGGGGTGGAGGAGTCCAGAACTGGAGGGCATGTGTTTAGGGTGAGAGGGGAAAGATATAAAAGGGACCTAAAGGGCAACAATTTCACACAGAGGGTAGTGCATGTATGGAATGAGTTGCCAGAGACATTGACAGATGCAGTTACAATGTTTAAAAGACATTTGGATAAGTACAAGAATAGGAAAGGTTTGAAAGATAAAGGTTTGGTGGAGGCTGGTACAATTAAGGCATCTAGATGGGTATATGAATAGGAAGGGTTTAGAGGAATATGGGCCAAGTGCTGGAAATGGGATGAGATTAGTTTAGGATATCTCGTTGGCATGGACAAGTTGGACTGAAGGGTCTGTTCCCGTGCTGTACATCTCTATGACTCTATGAACTGGATCCAGTTCAAAAGTGCCCTAGAAGAGGCTACAAGAGAAAGAATGGGCCAATGTCTCCAGACTTAGAGGGGGAGGGATATAGCGACTGTAACGAGGTCAGTCAGGTTGACTTCATAGAATATGAGCTCCCTGATTGGAGCTGTTAATTTGGTCCCATCAGGGAGCGCTGGCTGACAGATATAAACTGGAGTGTCAGAGATTCTGTTCAGTCTGAGAGCTGGCTCTGTGGGAGCTGGACCAGCATCAAGTACTGTGCATGTGTAAATAAAGGGTGACTTGGTAACAGAATGACAGTGGAGAAAGTGAGGACTGCAGATGCTGGAGATCAGAGCTTTTCCAGCAACACATTTTCAGCAACAGAATGACAGTCTCTGTTGAGTTATTTCACAGATGATGAATGGTTTAAAAAGAATATTGTATTGGAATTTAAGTGAAATAAGCTTGCGCAGAGGAGAATGTATGAATGGGACTGTCTGGATTGATCTATGGAAGCTAGCATGGGCATGATGGACAAATGCCTCATTTTTGTGGCATGACCCCATTCTGGCTCTGTTTTTAATGCTAGATGAGTTGCATCAGAAGGAGTTTTTAAGTGTGAGTCTTTAACAGGAGCTGTAAACTTCCTCACTTTCCTTCACAGTGATCGAGGAAGCTAATTGGTTGACCTTACCCAACGACATCCAGAAGCCTGGTGATGGATTCGATGCTGTAATTTGTTTAGGAAATTCATTTGCGCACTTACCAGACTTCAAAGGTAAAAGAAAAAAGAGCTTACTTCCTGTTTGTCTCTGGCAAAACCTTGAGAGAGTTCCTGGTATGACATCAGCGGGGCATTTGATACCCGTGATGTAGAAGATACTGTTTTGGTCAATCGATCAGGAGCTGTTTGTGCCAAGACTTTATTTGCGGGGGTGAGGAGGTAGGGGTTTGCTATCAGAGGGGTTGATGGAGGGTCAGGGTGGGCCTTTCAGTACTGATGGGTTGACCAGAGATGTCAATGGAGGGTGTGGTTTCAAGGTTAGCTTGTTGGCCTTAGGGAAAATACTCCTGGTCCTCTTGCCTCACTCGTAGTGCTGCAAAAACACAACCTACCAATCTGCATTCCTTCCCGATTCCCATAGAGTACTAACGCTGTGTGTAAAAATAGGTACACTTAAAATGGAGGCTGCTGCTTCGTGGATCACAAGACCATAAGGACATGGGAGTGAAGGTAGATAGGCCATGGAGCCCATTAAGTCTGTGCCAGCATTCAAGAGATGATCTTATAATTCTCAACTCCACTTTCCTGCCTTTTCCCTATAACCCTTAAAACTCTGTCCACCTCCGCTATGAATATATTTAACACCCATCCTTGACACCCCTCTGCTGTCTACAGAATCACTAACCTCGGAGAGAAGAAATTCCTCCTCACCTCTGTCTTAAATGCGTGACCCCCTCTTTCTGAGATTATGCCCTCTGGTTCTCGACTCTTCCCACAAGCAGCATCTACCCTGTCAAGTTCCCAAAGAATTCTGTATGTGAAAGATTTAATCCTAATTCATGGGACTGGATTGGTGGCACTCTACCCCTCTGTTAAAACTGGGAAACATGTGGGATTCTTGTCTCAGATTTTTTTTCCCGGACTAAGTTCGCACCTGGGTGAAAACATCTCCTTCCTAATCTGTGAACGGCCAGTTGGAATTGTTTTAAATTTTGTTTCTCTAGGTGACCAGAGTGACCAGAAGCGAGCCCTGAGAAATATTGCCAGCATGGTAAAACCAGGTGGGATTTTAATCATTGACCACAGGAACTATGATGCCATCTTAGATACTGGCGAAGCACCAAAAGGCAAAAATATTTATTACAAGGTAATTCGTGCCAGTAGGCATGGAGCTGTCTGAGAGTGTTCTGTATTTTGGGTGGCTTGGTGGCTCAGTGTTAGTACTGCTGTCTCATAGCGCCAGAGACCCAGGTTCAATTCCAGCCTTGGGTGACTGTCTGTGTGGAATTTGCACATTCTCCCTGTATCTGTGTGGATTTCTTCCCATAATCCAAAGATGTGTAGGTTAGGTGCATTAGTCAGGGGGAAATTGAGAGTAATAGGGTAAGGGAAAGGGTCTGGATGGGGTACTCTTCACAGGGTCTGTGTGGTCTTGTTGGGCCAAATGTCCTGCTTCCACACTGCAGGGATTCTGTGATTTGTTTTAAGGCACCAAAATGTCGCTACATTTATCATCTTTAATATATCTATACTCCCCTGTTCTAGATTCAGATCAATTCCCAGAGATATTCTGTTTTGATTTAACTAACCAATCGCTTCCTAATTTTGATCTCTATTAAATTAACCCTGAATCTCCTCAGTGTTGGAAACTGTAGCCACAATTTTCAACCCTCTCCTTTTTTATATTCACATACCAAGCATAATCTAGTTATCATATGTTTCATTGCCTCACCATCCTACCTATATGATAGCCATTTCATTCTCAATTTGAAGATACATGTTTTAACTCTTAATTCTTTATGTCTACCCTTCTAACCATCTTTTGATCCAAACTTCTGCTCTTCCTCTGAAAACCATACCCACTATTTTTCTCCAGTAGTCTCCTTTATTGTACCTTATCTAAAGTATTCTTGAAAATGGATGTAAGTTTGCTCGCTGAGCTGGAAGGTTCATTTTCAGACGTTTTATCACCATACTAGGTAATATCATCAGTGACCCTTTGGTGAAGCACTGGTGTTATGACCTGCTTTCTATTTATTTGCTTATTGGGTGGGTTTCCTTGGACAGGTGATATCATTTCTGGTGGTGATGTCACGTCCTGTGTTGGTGATGTCATTTCCTGTTCTTTTTCTTAGACGCTGATAGATGGGATCCGAATCGATGTGTTAGTTGATTGAGTTCTGATTGGAATGCTATGCTTCTATGAATTCCCATGCTTGTCTCTGTGTGGCTTGTCCTAGGATGGATGTTACATGCACAAGGACATGTATCCATCCTAGGACAAGCCAAACAGAAACACACATGAAAATTCCTAGAAGCATAGCATTCCAACTGGAACTCTATCAACAAACACTTCGATTTGGATGCCATCTATCACCCTCTGAGAAAAGGAACAGGAAATGACATCACTGACACAGGAAATGACATCACCAGCTCAAGGAAACCTAAACACATAAATAGAAAGCAGGCCATAACACCAGTCCTTCACCGGAGGCTCACTGATGATGTTACCTAGTATGGTGACGAGACATCTGAAAACGCGCTTTCCAGTTCAGCGAGCAAACCTGCGTTCAGAACCTCAACCTGAGCTACAAATCTTCTCCACACTCCCTATTCTTGAAAATCCATGCACATGACACATATATTTTATTTATTCACCATGTTTGTCTCTCCCATCTCAAATCTGTATTGGATTAGGTTACGATTACTCATCTTTCCTTCATCTGGATAGTAACTTTACCTTTGGTTAAAAATTCAGAATGATGCTTTAGCACAGACATTAGATGTATTTACCTGATTTCACTTTGAGCAAATTACACTCTTGGGACTTCTCCTCCAGTTCTCCCCAGCACAATCTCTCTCAATAGGGCCCTGAAATATAATTGACCAAAGAATTAAAAGCATAACGTGGAAACAGTATTTTTTTTCCACGCAGCAGGTTGTTCTGATCTGTAATGTATTTTCTAAATCATGTTTGAATTAGAATCAATCACAGAAATTGGAATATACTTGAAAAGGAAGATGTGCAGGGCTCTGAGATGGGTACAGGAATTGGGTCTAATTTCAAATAGATGACACAAACATTTTGGGTCAAATGGATTTCTTCAATACTATGTCATTCTATGATACCTCATGTGGTCTCAGCATATTGCCTTCCCTTAGTTGAAAATTGTTATTGTCATTTGCAAGTATGCACTGCTAAAGCCATGCACCTCCAGGTCAGATACAGAGATGCAAAACCAAACTCAGATAAACGCAAAATATTGCAGATCTGGAAATCTGAAGTAAGCACAGAGAATGCTGGAAAAACTTAGCAGGCATGACCGCATCATAGAGTATAGAACAGTGCAGCACAGGAATAGGCTCTTAAATTCACCATGTCGGAACCAACCATGATACTATCCCAAACTACTTTCGAATCCTGTATGAGTCTTCTTCAGAACTGAAGATGGACTTGAAATGTCAACTCTATTTCTCTGTCTTCATAGATGTTGCATTGCTGTAGCATTGTCTGTTTGTTGTAAGGCAAAACTCCCTGAGCTGTACAATAACAGTTTCTTACTGCATCAGCACAAACCGTGTAGCTCCTGTGACAGAGAATAGCAATTCAGGGTCTTTTCTACTCAGTAATATGTGCTTAGCTTTAACCAAGCTGCTAGAGGGAAGAGGTCAATTATTTCCCTCACAGTTCAGCACATTTGTTACACTCTTTTGATGTTGTGTTAAGTGAGAGACAAACACCCAGTGTGTTCGTTGGAGAATGGCTTTCATGATTTTTGTTTCAGTTACTTATTAAAATAATATTTGTAAGTCGCTATATCATCAGAGAGGAGTAACGTATTTGCAATTTTTGCCTTCCAGAGTGACCTCACCAAGGATATAAATACTTCTGTGCTGTATGTAAACAACAGGCCTCACATGGTGACACTGGATTATACTATTCAGGTTCCAAACATGGACAGCAATGAACAACCAGATGTGAGGTAGGATTGTGCCCAAGAACAGAAAACTAATTCAGAAAATGCTGAATATGTACAGCCCAATGAGAGCGAACAGTGCTAAGGGGAGAGCCCACCATTCGTGGTTAACTATAGCAAAAGAAAAAACATGCAATTTTACAAAGATGTGTGGCAGCTCAGAAGGTTAGATAAGTTTAAAAGAGCAACACAATAGGATTAGTGAGGGGGGAAATGTTACAGCACGAAAGACAACTAGTTGGAATTATAAGAAGGAGCTAGCAATATTAAAACATGTAAATATATAAATATTTGCTAGAAATATAAAAACTGTTTCTATTGATATCTGAAAAAGAAAAGAACTAACAAAATGAGCATTTGCCCTATACAAAGTTGATGGATTGGTCCTAATTTTCCAAAGTTCCTTAGATTTAAAGTAGGTTCCATTAGATGAGAAAATAATGATTTTTTTTTAAACAGAGAGACAGACAGAATTGAGGAAGTTACAGGGCAGTTGGCTTCAGATTTGTCTTAGGGAAAATGTCAGAATTTATTATTAAACATGTTATAGTCAGACTTGTAGATAAATTCAAATTAATCAGGCAGAGTCAGTATGGTTTTGCGAAAGTGAAATCTTGCTTAACAAATTTGTTGAAGTTCTTTGCAGAAACTGCTAAAGGAAAGATCTTGTGAAACTTGAAAGAGTCCAAAAAAGATTTACAAAGATGTTGCTAGGGTTGGAGGGTTTGAGCTACACGGAGAGGGTGAATAGGCTGAGGCTGTTTTCCCTGGAGCGTCAGAGGCTGAAGGGGTGACCTTACAGAAATTTATGAAATCATGAGGAGCATGGATAGGGGGAATAGCCAAGGTCTTTTTCCCAGGGTAACGGAGCCAAAAAGTAGAGGTGAGAGGAGGAAGATTTCAAAGGGACCCAAGGAACAGCGTTTTCACACAGAAGGTTGGTACATGTATGGAATGAGCTGCAGGGGAAGTGGTAGAGGCTGGTACAATTGCAACATTGAAAAAGCATCTGGATGAGTATAGGAATAGGAAGGGTTTAGAGGGATGTGGGCCAAATGCTGGAAAATGGGACTAGATTAATTTTGGATGTGTGATTGGCATGGATGAGTTGGACCGAAGGGTCTATTTCCATGCTGTACATGTCTATGACTCTATGTAGTATGTGCTCTGGATAAAGGAATGCTATAGGGATCTCAGGAGTAGGTCATTCAGCCTGCTCTGACATTCAGCACAATCTTGGCTTAAATTCATTTTTCTTACATTTTCCCCATATCCCTTGGCATCATTGGTGTTTAGAGATCTGTTACCTTTCGTACATTCAAGGTCTGAGCTTCCACAGCCCTGATAGGTATATAGTTCCAAAGGTTTACAGCCGTCTGAAATTTTTTAAAAAGTCCTCATCTCAGTATTGAATGCCTTCCCCTTTATTTTTGAAATTGTATCCTAATTATGGCATAATTCTCTCATTCCTCTGGACCTCATGCTATAAAAAAAGATTCTATTGTAAACTTAGTGGTTTGGTCTGAGATAATTTTCTGTTTAGTAGAGGTTCATTGCACATCACTATACCTCATACAACATTTTTTGAATTAAAAAATGATTGTTCCATTGTCTCGCATGCACATAGGAAATTTGGTGCCCTTAGGACTTTAGCAGGCATTTCAGTGAAACGTGAAGTTGGTAGCATTGTCACCTCTGAGTCAGAACATGATATGTTCAAGTCCCACTCCAAGGTAATCAAGGCTGACACTCCTGTGTGATTCTGAAGAACTGTTGCACTATGGGCAGTATCATCCCTGAGGGGAGATGTTAAATCAAGGTGCTATTTGCCCAGAGATTCAGTAGCAGATAATCATTTGGAGAGTTGGCACATCATGTAACAACTCTGACTCATTGTTTCAAAAAAGAGAGTGGAAATTATTCCCAGTGCCTTGGCTAGGACCTTTCCTTTTCTCAACATCCACAAAAAAAACTCAGATTGTTTCGTTTCCTTTCACATTGGTATTTGAGAAGTTTGCTGTGTACGAATTGAATTGTTTCATTTCCTAAAATCATGAAAGGCGTCATATAAATGGGTTTCTTGCTCTGTTTTTGCAACAAGCCAATCTGATTTCTGTGTTCAGTGTGCTGCAATTTTATCACTGAAATAAACAAAATTCACTAGAGATTTGCATTGACACAACAACCTACCCTTGGCATTTCTATAGTCTTGTCATCCTCCCTATATCTTCTCTTTATCAAGTGGAAATATTCTTCTTTGTTAATACTGCTATTCCTCATCCTTTTCAACACACACAAGTATTTAAAGACCTTATAACCTGGAATATTTATCTGTCAGTCAGGCCCAGCTCTGAGTGATCACACTGCAACATAATGGGTAAGTGAGAGGTAGAATGACTTCCTCCTCTTATTAATTCATATATTTGTATGAAATATCCTGGAAACCCTTCAGCTGAGTTTGTATGCCTAATTCACTTGTGTTGCTACTTGCCTTGGGTTGGGAACGTGAAACTTTACTCTGTAACATTTACATTGAAAAGCCCCAAAGGCTGCCATTCCTTGTTAATGATTGTATGACAACCCAATGAAAACCCTTTGCCTCCTTCTCTGCTCCTCAGCACCTTCCGCCTGTCCTACTATCCTCACCGTGTGGATGCCTTCACAGAGTTGCTGAAGAATGCTTTCCAAGGTAAATGTCAGCACAGCCTGTACAGTGACTTCAAACCCCACACGCCAGGCCAGGATTACGTTCCATGCTATTTCATCCACGTGGTGAAGAAGACTGGCTGAACAACTCTTTCTCAGGAGAGATGAAGACTTTGTCACTGGGGATGATGGGGTTAGGCAATATGCAATTACAAGAGCAATGACAAAAAGGAAATCCATGGAGGGAAAGAAGAAGATCGAAATAGGAGGTGCAAATCATCATTGTTAGCAGATTGTAGGTTCATGTCTTCTATTTAGCAATTGGTGTGGATCATGATGGGAACGATAATCTGTATAATTACATTGTAATTTGTAAACGTCTGGCTGAATGTGTTAACTGTTGTCCCTGTATCAGACCCAGACCCAGACCCAAAGCTGTTAACATTGACCAAATATTAGGAATGGCATTCGTGTTCAGGAAGAGTGACTGTAGACCAAACTGGTCCCTGTCTCCTGAAAATGGCCCACATCAGGTGAGTGGGCACCAAAAGCCTCTAAAGCCCCCCAGCACTGTGTCCAGGAGCATTAAACTGTAAGGCCAGAAAGCAAATGTAGGTGTGCACACATCCATTGAGCCCAGTGCGATCAGCCTGTTTACTCAAGGACCTTCCATGTTTTACATGGTTAAAGCAGCACATGACAAGAGTGTCACAGCAATTCTGCGGTTTTGCTTTTGTTGTCTTGTAAGTCGAGGGAAAAGTTTCAAGCCAGAGGCTATTTGCAACCAGAAAACCTCACCTTTGACCTCCAGTCCACCTCAGAAAAGCAGGAGCAATATTCCTGAATAAGTGGAGCTGTTTTGAAGGTGATGTTTGATTGGCTGTTGTAAGAAATAAAAATATACGCAGCCGTAAACTTTACCAGCTCTAATTGTGGGAGAGATACAAATGAGCAAAAGCCCGATAACCCATCTTCGTTCATCCATCCAGCAAATAATTCCACACATCACCCATTCAATTGCTTCTTAACTGTTCCTGTGAATGCTGACCCAACTATCTCATCTGATAATTCATTCCCAAATGTTACTCGGTATTTATATGATTAATTTCATAATTTTAATGTTAGTTTATCATTTGTTCCCCAATCACTACCTTAACTGTTTCTAAGGTACCCCCTTTTCCAGTGAGGAAGCCAAGGTTTCTATTGGATTTTGTAGAATCCCTACTGTGTGCAAAGAGTCCATTCGGTCCAATGAGTCTGTACCAATCCTCTGAAGAGCACCCACCTAGACTCAGACCCAGCACTCCCAACCCTTGGCTAATCCACCTAGCCTGCACATCCCTGGACACTATGGCTAATTCAGCATGGCCAATCCACCTCACCTGCATATCTTTGGACTGTGGAAGGAAACCGGAGCACCTGCATGAAACCCACTCAGAGGGGAGAGCGTGCAAACTCCACACAGATAGTCATCTGGTGCGGTGAGGTGGCAATGCTAACCACCGAGCCACCATGTTGCCTGGATTTACTTATAATTCGGTCCTTTGTCCCTTTGGATCAATTGTAAGTGTATCCTTGAAATAAAAACCTCCCTTTTGTCTTTGTGGTAAAGACAGTGCTTAAGGTTTGGCGTGGTCACCACAGACAAAGGCAGTGCAGCATGGTAGCTTCCAGTTGACTGTATGGGTTTTGCTGACCTGTCAACAAAGGATCTGTCGACAGTAACATTTCAGCACCCTTCCTATTGTAGGGGAATGTTTAAAAATATAAGATTGCTGAGGTTTGCAGGGTCTTAATGACATTATGCACTTTTTAAGCCTTTGACCATGATTATTATTAATATTATTACTGTTTGTGGCTAACAAAAAGCACAGTGACATCTCTCAGGCATATACTCTAATGTGATTCATTGTTCACAAGTGAATATATGTGCTATATATATATATCAGAGTTGTTGTTTCTGAGTACAGTTAATACCAGCTGTGATTAATGTCTGGTTATTTAAAAGCAGATCCTTTATCATTTAATCTCCATTCCTCCAGCACTCTGTAGAGCATCAGGTGTATCATGTAACTGTTTCCTCCCTCACCTTTTCCCCCTGGCTTAACCAGAGCCTTTGGATGTTGGTGCTTCCCGGTCAGTGAGTGATCTAGTGTTAACAGGAACACAAACACCTCGCTGACTGCATTGCCATAAGGCTTGAACCCCAAAACTGGTTTGCATCTCCTGTTTCGGGGTATTCAGGGGATTCACTATCAACTTCACTCTCAATTTGAGCATTTTGCATAATGTGCTGTGTTCTATTTAGTTAACAGACTGAGTCTGATGTACTTATTAGCAATTGCACTGTGTGAACATTTATCCAGTCGTGCTCATAATGTGATGAAGTGCAATTGAAGCACTTGAAACATAAGGTCGCCATAGTCCCAGAGGACCACGTTGTCATCAGAGAACGACAGCTGGTGATGTGTTTAACCTGAGGGTCACCACACCTCAAATGAAGGCCAATGCTGAGAACACAAAACCTTATGGTAATTTCAGCCTGTGGGAATTGAGCCCATGCTAGTGGTGTCACTCTGCATTGCGAACCTGCCATCCAGCTAAAGGAGCTAAGAAGGAAATGCAAAACAGCTCTTCATTTTAATAGTTGAATTCAATGCCACCAGGTGGAAAGAGGAAACTGAGCAAATCTGCGAATGGGTAAAATAATGTGAGGTCAGAAAAAGATGGTGAGAAAGAAAATAATTTTATGTGATGTAACTTTTAATTCTAAAGGGGAAGATGTCTAGTTGCCAGCTATGAAGCGTAAGAGGTAACAGAATAAGTAAAGGATGTGAAAAATAGCACACATCCTGATAACAAAGAAATCAAAGCACCAAAGAGTGAGACGTACAGAAAGGAAGTAGGAAAATAAACTTACCAGGGATAGTAAAATCAGTAAAAAGCCCACCCACAACTATATTTGGGAAAATAGAAGAGTCACTGGGAATAGGGATTCTGGAAAACCGATCGCAGTGATCTTAGCAATGAGGAAAGTTGCAGATAGATGCTATAATGTCTTTGGATCAGTGTTTATAGTGGATGCAGTGCTGAACATCACTAGGAAACAACGATAGAATCGGGGACAGGAGCTCACTCAAATCAGCAAATTAATGATACTGCAGAAAATAATGGCACTGAAAAGCGACCTGTTCCGGAATAGATGGACTCCAGGATTTTGAAGAAGGTAAGTGGGGAAAATTGCAGGTGACCTCACTGTTAGTTTTCCAAAGTTCTCTTAACTCCATAACTATTGAGTACAACGTTTTTTTTTAAATCATCGGTGGGGTGAGGGCATCACTGGCTGGGTCAGTATTTATTGCCCAATCCTAATTGCCCACATAGCAGCAGAGAATCAACCATCTTGCTGTGGGTCTGGAGTCACATGTAGGCCAGACAAGGTGAGGACGGCAGATTTCCTTCCCTGATGGACATTAGTGAACCAGATGGGTTTTCCTAATAATTGACCATAATTGCATTGACATCATATTAGACTCTTCGTTCCAGATGTTTATCGATTCAGATTCCACCATCTACCATGGTGGGATTTGAACTCAGTCCCCAGCACATTACCTGGGTCTCTGAATCAATAATCTAGTGATAACCGTTTCAGAAAAGTGAGAGAGGAAAACCAGAGAATTGTAAAACAGGGAGCCTAAAAGTTGCTTTTGGAAAACTATCAATGTCTACAATAGAGCAAAGGCTGCCTGAACACCTTAGAAAATTCAACTGGGACATATATGGTAAAGCTGCCATTCTCTCACCAGACTCTAGGGCTGCTCTCACATTAGTGAGAGATGACTGGTGGTGGTTTGATCAGAGGATTACCTTACCTCAGGTAAGGGGAAAGGAGAAGGAGAGTCTTTCATCATGGCCTCAGCCAGTGCAGAATTAACCCCATGTTGTTGGTGTCACTCTGCATTGCAAACCCAACCAACCCCCATCACTGAGTATGGGCATTGGTGGAAATGCCAAAACTGAATTACTCAGTAATTGCACTTGAGAAGGTGTTGATTAGCTATGCTCTTGAAAGTGGAGGGTTGAAATGATCACAAAGGAGATGGGAAAGCAAACAGGATGCAAGGAGGTGGCTAAATGGAGGCTGGCTATTTGCATTGACGCTGCAATGATCTTGGAAGAGGGACTTCTGTGCTTGGTATGCCCCACATTCAGATTTTCAAAGAATCAGAAGGCACAAGGCTGCATAAGGGCTGCTTCTAGTGGCTCCACACAGACTTGCCATCACATTCCTGATGAAGGGCTTATGCCCGAAACATTGACTCTCCTGCTCCTCGGATGCTGCCTGACCTGCTGTGCTTTTCCAGTGCCACACTCTTTGACTCTGACCTCCAGCATCTGTAGTCCTCACTTTCTCTTTGCCTTCATTGTAGATAAAGGGAGCTGCTGCTGCCTGCCTCTGTCATGCATTAGTGGGATAGGATCAATGGAATGGCCCATGCTGCTCAGGAGCCAAGTGCCCACCCCCCCTCACAGAGAGATCTCAATAAGCCGACAAGTTGCACCAGTATCACATGGGTCAACAAGACTCTAGGTGCACCTTCCTATTTACTCTGGCATCAATAAGAAATATGTGCACTGTCCTGGAGCTATTTAGAAGTTCATTCAACACATCACACCCAGAAGTGCTTTTAAAATCATGTGATTCCTATGCTGCAGAAAGAGGCCCTTTTGGTCCATCAAGTCTGAACCAAAGAGCATCCTAGCCTATCTCCATAATCTCACATTTACCAAGGCTCATTTACCTAGCCTGCGCAGCACAGATAATCTAGCATAGCCAATCCACCTAACCTGCACATCTCTGGAGTGTGGGAAGAAACTCCCACAGACTAGGGAAGAAACCCCCACAGACTCAAGAAGAATGTGCAAATGCCACTCAAGGCTAGAATTGAACCTGGGTGCCTGGTGCTGTGAGGCATCAGTGATAACCACTGAACGACCATGATGGCCACATCTGGGTGACTGACCTGCATTCGATTGACTTGTACTGAGATTAAACTTTAGAGGCATTGTCATGATTTGCTGGAGGATCCTGAAGGTTTTTCACATCTGGAGAGTGGCTGGTAAATATTGAAGCAATCTTTTGATGTCAGCAAGTACGCACTTCTGTTTCAATACGTTGAACACTGACTGGTCAAAACTTCATTGAAATAAAACAAAGAATTGCGGATGCTGCAGGTTGCAAACAAAAAATAGAAATGTTGGAGAAAACTCAGTGGGTCAGGCAACATCTGTGGAGAGAAAAACAGTTAACATTTCGAGTCAAGATTAGTGGTGCTGGAAAAGTACAGCAGGTCAGGCAGCATCCGAGGAGCAGGAAAATCCACGTTTTGGGCAAAAGCTCTTCATCATTCCTCAGATGCTGCCTGACCTGCTGTACTTTTCCAGCACCACTCTAATTTTGACTCTAATCTCCAGCATCTGCCGTACCCACTTCCGCCTGGTTAACATTTCAAGTCCAGTGACCCTTCATCAGAACTAAAAGCCGATGATGATTGAGATTGTCGGTGGTGGGGTAAAGGAGTGAGTCAAATAAATGGAGACAGAGCCTCGAGACAGAGGGAGGGAGTGAAAAAGCAGCAGAGGTGAGGATTGCTGGGAGAGGGATAAGTATTGAATGGCTGCTAATGGGATGTGTGAATTGTTGTAAGTAGATTGGCTGCATTGGGAACAACCCATACAGAACAGAATATGAGCTGGGAGTGTGGGTGTTCCCGCTCTGAAATTGTTAAACTCAGTTCTGAATCCTGAGGGCTGTAACACGCCCAGGCAGAAGACGAGGTTTTGTTCCTCCAGTTTAAGCTTCACTGGAGCACCGCAGCAGCTCTTAGACAGACATGTTGGTACAAGAACACAATGGTCAAAACCTCAGCTCTGCTACAAGGCGAAGAGAGAGAACTATCTCCAAATCATTATCCAATGTTATGTCATTACCCAGTGATGCTGCAAACAATTTTATTTAGATATTCACATTAACTCTTTAGACTACATCTTCCCCAAATTTCTACTTCTGAGATCACATCTCACATCTCCTTATCTCAACAAAGCCTACAGCAAATTACTGTCATTCCAGATGGCCATAACATGATTGTTATCGAAACTAATCCCATCTGCCCCACATGGGCCATACCTCCTATGCCCTGCCTATTCACGTGTTTGTCTAAGTGTCTCCTAAGCAGGTGGGAAAGAAAGCATACAGCATGCTTGCCCTCATCGGTCAGGACATTGAGTAGAAAAGTTGGCAAATCATGTGGCAGCTGTATAAAACTTTAGTTCAGCTGCATTTGGAGTACTGTGTGCAGTTCAGGTTGCCACACCGTAGGAAGGATGTGGAGGCTTTGGAAAAGGTGCAAAGGAAGTTTACCGGGATGTTGCCTGGATTGAACTGTATTAGCAAGAGTTTGAACAAACATGGACAAACTAAAACTGCAGTTACAGAAGAATTGCTGGGGAAACTCAAGACGCTCAAGCCTGATCTGACCCCCTGGCCTTGACGGGATATATCCTCAGATTCTGAAGGATGTAACTACAGAGATAGTGGCTCCCCTAGTAGTAATCTTCCAAACTTTAGATGGAGGCAGATGGGAGATAGATTAGAATGACCTCATGTTTAGCACAGACGTAGTGGGCTGAAGGGCCTGTTTGTATGCTGCATTGTTCTATATTCTAAACATTCAGTGGTATATGACTTTTCAAAAGGACGAGATGTAAAGGGTGGATGGTATCATATTGGTATTATAGGAAGGAATAAGTACGATGGCAAGAAATGGACATCTGTCATAAGATATAGAATCCCAATGGGTGGAGGTAGGAAGTCGAAAGGGGGAAGGAGACATTGCTAGGAGTCATCTACGGGTCTCCTAACAGTAATTGTATGGTGGAACAGAGAATAAAGCAGGAGATAATGAGAGCATGTAACAAAAGCAGTACATTAATCATAGGTGACTTTAATCTTCATGTACATTGGAAAAGTAAAATTGGTAGAGGTAATAATTCAGAGAGTATATTTGGGACAATTTCCAAGAGCAATACACTGTGGATCCAAACCCAGACCAGGTAATTTTGGAGCTGATAAAAGAATAATTCATTTCTTTGTTTGATCGCTGGCACCAAATTTCCTTTGACAGAACCTTCCAAATCTGTGGTCTCTACCATCTAGAAGGACAAGGGCAGTAGACACATGGGAACAGCCCCACTTTAAAGTTCCCGTTCAAGCCTCATACCACCCTAACATTGAACTGGATCACTGTATCTTCACTGCTTCTGTACTATGATCCCAAACTGCTCAATAAGTCAGATCCAAGAATGAAATCTGGTTCGATCAAAGCAAATGTTCTTATGTTAATGGTGGTAGTCATTCTCTGAAACATGGGTGCATGAGGCTGCCGATTTTCTTTATCAGTACTACAGACATTTATTACACAAAGGAATGAAAAATTGAAATGAGTGAAGCTATCTAAATAAACAACACAGTTTGAAAGTTCTCAAAACACATTGAGAAGCAAAGTCTGATCTATTTCCCAGATTTGCAGAGATCAAAACCCAAAGGAATGGTCCCTCTATGTCAGATATTTCAGTTTGAATTAGCCTTGCTCTTCTATCCAATTCTGTAAATTGAATTCTGAAATCTTCAGTCATGAACACTCTCAAAATCGAAATCTTAGAGTTTGTCAATCTTTCAGTAACTCTCCAATTTCAAACCAAATACTCCTGGTTTGGAAGTTTTGCAAGCTGGATATTTATACTAGGTAACTGTGTTGTTATGAAACTGTCCTATACTCCCTTCAGAGGCAGAAAATATCATTTTCTGGACCCCTGTCAGATCTCCTCCAAAAAATGTCTTAAAATCTTTAAATTTCTGGATTTTTCTGAGCTAAAACAAATCTCATGTCATATATTCTCCCAAGCTTCTACAAACTAATGCCTTTCAATGTTTACTCTCTGTTATAAACCCCACAGTATAAACAAAGACTTTTCCATTAACACTCCAGGGGGCTTAAATCAGCTTCTCTTTGACACATACTGAATGAGGTCATGATTCTGTAAGGACTGTCTGACCTTGTTTTTGTTTTCTTAAACCCATTTACAAAATTAACGAATACCTAAATGCCATTAGTTCGAAATCCAAACTTTAAAGATGACATACATACATATTTATATTCACTACAAGACATGGGTGTTGCTACCTGTGTCCTAGTTACCTTTGTAAAGGTGGCAATGAGCTACCTTCATGAACCACTGCAGTCCATGTACTCTGCGTTGACCCATAATGCTGCTGGGGAAGGAGTTCCAGGAGTTTGACCCAGTGAGGCAGAAGGAACAGCAATACGTTTCCAAGTTAGGATGGTGAGTGATTTGGAGAGGGACTTGCAGATGGTATCATTTCCATGTATCTGCTGCTCTTGACCTTCTAGTTGGAAGTGTTTGTGGGTTTGTGAGGTGTTATCTAAGGATCCAGTGAATTTCTGCAGTGCATCTTATAGATTGTACACCCTGTTGCTATTGAGTGGAAGGAGTGGATGTTTGTGGATGTAGTGCCAATCAAGTGAGCTGCTTTGTCCTGGATGGTGTCAAACTTCTTGAGTGTTGTTGGAGCAGCACCCATCCAGGCAAGTGGGGAGTATCCCATTACACTCCTGACTTGTGACTTGTCGATGATGGACAGGCTTTGGACAGTCAGGAGGTGAGTTACTCACCGCAATATTCCCAGCTTCTCCCAGGAGGACATCCAACATCCTGAGGACAAGGTCTCAGGCAAGAGCTGCTTGAGGATATTTGTGGCAGTCTTTCTGGAGTTAGGGCAAAATGAGAGAGGGGGCAGGGTGACAGAAGCAAGGGCAAGAGCATTGGCTCTCAGAGCCCACCTCCCTGAACTATGCCCAGTCTCTCGATTGTGCCCAAATTAGTGAAGATCTGGGGATCCTGCCTCCACAGCAGACAGACTGCACTGGGTTAAAGTCAGGGGGATCTGACACTTTCGATCCCACCTGGAACTGAAAGAAAAGTAGCCCTGACGTGTGTAGGCCAGGAGCTGGTCCTTAACCGAGCACTGGCGGCCTCATACAATAGGAATCGAGCTAAAGCCTCCCTCCCTAGAACTCAGTTGATCAGTGAGACTCCAGGTCACCACCACCTTGGCTCATTATGTCAACATCCTGCTTCTAAGTAACAGAAGACTCTGCACTCTGTCTCTTTATTCTTTCTCTTTGTTTATTTTAATCTTCAATACTGTGGTATCAAACTTGGAAATTTGGCACCAGTATTTGTGCAGGACCTAATATGATCATGCGCAATGATTATGTATCTGATCCATGATAACTCTATTATAGAGAACAGGGACAAAACAAATCATGCGGAGGAGTTCTTCCAGATGATGTGATGAAAGAGCCTTCCTAGCCATATCGGAAATTAAAGACAGTAAGTACCAAAAACTTTCATGTACTTACCCCCACACTCTGGGTTCCTCAACTGTTCCAGAATCTTCCATCGGCCTCCGAAATCGTTCCGGCACCATTAACCACGCGTCTGCTACGTCGCCCGCGGCAACAAACGCCGCCGCGGACCATGACGTTACTTCCGCCCCCACCGACCTCGCAGCCTCCGCGATCGCCGCCCAGACAACCGCCTCCACGATCGCCGCCCAGACAACCGCCTCCACGATCGCCGCCCAGACAACCGCCTCCACGATCGCCACCCAGACAACCGCCTCCACGATCGTCGCCCAGACAACCGCCTCCACGATCGCCAGGAAGACCATCGCCGACAGATTTGCGGCTCCCGCGGCTATCGGGAATAACACTGTCTCGGTCGTCGCCACAGCCACTTCCGCCCCCTGGGTTGCCACTGCCGCAGCCACTTCCGCCCCCAGTGACATCACTAACCTGCACGACCATAACGCCGCATATGTCTCCGCCCCCACGCCGATCTCCGTCACCATGCCTAATCCCGCCCCCACGCCGATCTCCGTCACCACGCTCAACTCCGCCCCCACGCCGATCTCCATCACCATGCCTAATCCCGCCCCCACGCCGATCTCCGTCACCACGTCTAACCCTGCCCCAACGCCGATCTCCGTCACCACGCCCAACTCCGCCCCCACGCTGATCTCCATCCCCGCCCCCACGCCCAACTCCGCCTCCACTCCCAGCTCCAGCCCAACACCAGGTCCTAGCTCCCAGCCCTGCCGTGTTTTCACCATCCCTCCAGAACTACCCCTCTCTGAGGATGAAAGATCAGTCCTCAGCAGAGGCCTCACCTTCATTCCCCTACGCTCTCGGATCAACGAGTTCAACATGCGGCGTGACATCGAACAATTCTTCCGCCGCCTTCGCCTCCGCGCCTACTTCTTCAACCAAGACTTTCGCCCACCCTCTGACGACCCCTTCTCCCGCCTCCAACACACCCCATCCACCTGGACACCCCGTGCTGGCCTCTTACCTGCCCTCGATCTCTTCATAGTCAACTGCCGCCGCAACATTAACCGCCTCAACCTCTCCACCCCTCTCACCCACTCCAACCTCTCACCCTCGGAACGTGCAGCCCTCCACTCCCTCCGTTCCAACCCCAACCTCACTATCAAACCAGCAGACAAGGGAGGCACGGTAGTAGTTTGGCGCACCGACCTTTACACCGCTGAGGCTAAACGCCAGCTCGCGGACACCTCCTCCTACTGCCCCCTTGACCATGACCCTACCTCCCACCACCAAACCACCATCTCCCAGACCATCCAGAACCTCATCACCTCAGGGGATCTCCCATCCACCGCCTCCAACCTGATAGTCCCACAACCTCGCACCGCCCATTTCTACCTCCTGCCCAAATTCCACAAACCTGACTGCCCCGACCGACCCATTGTCTCAGCCTGCTCCTGCCCCACCGAACTCATCTCTGCATACCTCAACACGGTCCTGTCCCCCTTAGCTCAAGAACTCCCCACCTACATTCGGGACACCACCCACGCCCTCCACCTCCTCCATGATTTTCACTTCCCCGGTCCCCAACGCCTTATCTACACCATGGACATCCAGTCTCTGTACACCTCCATCCCCCATCACGAAGGACTCAAAGCCCTCTGCTTCTTCCTTTCCTGCCATACCAACCAGTACCCTTCCACTGATACTGTCCTTCGACTGACTGAACTGGTCCTCACCTGAACAACTTCTCTTTCCAATCCTCCCACTTCCTCCAAACCAAAGGAGTAGCCATGGGCACCCGCATGGGCCCCAGCTATACCTGCCTCTTCATAGGATATGTGGAACAGTCCATCTTCTGCAGCTACACTGGCACCACACCCCACCTTTTCCTCCGCTACATTGATGACTGTATCGGCGCTGCCTTGTGCTCCCACGAAGAGGTTGAACAGTTCATCCACTTTACCAACACCTTCCACCCTGACCTCAAATTCACCTGGACCGTCTCAGACTCCTCCCTCCCCTTCCTAGACCTTTCAATTTCTATCTTTGGTGACCGAATCGACACGGACATGTACTATAAACCGATCGACTCCCACAGCTACCTAGACTACACCTCCTCCCACCCTGCCCCCTGTAAAAACGCCATCTCATATTCCCAATTCCTTCGTCTCCGCTGCATCTGCTCCCAGGAGGACCAGTTCCAAAACCATACAACCCAGATGGCCTCCTTCTTCAAGGACCGCAATTTCCGCCAGACATAGTCGACGATGCCCTCCACCGCATCTCTTCCACTTCCCGCTCCTCCGCCCTTGAACCCCGCCCCTCCAACCGCCACCAGGACAGAACCCCACTGGTCCTCACATACCACCCCACCAACCTCCATGTACAGCGTATCATCCGCCGTAATTTCCGCCACCTTCAAACGGACCCCACCACCAGGGATATATTTCCCTCCCCTCCCCTATCAGCGTTCCGAAAAGACCACTCCCTCTGTGACTCCCTTGTCAGTTCCACACCCCCCACCAACCCAATCTCCACTCCCGGCACCTTCCCCTGCAACCGCAAGAAATGCAAAACTTGCGCCCACATCTCCCCCCTTACTTCCCTCCAAGGCCCCAAGGGACACTTCCATATCCGCCACAAACTCACCTGCACCTCCACACACATCATCTATTGCATCCGTTGCACCCGATGTGGCCTCCTCTATATTGGGGAGACAGGCCGCCTACTTGCGGAATGTTTCAGAGAACACCTCTGGGACACCCCGACCAACCAACCCAACCACCCCGTAGCCCAACACTTTAACTCCCCCTCCCACTCCACCAAGGACATGCAGGTCCTTGGACTCCTCCATCGCCAGACCATGGCAACACGACGGTTGGAGGAAGAGCGCCTCATCTTCTGCCTGGGAACCCTCCAACCACAAGGGATGAACTCGGATTTCACCAGTTTCCTCATTTCCCCTCCCCCCACCTTATCTCAGTCAAATCCCTCAAACTCAGCACCGCCTTCCTAACCTGCAATCTTCTTCCTAACCTCTCTGCCCCCACCCCACTCCGGCCTATCACCCTCACCTTGACCTCCCTCCACCTATCACAACTCCAACGCCCCTCCCCCAAGTCCCTCCTCCCTACCTTTTATCTTAGCCTGCTGGACACACTTTCCTCATTCCTGAAGAAGGACTTATGCCCGAAACGTCGATTCTCCTGTTCCCTGGATGCTGCCTGACCTGCTGCGTTTTTCCAGCAACACATTTTCAGATGTGATGAAAGACTCAATTTATACAAGTGGTGAACACAGTCTGTTTAAATATTTCCAACTAATTAACTAATCCAACCAATAATTTTTTCAGAGTAAGAGAATTCAAATATGATCCCACATCTGACCATTGCGTGGTTTCACATGTGGCAGCTTCAATGTGCTCTACAACACCTCCAATTTTCAATGTGCTTCTCTCATAAACTTTGAACATTCTTGTCAGAATGATTGAGCTAAACATAAATACAATACCTCAACAGAACCGTATCGATCTCAATCGATTCATTTAAAGCAACAAATAGCTTTTTTACAACAAAGAGACATTTGCTGCAGTGAATGATTTGTTTCCCCAACAAAGGAGCCAACTCCACAACTCCAATAGAATTTAACCCCCTGTACGTGCTGTATGAAGACTTCAAACTGATGTCACCAATGCCCAATAGAGATGGTTGGTCAGAAATGAATCTGAAACACTGGGCAATAATTTAGCTTTGAAGAGAAATCCTCACTATAAAGGATATTAAAAGGAACACAAGCATCCAGGACAGCTCTGTCAGGGACAGTCAGAGCGACCAGAGCTGGAACCTGATGTCTGGTTAATGTGTGGCTGGAAGACCACATGGTTCCTCCATATGGGTTTGAGGGAGGGGGCAGGAACTGGGCAGATGGGATAGAATTTGGGGAAATGTGATGGTAGCCAAATGTGGAAAAAATATCCCAGGGGAATGTTTTGTATTGATGAGTGACTGGAAAATGGTGGCATTCAGAGTGACCTGGACGTCCTTCTATATGAACCATAGAACAATAGCGTGCAGGTTCAGCAAGCTATTAGAGAAATACTAGCTTTATCTTAGATTTTATTAGAAAGGAAGTGAAAGTACAAAATTCTTACTTAAAATAGTGAAGTGAGACCACAGTCTTGACCAGGTTCCTTTACCTGGGAAAGAATATTCTTGCTTTACTGGGAGTGTAACCAGTGTTCATTAGACAGATTGTGCACTGCAAGTAAGTAGAAGCCATCCAGCTGTACAAACCTGCTTGGCTAACCTATAAGATCATGGCTGGCCTGTTTGTTTTTGAATTTCATATTCCCATCTATCCCCATTGACTTTTTATGCCAAGGAATACCCCGAGAAGTGAAGCTCAGCTGTGATTGGCTGAATACTGAAACAGGCTTGAAGAGCATCTCTCTTGTTCAACCTGAGGAAAGACAAAATGGTCCAGTGCCAAATAACAACCAAGGTCTTTCCATCATAGCACAACGTGTTGACCCATTGAATTGGGCAGCCTGAACAGTGCCATTGATTATAATTGTTGAACTAAACTAACGGGATCAATGAGCCTAAATATGGAAGAAAGCCTCGCTCATGATATTAATGTCGCTGAATAATTTTGGATAAAGAATTGATCTAAGAGACCAATACTGCTAACTACCAGTAGAGGGCAGTACTTACAAACAAATCAAAAGTCTTTGGCGATGATGGAAGCTTTCAAGGTCTACATCCAGGCTCATTTCATTAGGCTGTTTTAGGGGGTCAGTCAGCTCAGTTGGTTTGTTCCAACAACACAGGCTGAATTCCCACACCGCATGGTGACTGTTAGGTTAAACCACCATCAATTATCTATCTCTGATGAGAGAGTTGCCCTGAGGTTCTCTGGGAGTATGTACGCCCGCTTAATGAACACAGTTAAAAATCACACAACACCAGGTTATAGTCCAACAGGTTTAATTGGAAGCACACTAGCTTTTGGAGCGACGCTCCTTCATCAGGTGATAGCGGAAGGCTCGATCGAGCCCTCCACTATCACCTGATGAAGGAGCGTCACTCCGAAAGCTAGTGTGCTTCCAATTAAACCTGTTGGACTATAACCAGGCGTTGTGTGATTTTTAACTTTGTACACCCCAGTCCAACACCGGCATCTCCCAATTAATGAACACACGTTGCATTTTCTTCAAGTTTTGGGCAGCACATTGGCTCAGTGGTTAGCCCTGCTGCCTCACAGCACCAGGGTCCCAGGTTCGATTCCAGCCTCAGGTGACTGTGTGGAGTTTGCACACATTCTCCCCATGTCTGCGTGGGTTTCATCCAGGTGCTCTGGTTTCTTCCCAAAGTCCAAAGATGTGCAGTTTAGGTGAACTGGCCATGCTTAATTGTCCATAGTGCTAGGTGCATTAGTCAGAGGGAAATAGATCTGGGTGGGTTATTCTTCGGAGAGTCGGTGTGGAGTGGTTGGGCTGAAGGGCCTGTTTCCGCACTGTAGGGAATCTAATCTTAATGTAAGAGAAAATTACTGCACATGCTGGAATCTGTACTGAAAACAATAAATGCTGGAGATCACAACAGGCCAGGCAGCATCCATGGAAAGAGTGCAAGCTAACAGTTTGAGTCTAGCTGACTCTTCATCAGAGCTGGAGGGGACAGACTTCACGTTAGCTCAGAGTCATCTAGATTTGTTGCCTTGCAATCTCTCCACGGATGTTCCCTGACCTGCTGTGATCTCCAGCATTTGTTGTTTTCCTCCAAGTTAATGTCAGAATTCTCTTCATTGACGCATTTGTATAATTAATCAGTGTTAAATTACCATATTGTCCTATACAAAACATAGTGATGGAAAGCCTTAATTTCAATGTATTATCGAGATATAAATTGGTGGTGATGTTGGCATCTTTTCGAGCGTTAAATGCAGTCATGTAGTTTAACGGAGGGAAAATTAAACACAGAATACATTTCCGTATTTGGGTTTCAGTGTGTGTGTTATTAGCTGTGAACAAAACTGGAAGATCAATTGGTTAGAATGGACGGATGGCAAGAATTAGCTGAAAAAGATACAAGTTTCAGTTGTTGTATGAAGCCGTAACTACTTCTCCCATTTATTTAAGAAGAATTGGGTGGAAGCTTCACTTAAGTTGCTGCAGAGAAACCATAAGTGCCCTTCCCAATGGCTAGAGTAGAGCATGAACGGAGTGGTGTTAGTTTTGTGAGTTGAGGAGAATCTTTGAAAATGTAAACTTTCTCGCATTTAACAGCTAAGATTTCACTGAAGTGTGCCATTTGAATTCAAGGGCCAAAACAGAGGAAGACAAACTATTTACTGGGGAACAACTGTAATCAGTTACTTAAGGAAGCTAATCTAACATGTTTTATTTGTAATGGGGATTCAGTTCCAACATAGAGTCATAGAGTCATAGAGATGTACAGCACGGAAGCAGACCCTTCGGTCCAACTCGTCCATGCCGACCAGATATCCCAACTCAATCTATCCCACCTCCCAGTACTTGGCCCATATCCCTCCAAATCCTTCCTATTCATATACCCATCCAGATGCCTCTTAAATGTTGCAATTGTACTAGCCTCCACCACTTCCTCTGCCAGCTCATTCCACACATGCACCACCCTCTGCGTGAAAAAGTTGTCCCTTAAGTCTCTTTTATAGCTTTCCCCTCTCACCCTAAACCTAAGCCCTCTAGCTCTGGACTCCCCCACCCCAGGGAAAAGACTTTGTCTATTTATCCTATCCATGCCCCTCATGATTTTATAAACCTCTATAAGGTCACCCCTCAGCCTCCAAGTCTCCATGGAAAACAAGGAGAAAGTGAGGTCTGCAGATGCTGGAGATCAGAGCTGAAAATGTGTTGCTGGAAAAGCGCAGCAGGTCAGGCAGCATCCAGGGAACAGGAGAATCGACGTTTCGGGCATAAGAAGGGCTTATGCCCGAAACGTCGATTCTCCTGTTCCCTGGATGCTGCCTGACCTGCTGCGCTTTTCCAGCAACACATTTTCAGCTCCATGGAAAACAACCCCAGCCTATTCAACCTCTCCCTATAGCTCAAACCCTCCAACCCTGGCAAATCTCTTCTGAACTGAAAATGTGTTGCTGGAAAAGCGCAGCAGGTCAGGCAGCATCCAAGGAGCAGGAGAATCGACGTTTCGGGCATGAGCCCGAAATGTCGATTCTCCTGCTCCTTGGATGCTGCCTGACCTGCTGCGCTTTTCCAGCAACACATTTTCAGCTCTGATCTCCAGCATCTGCAGTCCTCACTTTCTCCTCGAAAATGTCTTCTGAACCCTTTCAAGTTTCACAACATCCTTCCAATAGGAAGGAGACCAGAATTGCATGCAATATTCCAAAAGTAGCCTAACCAATGTCCTGTACAGCCGCAACATGTTCTCCCAACTCCTGTACTCAATACTCTGTCGAAATATAGCATCTCAATGTGACTTAGCGTGGCATGCAACTTGAATGGTTAGTTGGGGGAGTAAAGGGAAGGAACTGCCCTTTTAACTTTATAGTTTAAGTTTCTCACCCTTTAGGAATTGGTCCTGTCTCTCACCATTAAGTGTCTAATGTATAGGTACAGGACAAAGGGCTAAATGATGCAAAAGGATAAGTATCTCAACTTTCTACTGTTCAACGTCCAGTTTAATAAAGCTTATCTGAAAGTCAGTTTGAGGTGTGGCAGACATGTGGAACGTCTGTCCAGGGGCAAGTGAGGAGATGTCAAAACTTCACATGACCTCGGGTGAACACATCTGCAGAAATGTCACCAGCTGCAGAAACGGAAGCTCTGCCTTGCGGAACTCAAACAGCAGTTGCTGTCACTGAGGTTATTTGTAAGGTACAGTACATTTCTGGAGGGAATCAGAGAGATGTACAGCACAGAAACAGACCCTTCAGTCCTAGTTGTCCATGCTGACCAGGTGTCCTAAATTAATCCAGTCCTATTTGCCAGCACCTGGCCCATATCCCTCTAAACCCTTCCTATCCATATACCCATCCAGATGCCTTTTAAATGCTGTAATTGTACCAGCCTCCACCACTTCCTCTGGCAGCTCATTCCATACACGCACCACCCTCTGCATGAAAATGTTGCCCCTTAGGTCCCTTTTAAATCTTTCTCCTCTCACCCTAAACCTATGCCCTCTAGTTTTGGACTCCCCTGCCCCAGGGAAAAGGCTTTGACTATTCACCTTATTCATGCCTCTCATGATTTTATAAACTTCCATAATGTCAACCCTCAGCCTGCAATTCTCTCGGAAAAATAGCCTAATCAGCCTCTCCTTGCAGCTCAAACCCTCCAACCCTGGCAATATCTTTGTAAGACTCTTCTGAATCCTTTCAAGCTTCACAACATCTTTCTGATAGCAAGGAGACCAGAATTGAATGCAGTATTCCAAAAATGGCCGAACCAATGTCCTCTACAGCTGCAATATGACTTCCTAACTCCTGTACTCAGTGCGCTGATCAATGAAGGCAAGCATACCAAACACCTTCTTCACTATCCTGTCTACCTGCGACTGCACATTCAAGGAACTGTGAACCTACACCCCAAGGTCTCTTTTGTCATGCAGTAGGATAGAGCCATGCAGTTGGTAGGTAGGTATTGCATGACTGCCCACCAGTCCAAGAGAAATCGGTAGGCAGTGCAGGAATACTCTGAGACAATTTTGCTCACTAACTGCTTTCTGTTCTGGATACTAGGCAAGGCACAGTTCCTCAGCGAAGTGTAACAAGGGCCAAGCCTGTGGCACTGTGGGAGGAAAGGGAAAAACAGAAGAGTAATATGGTCGGGGATTCATTGTTTAGGGGAGCGGACAGGCATATCAGGAGCTGTAGATGTGACTCCACGTTGGAACATTGCCTCTCCAGGACCTGGTAAAGGATGTTACAGAGCTGGCCAGAGAAATCTGCTGAAGAAGGGTGATCAGCCGGAGTTCTGATCCATGTTGGTATCAGGGATATGAGTCAGAAGCGGGAATATCGTACTGCAGTCAGAATTTAGGAATCTGGGTAGAATATTGGCAAGCAGGACTTGAAAGTAGCAAACTTCAGATTACACCCAGTTCCACACTCACTTGAGAATGAAGATAAGGAGAAACTTCTTCAGCCAGAGAGTGGTGAATCTATGGAACTCACTGCCACAGAAGGCTGTGGAGGCCAGGTCGTTGAGTATATGTAAGATGGAGACAGATAGGTTATTGATTGGCAAGGGGATCAAGGGTTACAGGGAGAATGGGGTTGAGAAACTTACCAGCCACGATTGAATGGCGGAGCAGACTTGATGGGCTGAATGGCCTAATTTCTGTTCCTATGCCTTATGGTCTTCTGGTCAGTACAGACAGACGAGAATGAGGCAGATGACTGTGTGTTTGGGAGGACAGTGGAGAAGGGACAGTTTTAGGTTCCTGGGACATGGGCACAGGCTGTGAGAGAGATGACACCTGTACAAGCAGGACTGAACAGAGTCAGGGTTGAGTTGCTATTGGAGCATTTTGATTGATTTGGATTTGGAGAAAATTCTCAGGGATGTGGGAGGCACGAGAAAATCTCAAAGAGGGAATTGAGCGACACAGAAAACAGGATTCAGAGTGAGCCATTCAGCCCATTGAGGTGATGCAACATTGAGCATGATCATGGCTGATCCCCTATATCTCAACACCATACTCCCAGTCTCATCCACATAACCCTTGACACCTTTAGCTTTGAGAAATCAATCTATTACGTTTAAATATATTCAGTGACCTTACCCCCACAGCCATCCATAGAGAATTCCACAAGTTCACCATCCTCTGAATAAAGATATTTATCTTTGTCTCAGTTTGAAATGGTCTACCGAGACTCTGTGGACTGGATCACCACCTCTCCCCTCCCCACAGCCCCAATTCCGTCCCCGCGCAATCTCAGGCCAAGGGAAACATCATCCTTGCATCTGGGAGGACCGACCCTTTTCAATCAGATCTGCTTTCATTCTTGTAAATTCAGGCCACGGTCAATCCAATCCCTCCTCAGACCTGCCATCCCAGGAAGCAGTTTGGTGAACCTTAGCTGCACGCCCCTCTATGGTAAGCGCATCTTTTCAGAGATAAAGAAACCAAAAACACTACAAGGTACTCCAGGTGTGGTGCCACCATAGCAATATATGGCAACTGTAAGACTTTCCTTTGCTCTAACCCTCTTGCAAAGCTGGCTGGTACACCATTTGCTTTCCTGAACGCTTTCTGCAACCCCCTCTCCCCACGCTCACTTTCAATGACAAGTGTACGATACAGAGCACATCAGGATTTGTGCATTGTCATGACTCCTGTGTGAATACATTCAACTTGTGTAAAGGCCGCTTTCATATTTTTGGATTGTGGACTTAAAGTTGGGAAGTTTTGCTGCTTTTTACTAAGGCACTGTGGAAGAAGATGTTACAGATTCAAGAAAAGGTTACCGCTATGCACTGTGAGCTGTATCAGTTATGTTGCCTGATTTGAGCAGTGGTGGGGCTTGGGGAGGATGTTAGACACCTCCACTCTGTGTGTGTGTGTGTGTTCAGGGAAGTTTTGCTTGTGTTTGAACCAGGACCAGCTGTGTATATTTCAGAGTGCTCAGCACAATGGCCACTTTCTCATTGGTTCCTGGACAAGGGAATCCAAGTTTCTTATTTGGGCCATCCAGCAGGAAGATCCAACCTGTGAGAAAGAAAGCACTGAAGTCCCTCCCCTGCACCTGCCACCTCTCCGCCTCCACCCCCTCCCCGCCAGGCACCCCACCCCCCAACCAATCCCACCTTCCCAAGCAGTTGGCTACTCTCTATCTCCCTCTCTCTCTCTCCCTTTTGAAATGGACAAGAGGGAAAACACTTTCAGAGACACTGAATCCTTAACTGGTGAATGAAAGATTGAGAATCAACATGTCCACAAACCCTTGTCCTCTAAGGGTAAAATGGAATTCAGAGGGAACCGAAGAGCAACAGCTCAGCAATGCCTGTAATCTGGACTGGTGCCAGGACTGTGCTCCACTGTCTTCATCTCCGCTCTTTCATCACCAGTAATATTTGTATCATGTCTCTTTCTGTGTACGGGTCACAGTTTAAAAATAAATGGTTGTCCATTTGAAAACGAGGTGAGGAAACATGTTTTTCTCCCAGAGGATTGAGAGTCTTTGGAATTCCCTTATTCAAAAGGCAGAATCTTTAGATTTTTTTTAAGACAGAGGCAGATGGATTCTTGATTACTAAGGAGATGAAAGATTATTGGGGAAATGCAGGGTTGAGGTTAAAATCAGGTCAGCCACAATCTTATTGAATGGCGGAGTATTCTTGAAGGACCAAGTGGCCTAGTCTTTTCACTGTTGATATGTTTGCAGATGGGTGGGAATTTCTTAAAGGGGTAAAATTAAAGTTATAGAGTTATAAGTTAGCATTTCATATTTCTCTTCTGTCATTAGATACAGTCCCTTTGCGGTGAATAGTATTTTTTTTAAGTTCAGAAACCTGACTGGTGTCCTTCAGTCAGATCGATTAGAGGAATTCGGATTGTTTGATTAAATCACTTTTTATTTATAATGACTTCAGGAATAGTAGGGCTTGATTTCCTGTGCCCTGCCCCAGTGACAAAATTACAAAATGTATTTTTTTTAAAAAATGGCGTTTTTGTATGAATGCATTTGTGAATTATGTTGTTCTCTGTGTGTGTGAGAGAGAGAGAGACCTGCAGATGTCTCACCTACAGATACAAAGGGAACTTCTAACAAAAGCCCTTCAAAGTGACACGGAGACGCAAGTCTAAAGAGACTGGTAGTATTGTAGGGCAGCCTTTTCGGGAATGATACCCAGAATTAGACAGGAAAGGATAAAAAGTGCAAATGTGAGAGAAAAAAACAAATGGATGAAAGGGGGAAAATGGTAGAAAGGCAAAATGAATGGTTCTTTATTTAAATGCATGCTGCATTCAGAACAAAATAATGGATATGAACTTATAAGCGGTTATTGAGACATGATTACAAGGAAGTCAAAACTAGAAACTAAATATTCAGAGATATGCGACTTTTCAAAAGGACAGAGAGAAAGGAAAAGCTTGAAGCGTTGTTTTCTTAGTGTGGGATGGAATAAGTAGCATATGATCTTGAATTGGAAGTTGTAGAGTCCATATGGGTGGAGGTCAGAAGTAACAAAGGGAAAGTGACACTACTAAGAATTGTCTTTAGTCTCTGACAGTAGCTATATTGAAGGGTACATAATAAATCAGGAGATAAAAAGGGCATGGAAAAAAAAGTAGTACATTAATTGGAGGTGAATTTTATCTTCATGCAGACTGGGAAAATCATATTTCTAAAGGTAGCTACAGGGAAGAATTCATACAGTATATTCAGGACATTTTCCTAGAACAATATGTTGTAGATCCAAAGAGGAATCGGGCTATTTTGGGTCTGGTATTATGTAGTGATGCAGGTTTCACAAAATATGTTGGATTATAAGTGATCATGACATCATAGAATTTAGTATTCAGTTTGAGAATGAGAAACATGGGTTGGAGACAACTGAAAGAATCAACTAATGGAAGGTTTAGTATTAACCTTAACCCTGATTGTAAAATCATTCGTTTTTGGCTTACATTTCGTGCTGTCCTTCTTACGAGTAAGATTATTTCCTGACAAGAACTTTCTCATTCTGGACTTTTGTACAGAGTCCGAATCTCAACATTAAGTATTTCTGTCCTTAGATAAGGAGACCATAGTTAGGCACACTACTTCAGGTTCAATCCAGCATGTACTTTGCATTATTTGGAATAGTAGGTTTACACATTTCACTGTTTGATGTTTATTTTTTTTCATCATGAAAGTTATTTCCATTAGCCCATGTTTGTTAAACAAACTGATGTAAAAAAATGTCTTATCAAATTGTTAGTTGTCCTGTTCCATGTCCTTCATAAACTTAATCACATGTTCTTCATATTGCTGTCCTTCATATTTCTTGTTAAAAGTCCTGCAGCAGAATTAAGAATGCAGAATGTTAATGTTCTGGACCAAAGTGGATTAGCAGGACAATAGGAACAGGAGACGTTCATTCAGCCCTTTGAGCAGCCTCTGCTCAGTTTGCTCAATGATACACTGATAATGGAGAACAAAATGGGCAGATACGAGGCAGATGAGAAGGGGGAAGTGAAGTAATTTGCAGAAAGTTTAAAGGGTGGCAGGCAAAATTTAATAGCAGTCCAAACGTGTGTGCAGAAAGAAGACAGCACTTATCGAAAGAATGGTTAGCAAAGTACTTGGGCCCTTGAAGTTAATAAATGGTGACACTGAGTACAATGAAGGGAAGATAAGCTGAATCTTCATAAGACATGACTAGAGTTTTGTGTTCACTTGTAATTATCACACTTTAGGAAAGTTATGAAGGGACTTCAGAGGGTAATGAGAGACTTACTGGAATGGTTCGAGGACGGAGGGTTTTAGCAAGAGGTTGAAGTTGGAGAGTCTTGAGTTGTTCTTCTTTGAATAAAGGAGTTTGAAGGACAATTGATTGGAGGCTGTATGAGGTTATAACAGCATGGGTTATTAATGGTACAGAAATGAGAGCACAGATTTATGGCTTTGAGCAAATGATGTAAGAGAGATATGAAGTTTTTTTTTCTTTGCTTATGAGATGTTGGTGTTACTGGGCCAATGTTTATTGCCCATCCCTAGTTGTCCTTGAGATGGTGGTGGTGGGCTATGTTCTTGAACCACTGCAGCCAGTTACTGTAGTAGTCCCACAACACTGTTCGGGAGGGAATTTTGACCAAGCCACACTGAGGAACAATAATATGTTCCCAAATCGGTATGGTGAGTGGCTCAGAGGGAATTTGCACATTGTTCTTCCAGATGGGAGTGGTCATGGGTTTGGAACTCGCTGTCTAAGGTGAATTCTGCATTACATCTTGTAGTTGGCACACTACTGAGCATTGGCATTATAGGGAGTAGGTGTGTGGTGATATGGTGTAATTCGAGGAGGCAGCTTTGACCTGGATGGGGTCAAGCTTCTTGAGTGTTGTTGGAGCTGCACTCATCCAAGCAAGTGGGGAGTATTCCACCACATTCCTGATTTGGGCCTTGCAGATGGTGGGAGAAAGTGAAGGCTGCAGATGCTGGAGATCAGAGTCAAGAGTGTGGTACTGGAAAAGCTCAGCCGGTCAGGCAGCATCTGAGGAGCAGGAGAGTCGATGTTTCCGGCATAAACCCATCATCAGGAATGAGGCTTGTGAGCCAAGGGGTTGGAGAGATAAATCGGAGGGGAAATGGGCTGGGGGGGGAAGGTAGCTGAGAGTGCAATAGGTGGATGGAGGTGGGGGTAATGGTAATAGTTGGAGAGGTGGGTGGAGCGGATAGGTGGGAAGGAAGATGGATAGGTAGGACAGGTCATGAGGGTGGTGCCAAGTTAGAAGGTTGGCTCTGGGATTAGGTGGGGGTGGGGGAAATGAGGAAACTCGTGAAATCTATATTAATCCTGTGTGGTTATGGAGTGCCAAAATCTTCCTCCAGATGTCAGGTGGTTGCGGTTTGACGATGGAGGGCGCCCAGCATCTCCATGTCCATGGTGGAGTGGGAGGGGGTGTGAAAGTTTTTGGCCACAGGGAGATGGGGTTGCTCCGTGCGTGTGTCCCGGAGATGTTCTCTGAAGTGTCCTGCGAGTAGGCGTCCTGTCTTCCCAGTGTAGAGGAGATCGCATCGAATACAGTATGTGACATTTGTGGAAGTGTAGGTGAAACATTAATGGATGTGAAAGGCCCCTTTGGGGTCTTGGATGGAGGTGAGGGGGGGAGGTGTGGGCACAGGTTTTGCAATTCCTGCGGTGGCAGGGGAAGGTGCCGGGTAGGGAGGGTGGGATGGTGGGGGGCATTGACCTGACAAGGGAGTCAAGGAGGGAACGGTCTTTCCAGAAGGCAAATAGAGGTGGGGAGGGAAATAGATCTCTGGTGGTGGGGTCCGTTTGTAGGTTGTGGAAATGGTGGAGATGTATCCGGACATTGGTGGGGTGGAATGTGAGGACTGGGGGATTCTGTCCTTGTTGCAATTAGAGGGGAGGGGTTTGAGGGCAGAGGTGCGGGAAGAATGTGATGTGCTGGAGGGCATCATCAACCACGTGGGAAGGGAAATTGTGGTCTTTGAAGATGGTGTGTTCTGTGGTGGAACTGTTCCTCCTGGGAGCTGATGCAGTGGAGACAGAGGAATTGGGAATAAGGGAAAGCGTTTTTACAGGAAGCAGGGTGGGAGGAGGTGTAGTTCAGGTAGCTGAGGGAGTCGGTGGGTTTGTAGAAGATGTCAGTGTTGGGTCGGTCACCGTTGATGGAGGTGGAGAGGTCCAGGAAGGAGAGGGAGGTGTCAGAGATGGGCCAGATGAACTGAGGTCAGGGTTGGATGTGTTGGTGAAATTGATGAACTGTTCAACCTCGTGGGAGCATGAAGTGTCGCCAATACAGCCATCAATGTAGCAGAGGAAAAGGTGGAGAATAGTGCCAGTGTAGCAGCGGGAGATGAACTGTCTCACATGCCCAATGAAGAGACAGGCACAGCTGGGGCACATGCGGGTGCCCATGGCTACTCCTTTGGTCTGGAGGAAGTGGGAGGATTCAAAGGAGAAATTATTGAGGTGAGGACCAGTTCAGCCAAATGAATAAGAGTGTCGCTGGAAGGGTACTGGTGGGGGCGGCGGGAGAGGAAGAAATGGAGGGCTTGGAGGCCCTGGTCATCGCGAATGGAGGTGTATAGGGACTGGATGTCCATGGTGAAGGTGAGGCATTGGGGGCCAGGGAAACAAAAGTCATAGAGGAGATGGAGGGTGTGGGTGGTGTCCTGAACATAAGTGGGGAATCTTTGGACTGGGGGAATAGGACAGTATCAAATTATGTAGGTGTAGATGTTGGACAGGCTTTGGGGATTTACTCAGTGCATGATTCCCAACATTTCAGTATTCCCAGTGCAGCAGCACCCAACAGAGGGTGTCAGTGAGAAGTGACTGAGGAGGTTTCTGAGAGAGGTCAGCTCAGTCACCATGACAAGGGGGTCACGAAAGACCTGCTGTCAAAGAACTAGTGAACCACTGGATTAATAAGATTGGAGAACAAAATAAATGGCAGACTGTGAAATATGAATTCAATAAGAAAATCTGGAATTAAGAATTAATAATGATGATGAGCCACAATCGACTGTTAGTAAAACCTATCCATTTGACTAATGTCCTTTCGGCGAGGAAATTTTCTCTCCTTACCTGGTGTGGCCTGCAAGTGACTCCAGACCCATAGCAATGTGGTTGACCCTCTGGGCAATTAGGAATAGTCAATAAATGCTAGCCTAGCCAGTGACATCAACATTCTGTGGGTGAATGATTGAAAAGAAGTGTCCTGAAAGAATCATCTGCTCCTCCCTGTTTATAGAGGGAGTTTAGTACTTTCTAAAACTGAGAGATTGTTCCTCATGCAACCACTTGTGTAATTGTGCCATCTACATTTTAATCCTGCGGCCCCCCACCCCGACCAGTATATGGTCTACTCAAAGAAAGGATCACCCCGACTATCCAAAACCTCGGAAATATACCTCCTACACCATTGTTTCTAGTGGTTCTGTGTCTGAGGACTGATCAATGTACCTTAGTTCCTGGAGAAAATTATTTTTCATGGGCTGGCTGGGTATTCATAGGCCCAAAATCCCAGAAATCTCCCCCCCCCCCACAATAATTTAAATAGACTGGAAGACCAGGCCATCATTTTCCCAACCACAGTCTCTGTAATCACTCTTTAAGCCCAGTGTGGATACCCTATTGATGAAAAAAACTGGATGACAGCTCATTCCAAAGGGAGGGCCCTGTCTACGTTGGGATGTGCTGTGGGATTGAGCTTTTTAATGAATATAATTGATGCTGAGTTAGAGAATATTGACTGTGCCCAGCTCTGAGCTTCTCTGTGATCAATAAATCGCACTGACATCCATTGCCTGGTCACATATATGGAAAATATATTCTACAGGGAATGAGTAGGCCAGGAACATTGAAACAGTGTCATTTATGGCTAAGAGGAGGGTAGAGCTGACAAAGAGATATTGAAAGCAAATACAGTAAAATAGAACATCAGACATCTCATTGAAACCTTGGGTCACCCGCTAACAAAAGGATAGCTTCCTGAAATATGGACCATGCTGCAGATGAGAATTTCAGAATCCAGGAGCCAGCTCTGTGTGAACTGGAGTAATGTGAATGTGGAGGACTGGCTGTGTTCTCAGGAGGTGGAGCTGCAGATTGTGAGATATGAACCACTCCACAACACCATTCATATTGACCAATGTCCCAGTGTAACTGGATGGTCCTGTTAATCTCAGTCTGACCCAGAATGAAATTATGGTGACATAAAGAAACATCAATCACAATATTTCAGCAACAAAACTCACCTGATATAGAACCAACTGCATTGTACTTTCCCTAGCTTAACCGGTTGATCTGTGTGTACAGGTGGACTTGTGACTCGGTTGGATATAATCAGATATACAATCAGTCGCTGCTGGATCTTGCCATTGACCAAAAAGCCAATAACACCCCAAGGTGCAGTGACAGGAACAATTGTTTCTGTAGATAAAGGTGAACCCTGTTCCAGCATTTTACTCGGTGAGCATTTGTGACGTCACTTACAGAGAGTCAGAGGTTCCGGGTGAGTGGGCAGGGTGAGTTCATGTATGTCTGGACATCAGAGTGCGTCTAGGAAAAATTAACAAAATTCACAGCTGACCTTGGAAGAACTTGTGTGGGAGAGTTCGCACCACAGGAACAGATAATAGATTTTACATTTAACCTTGCTGTAAGTCTGTAGAGTGGGCCCTTCCTTTATTATATGTTTTATTGAAATCTGTCTCTTTATTAAATATTAAATATATAAACCATAAGTACTAAGACAGGAGCACTTTTTTCAGAGCAAGAAGATCGTGCTATTTTCTGGGTCTGTAGATTATGAAGGAGCAATGATGGCCTTTAGTAGAGTGATATGCTCTTCCTGTTGGATTTGGGAGTTTAGGGAGAATTTCCATGTTACTGATGATAATGTCTGCAGGAAGTGTTATTGGTTGCAAATCCTATCAGATTGCATGGGTTGGTTGGAGTGGCAGTTAGTGCAATGCAGAATTTACAAGAGCTAGAGGGTGTGACGGATGGCAGTTATAGGAAGGAAGAAAAGCTGCAGATACAGTCAGGTTGATGGGTTAACTCCAGGAAAAGTAGGAGAGGTAGGCAGGCAGTGCAGGAGTCTTCTGTAGCTATCCCCATTTCAAACAAGCATGCTGTTTTGGAAAATGTAGGGTGTGATGGACTTTCAAAGGAATGTAGCACGTACAGCTAAGTTTCTGGTATCAAGACTGGCTCTAATTTAATGAGGGATACATTGGGTTCCAAGCACTCAATTGTGAATGGGGAGTCTCTAGTCAGAGGCACAGATACAGAGGATGCTCAATTGTCTGAAAGAGATGGGCTGGCACTATTTCATTCGGATAATCGATTATTCAGTTAATCGATTCAATGCCTTTTCTCTGGAGCTTGGAGTTTTCTGTAGACTCTGCTTCCTGTTCAGGAGAGGAGGCAGCATCACAACGCATGCGAGGTCTTGCCCCCTCCAACCCAACAACCCCCTCCAGCCCCCAACACACCCAACACCGTCCCCTGCCCACGACCCCAAACACTTTCCAACACTGCCACCCTGCCCGTCCCCCAACCCCATCCAACACCACCCCACCACCCGCTCCCCAACCCCGTCCAACACCACCCCACCACCCGCTCCCCAATCCCGTCCAACACCACCCCACCACCCGCTCCCCAACCCTGTCCAACACCACCCCACCACCCGCTCCCCAACCCTGTCCAACACCGCCCCACCACCCGCCCCCCCAAACCCATCCAACACCGCCCCCAACGCCGTCCAACACCCCCCACCACCTGCTCTCCAACCTCATCCAACACCGCCCCACCACCCGCCCCCAACCCCATTCAACACCGCCATACTACCCGCTCCCCAACCCCATCCAACACCGCCCCCAACCCCGTCCAAGACCGCCCCCAACCCCGTCCAACACCATCCCACCACCCGCTCCCCAACCTCATCCAACACTGTCCCACCACCCGCCCCCAAACCCGTCCAACACCGCCACATCACCCGCTCCCCAACCTCATCAAACACTGTCCCACCACCCGCCCCCAACCCCGTCCAACACCGCCACACCACCCGCTCCCCAACCCCATCCAAGGAAGAAAAGCTGCAGATACAGTCAGGTTGATGGGTTAACTCCAGGAAAAGTAGGAGAGGTAGGCAGACAGTGCAGCGATCCCCATTTCAAACAAACATGCTGTTTTGGAAAATGTAGGGTGTGATGGACTTTCAGGGGAATGTAGCACGTACAGCTAAGTTTCTGGTATCAAGACTGGCTCTAATTTAACGAGGGATACATTGAGTTCCAAGCACTCAATTGTGAATGGGGAGTCTCTAGTCAGAGGCACAGATACAGAGGAACCTCAATTGTCTGAAAGAGATGGGCTGGCACTATTTCATTCGGATAATCGATTATTCAGTTAATCGATTGACTGAATCGCCCCACAACCTCATCCAACACCGCCCTCCCACCCGCTCCCCAATCCAGTCCAACACCGCCACACCACCCGCTCCCCAACCCCATCCAACACCGCCCCACAACCTCATCCAACACCGCCCTCCCACCCGCTCCCCAATCCAGTCCAACACCACCACACCACACACTCCCCAACCCCAACCAACACCGCCATCAACCCAAAACTCCTCCAACTCTGACCCCTCCATGCTCTAACCCTAGCCAAAACAGGCCCACTGCCCCAACTCAGCCCAACACCACCCCACCACCCGCTCCCCAACTCAGTCCGACATTGCCCCCTCCTGCCCACAACTCAGCCCAACACCACCCCACCGCCCACCCCCAACTCAGTCCAATACCGCCCCCTCCCGCCCCAAACCCGACCAACACTGCCCCCCACCTGCCCCCAACCCTGTCCAACACCGCACCCTCCAGCCTCTAACCCCATCCAATACTGCCACCCCGCCTACCACCCCAACCCCGTCCAACACCGCCCTACCGCCCTAACTCAGACCAACACCGCCTCACTGCCCCAACTCAGACCAACACCGCCCACTGCCCCAAATCAGACCAACACCGCCCCCTCCCACCCTAACTCAGTCCAACACCACCCCCACCGACCACAACTCAGTCCAACACCGCCCCCTCCCGCCCCAACTCAGTCCAACACCGCCCCCTCCTGGCCCCAACTCAGTCCAACACCGCCCCCTCCCGTCCCCAACTCAGCCCAACACCGTGCCCTGCCGTCCCCAAATCAGACCAACACCGACCCCTCCCTCCCCAACTCAGTCCAACACCGTGCCCTTCTGCCCCAACTCAGTCCAACACCGCCCCCTCCTGGCCCCAACTCAGTCCAACACTGCCCCCTCCCTCCCCAACTCAGTCCAACACCGTGCCCTTCTGCCCCAACTCAGTCCAACACTGCCCCCTCCCGCCCCAACTCAGTCCAACACCGCCCCCTCCTGGCCCCAACTCAGTCCAACACCGCCCCCTCCTGGCCCCAACTCAGTCCAACACCGCCCCCTCCTGGCCCCAACTCAGTCCAACACCGCCCCCTCCTGGCCCCAACTCAGTCCAACACCGCACCTCCCACCCCAACTCAGTCCAACACCGCCCCCTCCTGGCCCCAACTCAGTCCAACACCGCCCCCTCCCACCCCAAATCAGTCCAACACCGCCCCCTCCCGCCCCAATTCAGTCCAACACCGCCCCCTCCCGCCCCAATTCAGTCCAACACCGCCCCCTCCCACCCCAAATCAGTCCAACACCGCCCCCTCCCGCCCCAATTCAGTCCAACACCGCCCCTTCCCCCAACTCAGACCAACAACGCCCCCAACTCAGTCCAACACCGTCCCCTCCCGGCCCTAACTAAGACCAACACCACCCCCAACTCAGACCAACAGCACCCCCTCCTTCCCCCAACTCAGTCCAACATCGCCCCCTCCCAGCCCCAACTCAGTCCAACACCGCCCCCTCCTGCCCGAACTCAGTCCAACACAGCCCCCTCCCGCTCACAACTCAGTCCAACACCGCCACCCGCCACTACTCAGTCCAACACCTCCCCCACCCGCCCACAACTCAGACCAACACCGCACCCTCCTGTCCCAACTCAGTCCAACACCGTCCCCTCCCGTCCCCAACTCAGACCAACACCACCCCCTCCTTCCCCCAACTCAGTCCAACATCGCCCCCTCCCGCACCCAACTCAGTCCAACACCGCCCCCTGCCACCACTCAGTCCAACACCTCCCCCACCCGCCCACAACTCAGACCAACACCGCACCCTCCTGTCCCAACTCAGTCCAACACCGTCCTCTCCCGTCCCCAACTCAGACCAACACCACCCCCTCCTTCCCCCAACTCAGTCCAACACCGACCCCCTCCCGCACCCAACTCAGTCCAACACCGCCCCCTGCCACCACTCAGTCCAACACCTCCCCCACCCGCCCACAACTCAGACCAACACCGCACCCTCCTGCCCCAACTCAGACCAACACCGGCCCCTCCTGCCCCCAACTCAGTCCAACACCGACCCCCTCCTGCACCCAACTCAGTCCAACACCGACCCCCTCCTGCACCCAACTCAATCCAACACCGCCCCCTCCCGCCCCCAACTCAGTCCAACACCGTCCCCTCCCATCCCCAACTCAGACCAACACCACCCCCTCCTTCCCCCAACTCAGTCCAACATCGCCCCCTCCCAGCCCCAACTCAGTCCAACACCGCCCCCTCCCGCACCCAACTCAGTCCAACACCGACCCCCTCCTGCACCCAACTCAATCCAACACCGCCCCCTCCCGCACCCAACTCAGTCCAACACCTCCCCCACCCGCCCACAACTCAGACCAACACCACCCCCTCCTTCCCCCAACTCAGACCAACACCGCCCCCTCCCGCCCCCAAAAGCAGCCCAACACCGCCCCCTCCCGTCCCCAACTCATTTCAACACCGCCCCCAACTCAGTCCAACACCGTCCCCTCCCGTCCCCAACTCAGACCAACACCACCCCCTCCTTCCCCCAACTCAGTCCAACATTGCCCCCTCCCGGCCCCAACTCAGTCCAACACCGCCCCCTCCCGCACCCAACTCAGTCCAACACCGCACCCTCCTGCACCCAACTCAATCCAACACCGCCCCCTCCCGCACCCAACTCAGTCCAACACCGACCCCCTCCTGCACCCAACTCAGTCCAACACCGAACCCCTCCTGCACCCAACTCAATCCAACACCGACCCCCTCCTGCACCCAACTCAGTCCAACACCGAACCCCTCCTGCACCCAACTCAGTCCAACACCGAACCCCTCCTGCACCCAACTCAGTCCAACACCGCCCCCTCCCGACCCCAACTCAGTCCAACTCTGCCCCATCCGGCCCCCAAATCAGACCAACACTGCCCCCGCCCCAACTTAGCCCAACACTGCCCCCTCCCGCCCCCAACTCAGTCCAACACCGTCCCCTCCCGTCCCCAACTCAGACCAACACCACCCCATCTTCCCCCAACTCAGTCCAACACAGCCCCCGCCCGCACCCAACTCAGTCCAACACCGCCCCCTGCCACCACTCAGTCCAACACCTCCCCCACCCACCCCCAACTCAGTCCAACACCGCCCCCTCCCGCCCCCAACTCAGTCCAACCACCGCCCCCCTCCTGCACCCAACTCAATCCAACATCGCCCCCTCCTGCCCCCAAATCAGACCAACACCGCACCCTCCTGCCCAACTCAGATCAACACAGCCCCCTCCCACCTCCACTTCAGTCCAACACCGCCCCCACCCGTCCCCAACTCAGTCCAACACCGCACCCCTCCTGCACCCAACTCAATCCAACACCGCCCCCTCCCGCACCCAACTCAGTCCAACACCGACCCCTCCCGACCCCAACTCAGTCCAACTCTGCCCCATCCGGCCCCCAAATCAGACCAACACTGCCCCCGCCCCAACTTAGTCCAACACCGCCCCCTCCCTCCCCCAACTCAGTCCAACACCTCCCCCACCCGCCCACAACTCAGACCAACACCACCCCCTCCTTCCCCCAACTCAGACCAACACCGCCCCCTCCCACCCCCAAAAGCAGCCCAACACCGCCCCCTCCCGTCCCCAACTCATTTCAACACCGCCCCCAACTCAGTCCAACACCGTCCCCTCCCGTCCCCAACTCAGACCAACACCACCCCCTCCTTCCCTCAACTCAGTCCAACATCGCCCCCTCCCGGCCCCAACTCAGTCCAACACCGCCCCCTCCCGCACCCAACTCAGTCCAACACCGACCCCCTCCTGCACCCAACTCAGTCCAACACCGACCCCCTCCTGCACCCAACTCAATCCAACACCGCCCCCTCCCGCACCCAACTCAGTCCAACACCGACCCCCTCCTGCACCCAACTCAATCCAACACCGCCCCCTCCTGCACCCAACTCAGTCCAACACCGAACCCCTCCTGCACCCAACTCAGTCCAACACCGCCCCCTCCCGACCCCAACTCAGTCCAACTCTGCCCCATCCGGCCCCCAAATCAGACCAACACTGCCCCCGCCCCAACTTAGCCCAACACTGCCCCCTCCCGCCCCCAACTCAGTCCAACACCGTCCCCTCCCGTCCCCAACTCAGACCAACACCACCCCACCTTCCCCCAACTCAGTCCAACACAGCCCCCTCCCGCACCCAACTCAATCCAACACCGCCCCCTCCCGCACCCAACTCAGTCCAACACCGACCCCCTCCTGCACCCAACTCAGTCCAACACCGCCCCCTCCCGCCCCCAACTCAGTCCAACACCGCCCCCTCCCGCCCCCAACTCAGTCCAACATCGACCCCCTCCTGCACCCAACTCAGTCCAACACCGCCCCCTCCCGCCCCCAACTCAGTCCAACACCTCCCCCACCCGCCCACAACTCAGACCAACACCACCCCCTCCTTCCCCCAACTCAGACCAACACCACCCCCTCCTTCCCCCAACTCAGTCCAACATCGCCCCCTCCCAGCCCCAACTCAGTCCAACACCGCCCCCTCCCGCACCCAACTCAGTCCAACACCGACCCCCTCCTGCACCCAACTCAATCCAACACCGCCCCCTCCCGCCCCCAACTCAGTCCAACATCGACCCCCTCCTGCACCCAACTCAGTCCAACACCGCCCCCTCCCGCCCCCAACTCAGTCCAACACCGCCCCCTCCCGCCCCCAACTCAGTCCAACCACCGCCCCCCTCCTGCACCCAACTCAATCCAACACCGCCCCCTCCTGCCCCCAAATCAGACCAACACCGCACCCTCCTGCCCAACTCAGATCAACACAGCCCCCTCCCACCTCCACTTCAGTCCAACACCGCCCCCACCCGTCCCCAACTCAGTCCAACACCGCACCCCTCCCGCCCCAACTCAGACCAACACCGCCCCCTCCCGCCCCAACTCAGCCCAACACCGCCCCCTCCCGTCCCCAAATCAGTCCAACACCACCCCTTCATGCCCCCAACTCAGGCCAACACCGCCCCCTCCAACCCCAACTCCGCCCAACACCGGCCCCTCCCGCCCCCAACTCAGTCCAACACTGTCCCCTCCCGCCTCCAACTCAGTACAACACCACCCCCTCCTTCCCCCAACTCAGTCCAATATTGTCCCCTCCCGCCAACTCAGTCCAACACCACCCCCTCCCGCCCCCCAACTCAGTCCAACACCGCCCCCTCCCGCCCCCAACTCGGTCCAACACTGCGCCCTCCTGCCCCCAACTCAGCCCAACACTGCCCCCTCCCACCCCCAACTCAGCCCAACACTGCCCCCTATCCCAACTTAGCCCAACTACGCCCCTAATGTCCCCAACTCAGTCCAACACCGTTCCCTCCCACCCCAACTCAGTCCAACACCGTTCCCTCCCACCCCAACTCAGTCCAACGCCGACCCCTCCCACCCCAACTCAGTCCAACACCGACCCTCCCACCCCCAACTCAGTCCAACACCGCTCCCTCCCACTCCAACTCAGACCAACACCGACCCCTCCCGACCCCAACTCAGACCAACACCGACCCCTCCCGTCCCCAAATCAGTCCAACACCACCCCCTCTTTCCCCCAACTCAGTCCAACATTGCCCCCTCCCGACCCCAAGTCAGTCCAACACTGCGCACTCCTGCCCCAACTCTGACCAAAACCGCCCTCTCCCTCCCGAACTCAGTCCTACACCGCCCCCAATTCAGCCCAACACCGCCCCCTCCCTCCCGAACTCAGTCCTACACTGCTCCCGCCCCATCTCAGTCAAACACTGCCCACTCCCGCCCACAACTCAGACCAATACGCCACCTCCCGCCCCAAACTCAGTCCTACGCCGCCCCTCCCGCCCCCAAATCAGCCCAACACCGCCCCCTCCTGGCCCCAACTCAGTCCAACACCGCCTCCCACCCCAACTCAGCCCAACACCACCCCCTCCCGCCCCAACTCAGTCCAAAACCGCCCCCTCTCGCCCCAACTCAGTCCAACACCGACCCCTCCCACCCCCAACTCAGTCCAACACCGACCCCTCCCACCCCCAACTCAGCCCAACACTGCCCCCTATTCCAAATAAGCCCAACTACGCCCCTAATGTCCCCAAATCAGGCCAACACCGCCCCCTCCCGCCCACAACTCAGACCAATACCGCCCCCTCCTGACCCCAACTCAGTCCAACACCGCTGCCTCCTGCCCCAAATCAGTCCAACACCGCCCCCTACCACCCCCAAATCAGCCCAACTCCGCCCCCTCCCGCCCCAACTCCGCCCAATGCCGCCCCTTTCTGCCCCAACTCAGTTCAACACCGCCACCTCCCGCCCCCAAATCAGCCCAACACCGCCCCCTCCCGCCCCAACTCAGCCCAACACTGACCCCTCCCGACCCCAACTCAGACCAAGACCGACCCCTCCCGACCCCAACTCAGTCCAACACCGCCACCTCCCGCCCCCAAATCAGCCCAGCATCGCCCCCTCCTGGCCCCAACTCAGTCCAACACCGACCCCTCCCGACCCCAACTCAGTCCAACACCGACCCCTCCCGACCCCAATTCAGCCCAACACCGACCCCTCCCGACCCCAATTCAGCCCAACACCGCCCCTCCCTCCCCAACTCAGTCCAACACTGCCCCCTCCCACAACTCAGACCAATACGCCCCCTCCTGCCCCCACCTCAGCCCTACTCCACCCTTCCTGCATCCAACTCAGCCCAACACTGTCCCCTCCCACCCCCAACTCAACCCAACACCGCTCCCTCCCGCCCCCAACTCAACCCAACACCGCTCCCTCCCACCCCAACTCAGACCAACACCGACCACCCTCCCCTCCCCAACTCAGTCCAACACCAACCCCTCCCGTCCCTAAATCAGTCCAACACCGCCCCCTCCCGCCCCAACTCAGACCAACACCGACCCCCTCCCCTCCCCAAATCAGTCCAACACCGACCCCTTCCCACCCCCAACTCAGACCAACACTGCCCCCTGCCGCCCCCAAATCAGACCAACACCGCCCCCTCCCGCCCCAACTCAGGCCAACACCGCCCCCTTCCTCCCCAACTCAGGCCAACACCGCCTCCTCCTGACCCCAACTCAGTCCAACACCACCCCCTCACCACCCCAACTCAGTCCAACACCACCCCCTCACCACCCCAACTCAGTCCAACACTGCCCTCCCACCCCCAACCCCGTCCAACACCACCCCCCTCCCGCCCACAACCCCTGTCCAACACCCCCCTGCCCCAACCCCGTCCAACACCACCCCCGTCTACGCCCTCAACCCCATCCAACACCACCCCCCTGCTCACGCCCCCCAACCCTGTCCAACACCACACCCCTGCCCGTGCCCTCAACCCCGTCCAACACCATCCTCCCGCCGGCGCCCCAACCCTGTCCAACATCATCCCCCCACCCGCGCCCCCAACCCCGTCCAACACCGCCCCCCCCCACCCCAACCCTGTCCAACACCAACCCCCGCCCCGAATCCCATCCTACACCACCCCCCGCCCATGCATCGCCCCCTCCTGGCCCCCCCCACCTCCCCCCCAACCCCATCCAACACCACCCCCCACCTCCCCCCCAACCCCATCCAACACCAGCCCCGTCTACGCCCCCAACCCCATCCAACACCACCCCTCTCCTGCCCACAATGCTGTTCAAACCCCCCTCCCCCCAACCCCATCCAACACCACTCCCGTCTACACCCCCAACCCTGTCCAACACCACCCCCCTCCCGCCCACAACCCTGTCCAACACCCCTCTGCCCCCAACCCCGTCCAACACCACCCCATCTCCGCCCACAACCCCGTCCAACATCATCCCCCCACCCGCGCCCCCAACCCCGTCCAATACCGCCCCCTCCCACCCCAACCCTGTCCAACACCACCCTCCGCCCCAAATCCCGTCCTACACCACCCCCCACCCACGCCCCCAACCCTGTCCAACACCACACCCCCACCCGCCCCCAACCCCATCCAACACCAGCCCCGCCTACGCCCCAACCCTGTCCAACACCACCCTCCGCCCCAGATCCCGTCCTACACCACCCCCCACCCACGCCCCCAACCCTGTCCAACACCACCCCCTGCCCACGCCCCAACCCCATCGAACACCGCTCCTTCCCACCCCCAACCCCGTCCAACACCAACCCCTGCTCACGCACCCAACCTCGTCCAACACCACCCCCACCCACTCCAACCCCGTCCAACACCACCCCCGCCCGCCCCAACCCCAACCAACACCACCCCCGCCCCAACCCTGTCCAACACCACCCCCTGCCCACGCCCCCAACCCCGTCCAACACCAACCCCCTGCACGCCCCAACCCCGTCCAACACCGCCCCCCCCACCCATGCCCCAACCCAATCCAACATCACCCCTCTGCCCATGCCCCCAACCTGTCCAACACCACCCCCCCATCTACGCCCCCAACCCCGCCCAACACCACCCCCTGTCTACGGCCTCAATCCCGTCCAACACCACCCCCTGCCCATGCCCCCAACCCCGTCCAACACTACCCCCCGCCAACACCCCCAACCTCGCCCACGCCCCAACCCCATCCAACACTACCCCCCACCCACCCCCAATGCTGTCCAACACCCTGCCCACTCCCAAACCCTGTCCAACACCACTCCTCCGTCCACACCCCCAACCCCATCCAACACTACCCCACTGCCCACTCCCCCAACCCCATCCAACATCATCCCCCTGCCCATGCCCCCAACGCTGTCCAACACCATCCCCCTGACCACACCCCCAAACCCATCCAACACCACCCCCTGCCCGGCCCAACCCCATCCAACACCACCCCCCTGCCCGCTCTCCAACCCTGTCCAACACCACCCCACTGCCAGACCCCCCACCCCATCCAACACTACCCCACTGCCAGCCCCCCAACCTCATCCAACATCGCCCCCCAACCCTGTCCAACACCACCCCACCACACTTTCCCATCCCTGTCCAACACCGCCCCCCCCGCCCCCAACCCCGTCCAACAGTGAGTATACTTAAAAAGGAAATCAGGATGGCAAAAGGGGGACATGAGATAGCTTTGGCAAATAGGGTTAAGGAGAATCCAAGGGATTTTATAAATACATTAAGGACAAAAGGGTAACTAGGGAGAGAATAGATCCCCTCAAAGATCAGCAAGGCAGACTTTTTGTAGAGCCGCAGGAGATGGGGGAGATACTAAATTAGTGTTCTGCTTCAGTGTTTATTGTGGAAAAGGATATAGAAGATATAGACTGTAGGGACATAGATGGTGACATCTTGAAAAATATCCATATTACAGAAAAGGTAGTGCTGGATGTCTTGAAATGCATAAAAGTGGATAAGTCCCCAGGACCTGATCAGGTGTACCCTGGAACTCTGAAGGAAGCCAAGGAAACAATTGCTGGGCCCCTTGCTGAGATACTTGTATTAGTCACAGGTGAGGTGCCGGAAGACTGGAGGATGGCTAATATGGTGCCACTGTTTACAAAAGATGGTAAGGAAAACTCAGGGAACTATAGACTGGTGAGCCTGACGTCGGTGGTTGGCAAGTTGCTGGAGGGAATCCTGAGGGACAGGATTCGCATGCATTTGGAAAGGCAAGGACTGATTAGGGATGGTGATCATGGCTTTGTGCGTGGGAAATCATGTCTCACAAACTTGATTGAGTTTTTTGAAGAAGTAACAAAGAGAATTGATGAGGGCAGAGTGGTGGGTGTTATCTATATGGACTTCAGTAAAGTGTTTGACAAGGTTCCCCATGGGAGACTGGTTAGCTAGTTTGTATCTCATGGAATACAGGGAGAACTAACTATTTGGATATGGAACTGGCTCAAAGGTAGAAGACAGAGGGTGGTGGTAGAGGGTTGTTTTTCAGACTGGAGACCTGTGACCAGTGGAGTGCCACAAGGATCGATGCTGGGTCCACTACTTTTCATCATTTATATAAATGATTTGGATGTGAGCATAAGAGGCAGAGTTAGTAAGTTTGCAGATTACACCAACATTAGAGGTATAGGGGACAGCGAAGAAGGTAACCTCAGAGTACAACAGGATCTTGATCAGATGGGCCAGTGTGCTGAGAAGTGGCAGACAGAGTTTAATTTAGATAAATGTGAGGTGCTGCATTTTGGGAAAGAAAATCAGGGCAGGACTTATCCACTTAATGGTAAGGTCTTAGAGAGTGTTGCTGAACAAAAAGACCTTGGAGTGCAGGTTCATAGCTCCTTGAAAGTAGAGTCACTGGTAGATAGATAGTGAAGAAGGCATTTGGTATGCTTTACTGAGTATTGAGTAAAGGAGTTGAGAAGTTATGTTGCAGCTGTATATGACATTGGTTAGGCCAGTTTTAGCACAGTGCATGCAATTCTGGTCTCCTTCCTGTCAGAAAGATGTTGTAAAACTTGAAAGGGTTCAAAAAAGATTTACAAGGGTGTTACCAGGGTTGTAGGATTTGAGCTATAGGGAGAGGCTGAACAGGCTGGGACTGTTTTCCCTAGAGCGTGAGAGCCTGAGGGGTGACCTTATAGAGGTTTATAAAATCATGAGGGGCTTGGATAGGATAAATAGACAAAGTCTTTTTTCTGGGGTGGGGGTGTCCAGAATTAGACAGCATAGGTTTAGGATGAGAGGGGAAAACTTAAAAAGGGACTGAAGGGGTAATGTTTTCACACAGAGGGTGGTGTGTGTATAGAATGAGCTGCCAGAGGAAGTGGTGGTGACTGGTACAATTACAGCATTTAAAAGGTATCTGAATGGGCATATGCATCAGGAAGGGTTTAGAGTGATATGGGCTAAATGCTGGCAACTGGGATTAGATTAGTTTAGGATATCTGGCCAGCATGGACAAGTTGGACTGAAGGGTGTGTTTCCATGCTGTACATCCCTGTGACTCCATAACATTGCTAAAGTGGGGAAGACACTGATGTGACAGATTGAATAATAGCCTCGCAGAGTGAGACAGCTCTGGAGAGAGAGAGAAAGAACTAGTAGTGGTTTAACCTGAGGATCACCACACCTCTTGGAAGGAGGAGTTTGAGAAGGTTGCCCTTTATGGTGACCTCAGCCTGTGCAGAATTTAAACCCATGCTGTTGGCATTGGTCTGCACCTCAAGCCAGCTCTACAACTAACTCAGCTAACCAGCCCCTTGACAACAGCACATTGTTACAATGAATCTTCCCTCTGGTTGTTTAGCCAATCATTAAAATTCATTTCCTGAAATTCATATTGGCTGATTATTAACACCTCTGCCATTGGATTTTCCCTCCTTTACCATTCAAGGTTTTAAAAATCTCTCCCAAATCACTTGCTAATCTTTTGTATTCTAATGTGAGTAATCCCAACTTCTGCAGTCTCTCCATATCACAGGGGCCCAGCAGTCCTGGTATTAATGCAGAAAATCTCTCCAGCACTCTCTCCAGGCCTCCTTCCTACAATGCAGAGTTCAGTATGAAACTCCACACTCTTGTAGAGGCCTAACCAGTGTTTCATAAAGAGTTTACATAAGAAGAAGGGTCACTGGACCCAAAATATTAACTCTACTTTCTCTTCACAGATACTGCCAGACCCCCAGGGTTTTTCCAGCAATTTCTGTTTGTATTTCTGACTTTCAGCATCTTTAGTTCTTTGTTTTTTTTTGTTTCCCTTGAGTCAGCATGGGTTTATGAAAAATAAATCAAACTTGACAAACTAGTGGAATTTTTTGAGGATGTAACTGGTGCATTTGATGAGGGGGAGCAAGCGGATATGATTTATTTGGACGTTCATAAAGCTTTCTATAAGGTCCCACGTAATATTAAAATATTGTTGGTAGTGTAGTGATGTGGATAGAGAACTGATCAGCAGACAGGAAGCAAAGAGTAAAACTAAATGGGTCTTTTTCCAAGTGTCAGGCAGTGACCAGTGGGGTAATGCAGGGATCAGCACTTAGACTCCTGCTATTCGCAATATATAGTAAAAGTTTAGACAAAGGAACTAAGTGCAAAATCTCCAAGTTTTCAGACGACACATAACTGGGGGAGGGTGACCTGTGAGGAGGATGCAGAGGTGCTTCAGTGTGATTTGGACACATTGATTGAGTGGGCAAATTCATGGCAGATAAAGAATAACATGGATAATCTGAGGTTATCCAATTTGGTGGCAAAAACTGGAAGGCAGATTATTATCTGAATGTCGATAGATTGGGAAAGGGAAAGATGCAATGAGACCTGGGGTCCTTGTTGCTGAAAGTAAGCAGGTGGTGAACAAGTCAAATAGTATGATGGCCTTCATAGTGAGATGAGTTGAGTCTGCAATTAAATAGCCAGTGACACCACATCCTGTAAATGACTTTTTTTTAAGATGTCAGAGGAAAACATATCAAACTAGTGTGACAGAAAAGTGTTAATTGACTGAGTAATGACTAAGGTATCACCATAGAGGTCTATATCCAAGCTATCCAATGAACTTTAAATTTTCTCATAGTTGTTTATGTAATCATTTAAACATGTCTTGAAAGTGCATGTACATAACACCAAATGTGCGCCCTCATCCACTCTGAACCATTATTTCATCAAATACCTTGTTGCAGTGAGTCAAACACAATTTACGTTTAACAAGGCAGGATTTCCTCTGCTAGGACCCAGCATTCCAGTAACATGGACTAACACAAGTGAAAAACAGTGTATTAGCTTCCACAAGGGAAGTTTTGGAATAAGAGCCTTTATTGTAGCAGGACCATTCAGTGGCCATAGCTGGCGATATACTGTGTTTGAAAGCCCACTCCCACCATTTGTGAGAAACCTTCTCTGATTCTAGCACTGTAGACCTTGTATTTATCAAAACAGTTGCCAAATTGACAACTCTAGTCAAACGTGAAAACTCAATCCTCTGATATTCACAATTATTGCATTATTTAGTCAGTCTATGCAGAAAGTTTCAAAAAGAAACATTAAAGAATAAAGCAGTGTTTTATATCTAGTTGACACTTTGAAGGAATAACTGATGTAACCTTTAGCATTGTAAAACTGTGAATAATTGAGAAGTTTTTTCAAGCCAATATCAATTGCACTATTTATATCCATTCCATCAAGCTCGGTTTCAATCCATTGGACAGAAGAGAATTCCACCTTTTTATAATCCTTAGACAAGAAGAGAAAAATGTGTTACCATATGGCACAACTGAACTGCCTCAGAGAAACATCAATAATGGGAGGATCATACGAACTGTAAAAATCCCTTTTACATTTTTTTGGAACTGTGGACAAGAAGGAAAAAAAAAACAACTTTAAACCAAGGAAGCTGTGTAAGAAGATGTTTGCAGCATTTAAAATGGTGCACGGTGGCACGGTGGTTAGCACTGCTGCCTCGCAGCGTCAGAGACCCGGGTTCAATTCCCGCCTCAGGCGACTAACTGTGTGGAGCTTGCATGTTCTCCCCGTGTCTGCGTGGGTTTCCTCCAGGTGCTCCAGTTTCCTCCCACAGTCAAAAAAATGTGCGGGTTAGGTGAGTTGACCGTGCTAAATTGCCTGTAGTGTTAGGTGAAGGTGTAAATTTAGGGGTCTGGGTGGGTTGCACTTCGGCGGGTCGGTGTGGACTTGTTGGGCCGAAGGGCCTGTTTCCACACTGTAAGTAATCTAATCTTATAGGAGTACATTGAGAGTTATCTACAGAAAGCTGCTTTAATCCAGCAGTGAGGGAAAATTCTAGACAAATTGACTGTGTGTGTGTGTGTCTTTGTCTGTGTCAGTGTGTGTGTATATGTGTGTGTGGGTGTGTGTGTGTTTGTGTATATGTGGGTGTGTGTGTGTTGTGGGCAATTTTTCCACAGACAGTCATTATTGGAGACTCAGGAGAGTCCACAGAATAACAACCATGTGATTGGTTCCTGGATATGTAGTTAAAGCCTTGTGTGTGGACAATGCAGTAGAAACATCCAATCGGCAAGGAGAATGCCTCCATGTCTCATTCTCTCCCTGCTTTTGCATGGAGAAATAAAAGAAAGTTCCAAAGTAGTGAGGTGTTCTCCCTCACCTTTCTGAGAAACTTACCGTCTCTGCAAGTTCAAATTTGTGGATGACACTGAGGTAAGCAGAGTTGTGGATAATGCCGAAGGATGTTGTGGGTTATAGAGGGACATAGATAAGATGCAGAGCTGTGCTGTGAAGTGGCAAATGGATTTTAATGCAAAAATGTGTGAGGTAGTTCACTTTGGAAGAAGTAACAGGAATGCAGAGTACTGGGCTAATGGTAAAATTCTTGGCAGTGTGGATGAATATGGATATCTCGGTGTCCGGGTGCATAAATCCCCGAAAGTTGCCACCCAGGTTGATAGGGTTGTTAAGAAGGCATATGGTGTGTTGGTGTTTATTGGTGGGGGATTGGGTTTCAGAGCCATGAGGTCATGCTTCAGCTGCACAAGACACTGGTAAGGCTGTGCCTGGAGTATTTCATGCAGTTCTGGTCACCACATTATAGGAAGGATGTGGAAGCTTTGGAAAGGGTTCACAGGAGATTTACTGGGATGTTGCCTGGTATGGAAGGAAAGTCTTATGAGGAAAGGCTGAGGGAACTGAGGCTGTTTTCGTTGGAGAGAAGAAGGTTGAGAGGTGACTTAATCGAGACATATAAGACAATCAAAGGATTGGATAAGGTGGAGAGTGAGAGCCTTTTTCTTTGAATGGTGAAGGCTAACACATAGCTGTAAATCGAGGGGTGATAGATTTAGGATAGATATCAGGGGTAGTTTCTTCACTCAGAAAGTAGTAGGGGTGTGGAACGGCCTGCCTGCAACAGTAGTAGGCTCGCCAATGTTAAGGGCATTTAAATGAGCATTGGACATACATATGGGTAATAATGGAACAGTGTAGGTTAGATGGACATCAGATTAATTTCACAGACTTGTGCAACATTGAGGGCCAAAGGGCCTGTACTGCGCTGTAACGTTCTATGTTCTATGTTCTATCCACTATCGAACGGGAAAAGTAAACAGAAAAACACCTTTTCATGTAAGACCGAGAATCAATGTATCCACAACCTTGAGACATCAGCAAAGGATTGGAAGGAATCAAAATGAATTCAAAGTCGCTGAAAGAAAAGAACTCATCAATGTCAGGGATCCAGAACTGGGCTTCTCGGACTCTTTTTCTTTCCTTTCCCACCCATAATACTTAGGTCTCTATGTGGATGCATTGTATGTAGATGGGAATTTTAAGGTATAGAATTTAAGGGATAGAATTATAGATTAGCAACTCACTTGCCTGTTTTCTTTTTCCATTGATTAAAAACAATTAGATTCCAATAAATAGCTATTTTCTTGTTCATGGAATAATCCCAGTGTGCATATTCTTTTAACCTGAGACAGTTGAGCAGAATTGGACAACTCGGTCCTGAAATCACATTTTTCACATTTGTGATGTCTATCTAAACAATGGGGCTTGATTTCCAGTGCACTGTCCTAGTGAGCTGTGACATGGGCTCCCCCATTGTGCTAATAGCAAGTACATCTCCGATTGCCTGGCCTGGAAACAGAGTTTGGAGCTTTTAATGAGACTCCTGACACCAGTAACTTTCGATTCGTTTGCATTTTCTCTCAGTCCTTTCTCTTTGGTGTTGTCCTGCAGACTGAGCTTTCCCCCCTTCCCCCTGAGGTTGCATTAACCAAATCCAGAGAATGTCATTGAAAGGTTTTTACATTAAATCAGTATTAAGCACCATAGATATCGTATTCCTCTGTGTGTTTTAACATATTAATTAGACAGACAAGTTTAAATGGGGGTATACAATTTCCTAGCTTCTTGGGAGAAATCCAGGAGAAAAAGAATACATTTAATCAGAACATATCCCTGAACACCAACATTGAAAATACTCCCCACCAATTAAAATAACTCTGATTTTATTCTTTCACTCAAGTGAATAATGTTAATTTTCCCACATTACAATCCATGTTTAACCCATTCTCTTAACTCCTCTATATTTCTTGGCAGTTTTTTTTATTTCAAAAATATACTTTATTCATAAAATATTTTGATGGTCTGTACAGTTAGTCATGCCATACATACATAAACATTCAAATTCTTGGCATACAGAGATCAGAATTTATCATTTGTATATACAGGTCTGTACGTTTATCAATCATATATCCATATATTTAGCTGAGGCGTCAGCAGAGCCCAAATGACTGCGTGGGCCCCCTGTTCTTCTCAGACAGGCATATATTACATGGTGGTCTTTCCCCACCGCGCCTTGGCGGCAGCTGCCCCAAGCTTCAGCGCATCCCTCAACACATAGTCCTGAACCTTGGAATGTGCCAGTCTGCAACACTCAGTCAGGGTCAACTCCTTCAGCTGGAAGATCAACAGGTTTCGGACCACCCAGAAAGTGTCCTTCACTGGGTTGATGATCCTCCAGGCACAGTTGATGTTCGTCTCAATGTGTGTCCCAGGGAACAGACCGCAGAGGACGGAGTCCCGCGTCACGGCGCTGCTCGGGACGATCCTCGACAAACACCACTGCATTCCTCTCCAGACTTCTGCATAGGCACATTCCAGAAGGAGGTGTGTGACAGTCTCGTCCCCCCTGCAGCCGCATATGGTGTGGCTGAGAGTTCGGGCGTGTATAAAGAGCCCTTCTCACCACCAGCCAAGCCATGTCTTGGTGCTTGTTGGAATGTTCTGGTGATGAGGCATTCTGCCAAATGGCTTTGACAGTCTGCTCAGGGAACCACTCGATAGGATCCACCCTCTCCCTTTTCCCGAAGGGGCTCAAGGACACTACGTGCTGACCACTTCCTGATAGACTTGTGGTCAAAGGTGTTTTTCTTCATAAACTTCTCCACAAAGGACAGGTGATACAGAACTGTCCAACTACTCGGAGCTTTCCGCGGCAGCGAGGCCAGGCCCATCCTTCGCAACACCGGGGACAGGTAGAACCTCAGTACGTAGTGACACTTGGTGTTTGCTTACCAGGGATCCACACACAGCTTGATGCAGCCACACACAAAGGTGGCCATCAGGGTGAGGGTGGCATTGGGTGTACTTTTTCCCTGTTGCCCAGATCTTTATACATCCAGTCCCTTCGGACCCGGTCCATCTTTGATTTCCATATAAATTGGAAGATGGCCCGGGTGACTGCAGTGGCACAGGTTCTGGGAATAGGCCAGACCTGTGCCACATATAACAGCAATGACAGTGCCTCACACCTGATGACCAGGATTTTTCTCGCGATGGAGAGTGTCCGTAGCTTCCATCTGCCCAGTTTCTGCCTCACTTTGCTGATACGCTCCTCCCAAGACTTGGCGCATGCCCCAGCCCCCCCCAAACCAAATAGCCAGCACCTTCAGGTGGTCAGTCCTGATGGTGAAGGGGATTGAGGATTGGTCGGGCCAGTTCCTGAAGAGTATGACCTCGCTCTTGCCTCGGTTTACCTTGGCCCCCAAGGCCCATTCGAACTGGTCACATATGCACATGAGTCTGTGCACGGACAGTGGATCCTAGCAGAAAACGGCGATGTCATCCATGTATAGGGAGGCCTTGATTTGTAGGCCCCCGCTGCCAGGAATAGTCACCCCTCTCAGGCTCGCATCCTTCCTGATGGACTCGGCAAATGGCTCTATGCAGCACACAAACAAGGCAGCAGAGAGAGGGCAGCCCTGCCTGACTCCAGATCTGACTGGGAAGCTATCTGATTCCCACCCATTGATTGAGACTGCACTGACAATGTTGGTGTAGAGCAGTCTGATCTAATTGCAGATTCCATCCCCAAAGCCCATTTTGGAGAGAACATCTCTCATATACATGTGTGATATCCTGTCAAAGGCTTTCTCCTGGTCCAGGCTGATCAGGCAGGTGTCCAACCCTCTGTCCTGCACGTAGGCGATCGTATCCCTGAGGAGAGCGAGACTCTCAGCGATCTGCCTGCCCGGCACAGCACAGGTTTGGTCAGGGTGAATCACCGACCCTAGAGCAGACCTGACCCGTTTGGCGATTACCTTTGACAGAATTTTGTAATCCGCATTCAACAGTGAGATTGGTCTCCAATTTTTGAGTTCCTCCCTCTCCCCCTTCTGCTTGTAGACGAGGGTGATGATGCCTTTCCTCATGGATTCACTCATGGTACCTGCCCAAAGCATACTGACATACACCTCCAGCAGGTCCTGGCCAATCAAGTCTGACAGAGCGGAATAGAGCTCGACTGGTAAGCCATCGCTTCCAGAAGTTTTATTCTTTTCGAAGGACTCGAGGGCCTTGGTCAGCTTGTCCAGAGATAGCGGCTGGTCCAGCCTCTCCTGTGTTCTGTCGTCTAAGACCTCCGTGATAGAGGACAGTAACGACTGGGAGGCCGCGCTGTCGGTCAGCTTCGCATCATATTTCTTGGCCGATGCTTCATGTCCTCTTATAGCTTAAATTGCACCTAGCCCATTTCACCAACAAATATGTTCCACAGTCCTTTTATCTCAACCATGAAGTTAGATTAAGTAGCTGAGATCCTGGCACTGATCCATGTAACACTCCTCCAGATTACAGCCTGCCAACTTTACATATCCTGTTTCACTTTACTCTTTGCCTTTTCTGTCTTTAAATCCGAGTTGCCCAGATTCCCTGAAAGATCTTGTTCTTGGGTCTACCCATGTCATTTGCTCCTACATGGATCAATCAGATCCTTCTCCTCCTGCATTCCCTTCTCCAGCCTTTAGCCAGACCCAGGGGCAGGCTGTACAACCTGCAGACTGATCAATGGTGACTGTACAGAACGTTATCTCCCTGATTATACCAACCCCGAACACAACAGGGTGTTCTTCTCACCCAGCAATTGGCATGACCTGATCCTCCACACTCTGGTGGCTGTGGTCTGTTTACCCTTTACATTATTGTCCTTCTTCTTGGTGACTCATGTCACACTAACCTGCCTGGAGTTCCCTGTTTCCTCTCTCCCTCCAGTCTTGAACACCAATGATACAGTGGTCACTTACCAATCTGCTGACGCTGTTAGAGAATCTGCGGAGTATAGAAGATCACAAACCATTGGATCCAGTCGCCCGACAGTCAACTTCTTTAAGAATCCTAGGATGCAGGTTACCAAGTGCGTGGAATATGTCAATGTTTAATCTTGATTTAGATTCTCTAGTTTTAATTCCTTTCTGTAACGATTGCACCAATGCCACCAATTCTCATCACCCCTTTGGTACTCAACAGGGTGCTTCTGATGTTTTATTTTGTTAACCATGAAGACAAATATAAAATATCATTTTGACCATGCTGCCATTTCCTTCTTCCCTGTTGCATAGGTAAAATCACCAGAGGAGAATCGACGTTTCTGGCAAAAGTCCTTTCTGATGAAGGGCTTTTGCCCGAAACGTCGATTCTCCTGCTCCTCGGGTGCTGCCTGACCGCCTGCGCTTTTCCAGCACCACACACTCTCGACTCTGATCTCCAGCATCTGCGGTCCTCACTTTCACCTAAAATCACCAGAGCCCTACTGTACTGCTCTCTCATTCGAGAGAGACTGGTGGCAGGGGGAGAGGGTGAGATGGAGAGGCCACATAGTCTCCTCAACCAGTGCACAAACTGAACCCATGTTGCTGGCATCGCTCTGTATGAGAAACCTGCCATCCAGCATACTGACTCCCTTCCTCCCTAGTGTAGCAGATTCCTGAATCAGTTTCTCTGAGTCTAACAATTATTTTGGCTGCTCTCCTTTCTACTTACAGAAGCTGCTTGTACGTTTCTCGCTTGTTTACACGCATAATCTGCATCCCCCATAATCAATAGAGTCATAGAGATGTACAGCACGGAAACAGACCCTTCGGTCCAACCCATCCATGCTGACCAGATATCCCAATCCAATCTAGTCCCACCTGCCAGCACCCGGCCCATATCCCTCCAAACCCTTTCTATTCATATACCCATCCAGATGCCTTTTAAATGTAATTGTACCAGCCTCCACCACTTCCTCTGGCAGCTCATTCCATACATGCACCACCCTCTACATGAAAATATTGCCCCTTAGATCTCTTTTATATCATTCCCCTCTCACCCTAAACCTACGCCCTCTAGTCCTGGATTCCCCCACCCCAAGGAAAAGACCTTGTCTATTTATCTTATCCATGCCCCTCATGGTTTTATAAACCTCTATAAGGTCACCCCTCAGCCTCTGACACTCCAGGGAAAACAGCCCCAGCCTGTTCAGCCTCTCCCTATAGCTCAAACCCTCCAACCTTGTTCAAAAAGGGGAGTAGGGATAACCCTAGTAACTATAGGCCGGTGAGTCTCACTTCTGTTGTGGGCAAAGTCTTAGAGAGAATTGTAAGGGATAGGATTTATGCACATCTGGATAGGAATAATGTGATCAAGGATAGTCAGCATGGTTTTGTGAAGGGCAGGTCGTGCCTCACAAACCTTATTGAATTCTTTGAAAAGGTGACGAAGGAGGTTGATGAGGGGAAAGCGGTAGATGTGGTATATATGGATTTTAGTAAGGCGTTTGATAAGGTTCCCCATGGTAGGCTACTGCAGAAAATACGGAGATATGGCATTGAGGGTGAGTTGGAGGTTTGGATTAGGAATTGGCTGGATGGAAGAAGACAGAGGGTAGTAGTTGATGGCAAAGTTTCTTCATGGAGTGCCGTCACTAGCGGTGTTCCGCAAGGGTCTGTTTTGGGACCATTGCTGTTTGTCATTTTTATAAATGACCTGGAAGAGGGGTTAGAAGGTTGGGTGAGCAAGTTTGCGGATGATACGAAAGTCGGAGGAGTTGTTGACAGTGAGGAAGGATGTGGCAGGTTACAGCAGGATATAGAGAAGCTGCAGAGCTGGGCAGAAAGGTGGCAAATGGAATTCAATGTAGCTAAGTGTGAGGTGATTCACTTTGGGAAGAATAACAAAAAGATGGGGTACTGGGCTAATGGTCGGATACTTGGTAGTGTGGATGAGCAGAGGGATCTTGGTGTCCATGTACACAGATCTCTGAAAGTTGCCACCCAGGTAAATAGTGCGGTGAGGAAGGCATATGGCGTACTGGCTTTTATTGGTAGAGGAATTGAGTTCCGGAGTCCTGAGGTCATGATGCAGTTGTATAAGACTCTGGTGCGGCCGCATCTGGAATATTGTGTGCAGTTTTGGTCGCCATACTATAGGAAGGATGTGGAGGCACTGGAACGGTGCAGAGGAGGTTTACCAGGATGTTGCCTGGTATGGAAGGAAGATCGTATAAGGAAAGACTGAGACACTTGGGGCTGTTTTCACTAGAGAAAAGAAGGTTTAGAGGTGACTTGATTGAGGTGTACAAGATGATTAGGGGGTTAGATAGGGTTGACAGTGTGAACCTTTTCCCGCGTATGGAGTCGGGTATTACAAGGGGGCATAGCTTTAAATTAAGGGGGGGTAGATATAGGACTGAAGTTAGGGGTAGGTTCTTCACTCAGCGAGTCGTGAGTTCATGGAATGCCCTGCCAGTAGCAGTGGTGGACTCTCCCTCTTTATGGGCATTTAAGCGGGCATTGGATAGGTATATGGAGGATAGTGGGTTAGTATAGGTTAGGTGGGCTTGGATCAGCGCAACATCGAGGGCCAAAGGGCCTGTACTGCGCTGTATTCTTCTATGTTCTATGTTCTATGTTCTATGTTCTAACCCTGGCAACATCTTTGTAAATCTTTTCTGAACCCTTTCAAGTTTCACAACATCCTTCTGATAGGAAGGAGTTCAGAATTGCACGCAATATTCCTATCAATATTTTATCATCATTTGCTGCTTTCTAAAAGTCTCCCTGTGTACATGTTTAACTACATTTCTCTCAACATAACAAGCTCCTTTTTTGTCTAATGTTCCCCATCGTTTTGGGAGATCAATTTTCTTGTGGAGTTTGTGTTTGTCAATAGAATATGCTTTCATTAAGAATTTTCTATTATTCCTTTCTATGTTTGCTAATGTTCATCATCTTCCACCCCCTCTCCTGACTGCTAACCAATCCACGGTGATCCCAACATGGTCAGAGAGCAATGTCTCACAGCTGACTTACTTTCTGTATGCAGCCTGCTGTATTGATATGACTTTGCAGCTGTCCAGGATTGGGGAATTGGGGAATGGGGAGGTTGCACTCACAACCAGACTTGGCCTCTTCCATATAGAGCACAGAGACCTTCAGCCAGTGATGAGCTGCCTTTCAGAAACAGGGTTAGATTGAGTGGAGACAGGAGCAGTAGGAGAGCTCCCTGACTCTACAGTCCTTATGTTGACTCTGACCATCCCCCTCTCTGTGAGCACACTGACCCCTCCCTTCACCTGCTGCTGGAGATGAAGTCCTTAGTGCACAAGCTGGCAGTGGGAGCCAGGCAGGCGATGGCAGCTCATGTAGAAAGATTAGATTACTCACAGTATGGAAACAGGCCCTTCGGTCCAACAAGTCCACACTGACCCGCCGAAGTGCAACCCACCCAGACCCATTCCCCTACATTTACCCCCTCACGTAACACTATGGGCAATTTAGCATGGCCAATTCACCTAACCTGCACATTTTTGCACTGTGGGAGGAAACCGGAGCACCCGGAGGAAACCCACGCAGACACGGGGAGAATGTGCAAACTCCACACAGTCAGTTGCCTGAGGCGGGAATTGAACCCAAGTCTTTGGCGCTGTGAGGCAGCAGTGCTAACCACTGTGCCACCGTGCCGCCCGAGGTGTAATTTCATGGTTCAGGGTTGGGATGTGTGCTGTCGGTGCACTGCAGGTTAGGGACTAAAAACAACATGGAATAATTTCCACTGGTACAAACACAACAGAACAGAGGAAACTCTCAGCTGTACTGACCTTGTCCTGAATGACTTGATTTGACTCTGGACAGTCAACACCCTTACAGAGGTCGATAACCTCCTGCTCTGGCTCCTGTGCAGCAATTTGATGCCCAAAGAGGACAGACACAGTGAAGAAGATTCTCAGCATCTTGGTGTTCTCTCAGATCACTGGTGAACGCACTGACTGACTCTCAGCACCTTCAGGTGGATCTGCAGTTTGAACACTGAGCTACACTCTTTATATACTTTTGATGAAGATGATTTTGAATACAGTTTATCTTCAGGTTGGAACATCGTGTCTCGGAGAAACAATCCAGCTGATTAATTATGGAAATTTTTCTTTGTTCCAACTATCCAATGGATTTAGAAATCATTAACTCTGTGTGCTGGTTTCTGGGAACACTGAACAGCTGGGAACACTGTTTTTGTAATTGCTACCAGCTCACACACTCAGGATTGTCACTCTTTCTGGTTTGACAATGGATGAATGGACACTGCGCAACAATCGCCAGACAGGGATGTCCCTCCCAGTCGGGAACACTTCAGCAGTCAGGGACATTCGGCCTCGGATCTTTGGGTGATCATCCTCCAGGATGGACTTTGGGATATGCAACAACGCAAAGTGGCCGAGCAGAGGCTGATAATCAAGTTCGGAACCCATGGGGCTGGCCTCAACCAGCACCTTCAGTTTATGTCACACTACAGGTGACCCCATTACACTATAACTCTCTCACACACACACAAACACTTTTATACACTAACACACTCATGCAGACCATCTCTCATACACACGCTCTCTCTCATACATACATATGCACCCCCCACACTCACACCCATGCACACACCCTCTTATACTCCATCATTCACATGCACACTTTACCAAGTATGCACACACGCAAACACACACTCTCTCATATGCACTTACACTCATGCACACACTCATATGCACACAATCTCTCTCTCTCTCTCTCTCTCTATCATGCATGCTCACATATAGGTCATTGAGTGGGAAATTACATTTGCCAAATTATATTTGCAGATACATTCTATTTTGCTCAAAAAAGCACACAATCTGCAGGCAGTTAATGCAGGCAGTCAATCCATGTAACATTTTATAAGTTCCTACTGTGGAAATAGAACCAGTCTGACTCAAGGTTGGGATACAGACAGACTCTAACCTCACACCTTTAATGCACTGTCCAAGGTGAGATGTCACCTTTTTTTCATAAAATCTTAAGTTATCTCAAGAATGTGACTTAAAAGAAGTTCTATGATTTACATATTAATGAACTGAAACCTGCAACCCATTCTGAAAGACGAAAGACTCACAGTAATCTTGTTTTGTTCAATATATCATTTCAGTTGCATGACACTGTAAGCTTTTGCTATAAATTCTGTGTCTTATGATCCTGCTCCACAGCCACCTAATGAAGGAGCTTCTGAAGATTTGTGCTTCCAAATAAACCTGTTGGACTATACTCTGGTGTTGTGATTTTTAACAGTATTTTGAGATCAAGAAAGAAATTTTGAAGATCAGCCAGCGTGGCTTTGTGCAGGGCAGGACATGTCTTATTAACTTGATTGAACTTTTTGAAGAGGTGACGAAGGTGATTGATGAGGGCCGAGCAGTGGATGTTGTCTACATGGATTTCAGTAAGGCTTTCAACAAGTTCCCTCATGGTAGGCATGTCATCAATATTAAGATGCATGGGATCCACAGTGACTTGGCCGCTTAGATTCAGAATTGGTTTGCCCATAGAAGGCAGAAGGTAGTGATGGAGGGTGTTTTTTCAGGCTAGAGGTCAGTGACTAATGATGTTCCCCAGGGATCTGTACTGGAACCTCCGTTGTTTGTGATATGCCTGTATATAAATGAGTCTAGATTAGAGTGGTGCTGGAAAAGCACAGCAGGTCAAGCAGCATCCAGGAAGGCCTTCATTCCTGATAAAGGGCTTTTGCCCAAAATGTTGATTTTCCTGCTCCTTGGATGTTGCCTGACCTGCTGTGCTTTTCCAGCACCACTCTAATCTAGACTCTGATCTCCAGCATCTGCAGTCCTCACTTTTGCCCTGTGTATAAATGACTTGGATGAAAATGTAGCTGGGTAGGTAAGTAAACTTTCAGACATTATGAAGATCAGTGGAGTTGTGGATAATGTAGAAGATTGTCAAAGGATATAGTGGGATACAGATCACTTGCAGATATGGGCAGAAATGGAAGATGGAGTTTAATCCATGTAAGTGTGAGGTGCTGCACTTTTGGAGATCAAATTTAAGGAAGAATATAGTTAATGGCAGGGCAATGAGCAGCATTGATGTACAGAGGGATTTTGGGATTCAAGTCCATAGCTCCCTGAAAGTAGCTGCACAATTAGATAAGATGGTAAAGTAGGCATATGGCGTGCTTGCCTTTATCAGTTGAGGAATTACGTTCAAGAGTCAGGATGTCACGTTGCAGCTATTTAAGACTTTGGTTAGGTCACACTTAGAGTATTGTGTTCAGTTCTGGTCACCACATTACAGGAAGGATATGGAGGATTTGGAGAGGGTGCAGAAGAGGTTTACCAGGATGTTGCCTGGATTAGAGGATATGAGCTTCAAGAAGAGGCTAGAAAAATTAGAGTTGTTTTCCCTGGAGTGATGGAGGCTGAGGTGAGATTTGATAGAAGTCTATAAAATTGTGAAATGATAGATAGCGTTGACAGTCAGACTCATTTTCCCAGAGTTGAAATGTCTAAAACTCGGGGGATTGTTGGAGAAATTTGGTCACAAAACACAGCTCGAAGTGAAATTGACAAACAGTTTATTGTAAGCGATATCGCTGGAAGAAAAAACAGACCAAGTGACACAGAACTGACAGTCTGTACAGGTAGATCAGATTTCTCTTCCCAGAGCTGAGGATGAGACCAGTTTTATAGTAATGCTGCACAATGACATTGATTTAGAAATGGGAAACTACAATGTGTCTGGAAATGGAGTAATCTAGTTGGTACCTCTCTGTCTGACCTGCTCCTTGTGTGGCTTTGGTATTGCTGGGTTGTGAAACTGCCCTTAGGGCTTTGAGATATCTGTGGTGCTCTGTCATGCTCATGGGAGCTTAAAATGTTTCCCTTCTCTGCTTGCTGCCTGATACAGCTTGTGAGCTGCTCGGGAATTCTGAGTGCAGTTTGGCCAATTTTGGTACAGTTTGGCCAATTTTGCTTTTGTGGGCCTATTATGGTTTAGTAAATCTTTTTCCACAGGGATGTATTTAAGGTGAGGGGAGGAGGGGGGGGGGGGGGGGGAGAGGGTGAATGTTCAAAGGAAATGTGAGGGGTATGCGTTTTACACAGAGAGTGGTAGGAGTTTGGAATATTCTGCCAGGGGTGGTGGAGGCAGATATAATAGGGGTGTTTAAGAGACTTTTAGATAAACACATGAATATGCAAGGGCTGGAGGGATGTGGACAAAGGGCAGGCAAAAGGGATTAGTTTAATTTGGCGTCATGTTCAATGTGCCGAAGGACCTGTTCCTGTGTGCTGTCATATTCTGTGTTCTATGTTCTAATTTTCAATCTAAAGTCTAGTCATTTAGCAATTAACTAAATGTTGCACTTTTGATTGGGTACAGTGTAATTGTAACTGTAAAACAATAATTAACCAGTTGATGCTGGTTTGATCCAGTTTCAGAAACCTTTAAATTTGGGCTCATGACTTTGATTCATGCTGCCTTGACTCACAAGTTTGTTATGGTGCAGATGGAGGCCATTTGGCCCATCATGTTTGCAGAGGCTAATTGAGCATTTGAGGTTTTTTTTGCCAATCTCCTGCCTTTTCCCTGTGACCCTCTGACCCTGCACGCTGTTTCCATCCAAATAATCATCCAATGCCCTCTACAATGCCTCACTTTGAACCTACCACCATCATATTTCCAGGCAGTGCATTCCAGACGCTAATCATTCGTGTGAAAAAGATTTTTCTCATTTTGCATTTGCTTCTTTTGCAAAACGCCTCAATACTTTGCCCTCTGGTTCTTGAATCTTTTTACATCTGTGAATCGTTTTTGTTGATCTACTCTGTCCAAACACCTCAAGCTTTTGGAAACATCTACCAAATCTCCTCTTAGCCTTCCCGTCTCCAAGGAGAACAGACCCAAGTTCTCCAGGTTTTCCTCAAAACTGAATTGTCTCATCCCTAGAACCAATTTCCTAAACCTCTTCTGCATTCTCTGCAATGCATTCAGACCCTTCCTAAAGACTGATGTCCAAAACTGTATACATAGTACACTGTACTCGTTTGAGTACATGAGACAATAAAGCTAATTCAATTCAGCTGAGTGTCCTACATGGGTTCATTTCAACCTCTTTACTTTTATACTCTATGTCCTGTTTACAAAGCCTCGAATACGGTGTACTCTACAGCTCTCTCAACCAGCTGTCACTTTTAATTACTTATTCCAAATAACCTGTTGGATTATAACCTGGTGTCATGTGATTTTTAACTTTGTCCACCCCAATCTAACACCAGTGCATCCAGAATAATGACTTATGTACCCATAAGTCTCTTTGATCATGTGCACTCTTATGAAGATTGTCCTTAATTCTAAAGTCCTTTAGGGAGGACACCATTGTCTTTACCAGGTCTGGCCTATGTATGACTCCAAACCCACAGCAATGTGATTGACTCTTAAACTCAGAGGAGGCAGGAACTAAATGGGCAGGATTTACACCTTCGATGGTTGCAGGAGAAGATGCCTTGGAGCTGTGGGGATGTGTTGAGAGTGAAAGAGAAGTGGACCAGAGTGTCCTAGCAGAAGGCTGACAAGGGAGGAGAGGGGAATATGTGTCTGCTGGTGGTACCCAACTGGAGGTGGTAGCATCTAATGGTCCTTTGAATGCTGGTGGGATGGTGGGTGAGGACAATAGGAACCCTTCCACTGTTGAGGGCAGGAAGAGAAGGAGTGAAGGCTGAATTGTAGGAGATGGGTCAGACCTGGGCTGAGGACCCTGCTGGGGAATCCGCGATTGGACATTTTGGAGATTCATCATTGGGACATAATGTGACGGACCTGGAGAAACTGGGAGAATGGAATGTAGTCCACAGAAAGCAGGCTGTGAGGATGGATAGTCAATAGAACTGTGGGAGTCAGTGGGTTGGTAGTGGATATTAGTGGGCCCAGAAAAAAAAACAGATTTACTATTATCACATGTACTGTGATGCAGTGAAAAGTATTGTTTTGTGTGCTAACCAGACAGATCATCCATTAGGGTAATAGAACAGAATGCAAAATATCATGTTACAGCTACTGAGAAGTTGCAGAGAAAGATCAACTCGAATAGATGAGAAAAATATACCTGAGCTCACTACTTCGACTGCAGATCCACCCGAAGATGCTGAGAATCACACAGTTGGATGCTGCCTGAACTGCTGTGCTCTTCCAGCACCACTAATCCAGAATCTGGTTTCCAGCATCTGCAGTCATTGTTTTTACCTAGTGAATTCACCGATCTGAGGGAACATCGATATTTTGAGTTTTTGCTTCATTCTGTCTGTCGTCCTCAGGATGATAATTGTAGGAACAGGAGCTGATCAAGAGGCAGCTGATTTCTGTCATGAAGTTTTCTGCCTTCAGTCCTTGGGGCACATTTCATTCAAATTCAGTCTGGTCAGGAGCTCACTGTTTGCTGCCCTGTTTTGGGCCAGTTCATTATCACTCGTGTCAGAGAGAGGCAGCTTATCAGGGTGTGTTTGATGATGATTCTTTCCAGAATCAATTGTTCAGACATTCGGAGGGCAGCAGATAATATCAGCAAATACTGAGGCTGCTTTCCCACCATTTCTCACAGATGGAAGGATGACAATCACTTTGCTGATCATGTTTGTTTCTGAGTCCTGTGGGAAAATGTGAAGCTTGTTTTACAGAGACGGACAATACATTTTTGAAGAAAGTATATTAAAATCTAATGTTTTTTTGAAACAGTTAGCCACTTTTTATTAGCTTGCTCACAAGTCACTGCTAACCATCACTGTTGATCACATCAAAGCCCGTCATGAAATGCAATTATCCTGCTTCACATTTTCTATGCAGTGTCATTAACATCTGCAAGTTTAAACATGAATACAGCTTGTTTTTCCATTCACAATTCAATATGGCAAATATTTGTTCATTATATAAAGTCCTTGCAGGTGGCTATATTAACCAACACAATCTTGGTTTCAAACATTCTGTTAATTCAATATGGAAGTATTTAAAAATATTCATGGCAAAATATTTAGATACTTCAAAGCCATTTTCTCTCTATTTAAATAAAACTTATTTGTGCATTTGGGCCATGTTATCACATACATTCCACTCAGTCACAGCACATCAGAATTGCCAATTTTAAAGGTTCACCCGTTTTACACAAAAGGACAGTAGTTTTAATTCATTATGTTATTACAACAGTCACTATTGGAAAGTTTGTGTCTCGCCTTTTTTCACTATCAATCCTGTCAAAGTGCCTCACTTGGAAGTATATCCTTAACCTTCCGTTCTGCAGCTCCACCATCTCCAGTTCACCCCTCATCCCCGAAATCATTCAAGCCTATGTCTCCTGAAGATGTCTGAACACGGGTATCAGACAGCCAAGAAAGAAAACAGGATCTTGGCTTTATAAATAGAGGCAGAGAATACAAAAAGAAAGTGTGTGGTTGAAGCCTTTACCAGCGATTTTAACGAAGAGAATACGTTGGTACTAGAAGAGATATGCTATGTATTCATATAAATATGAACAGTGAGTAAACCTCGTTTAACTCTGACAGAAATCATCACCTTGGGAATCCAGGTCTCAGGAAAAGGATACAATCCTGATCAGCTTGTTCTGAAGAAGGGTCACTGGACCTGAAACATTGACTCTGTTTCTCTGTTCTACAGATGTTGTCAGACCTGCTGAGATTTTCCAGCAATTTCTAGTTTTGTTTCTGATTGGCTTAAGGTGGGGATATTATTCAAAGGATTATTCTCTCAGTCTCAATGGAAAAGAGTATTCAATGTTTAGATTAGAAGCCTGATTGGTACTAAGGAACTGTTCTTGCTAAAGAGAGCAAAACCTTTGAAGAGATAATTACCCAGAGATTAGATAAAGGCAGCAAGTCTGTTGCTATGTTTGTGCCAGTTCATTTTACTTGCATTGCTAAGAGATGGAAAGATGTCTTTGTCAGCTTGTCAATCGCCCCTTGGCATTTGACTTTTTGTTTTAGTTTTCAGTTTCGAAATGATCAGGATCAAATTTTGTCCATTTGAAATTTGCCTATTTGGATAATGAGGTGGAAAACTGACTTAGACATGCTGCACCTGGACGTTTGGGCTTTTGGCCCTAATTCAATGTGAAAGATTAATTGATGTCTTCACGGTTTTGATAATCACAGGAAAGCAGTTAATACAGCAGTATATGTATGTGCAGACATAGCAGGGAATAAGGAAGGTGTAGTGATTGGAACCAGGTGGATCTCATTAACTCCAAGGTCATTGGTAGGGTTGTTAACCTGGGCTGCCAATCAGGAAGCCCTGGCTGATCAACATTAACAGGAGATTAGAATCTCCTCTGTTCAGAGAACTGACTCCAAGCTGGCTGGCTGGCAACGGCCAATGTACTGTGCACAAGGAAATAAAGGGTGTCTTGGTGACAGGATACTGGCCTCTGTGCAGTTACTTCAGTGGTGATGAGAGAAAACAGGATGTGCCTGAAGAACATTTGCTTGCAACTGTCATCTTAGAGTCAGGGAAAGCAGTTCTGGCATCATGCCTTTATTTGGGAAGCTTGACTCATTTGATCCTGCTGTTAAAGACTCAGCCCAGTATGTGGAAATAATGTGATTTTTATTTACAGGCAAATGACACTGGGACAGATGAAAACTAATCAGTAACCTTTCTGAATGCTTGCGGACCTGCAGCATTTTCAGTTATAAGGGGCTTAACTTTCTCAAAGGCACCAGACACTAAAACCTTCCAAGAGTTGACAGAGTCTCTAATCCTGAGGTATGATCGGTTTTATTCGGCTGTTAGAGAACCAGGGGAATCAGTGTTGGGACTTTTGACGAGGTTGAGGTGCTGAGAGACCATTTGGTATGTAGGATTAATGAAATAAAAACGCAGCAACATCTACTAAGTGAAGCCCAACTGGACTTCAAACAGGCTTCAACCTGGTTTGCCATTAGAAGATGTGACAAGTGGACCATGGGACCTGCAGGGCATCCCAATGGAAGTGGACTCCCTCACCTGTCCCACTGAGCTTGGGAAACACCACTCAAGTGTAGGCAATTGCAGAACCTTATGCAGGGCATATCCCGAGCAGAGGGACCCTAGGCCATCCCACTGCAAAGCCACAGAACAAAGCTGAGCCTTGGTCAAGTGGCTAAAATGTTCCTCGGTCATCTGGGCTGGCAAGCCATTGTAGTTCCTGCCGGTATGTGGACTTGAGACAGCAAAGGAGTCCTACAAGGCCTGACCTGAGGAGGAAAACTTGTAGGCCGGTACCCAGGAGAGTGCACACCCTGGAAAGTCCCCCTACATGTGGGTTGGAACAATTAAATTGCTTAGCGACATCTAAATCAGAACAAATTAAAATTAATGTTCGGTTAAATGATCACCCAGTTCCCATGGAGGTCGATACTGGCGCAGAATCTGTTTTCAACAAGACTTATTTGGGATTCCAACTATTATGTTTGCACAAAACCTCAGCCATGCTGAGAATGTACACTAGGGAACTATTGCAGAATGAGGGTATGACTTCTGTTCTGGTCTCCTAGAGAAGCAGCTAGTTGAGTTACCTCTGATGGTAGTAAAAGGCTTGGGCCCAAGCCTGATGGGGTGAAGTTGGTTGAAAAAAATTCACTTTGATTAGCTCAACATTTTTTGACTAGAAAATGGCTGCCTCAGTGAAGTCCTTGTGAAATACCCTGGAGTATTTCAGGAAGGGCTTGGGTCTACCAAAAAGGGACAAAGCCACTTTCCATGTTGACTAGGAGGCAATTCTGAGATTTTACAAGGCCCCGCCCAGTGCCGTTGGCCTTTTGGACAAAAGTAGAGGCAGAAATCAGGAGAGCGAAGGGATCATCAAACCAGTACAGCTTGTGGAATGGGCAGTCAAACTGATTGTAACGCCTGACCACTCAGTTCACCTTTATGGGGATTTTAAGCAAATGGTAAACTGCTTCACGCAGCCGGATAAATACCCGATCCCTCACATAGAGTACTTGTGCACAAAGTTGCCAGCGGGGGGGGTAGTTCTGTCCTTTAGGAAAATGGGCATGAACCAGGCCCACCTGCAATTGTAACTGAATGAGGACTCCCAGAAGTACACTACAATTAATACCAATAAGGATTTATACCAATACACAAGACTACCATTTGGAGTATCATCAGCTTGTGCCCTTTTCCAGTGGACCATGGAGAATATTTTCCAAGGGCTTGTGATGAAGCTGCCCCTTTATGGTGTCCTCATTTTTTTGAGAGAGAAATAGTAAAAGACGCAGGCTTTGAAAAGTCTGTGGCTTAAAGTGTTTTGGGGCCAATTTGATTATAGCTAACAGATGCTGCCTCCAACAAAAGGCTTTTAAGTCTTTAAAAAAAGCACTTGTACAATGAAAGGAGAATGTCCAGTTCTTCCCAGCTCAGCGTATCTCTGGTTTGTGTGGTCTGGCTATTCACTGAAAACAGTCAGGCAGTCGTAAAAGCTGCTGGACCCACTCTTCTGTGCCAAGGGGTGTTAATGGGGATTGTTGCAGGTATTTGGAACAGCATCATTAAGTTGGGATGATCTGTTGGGTTTTCTGATAAGTTATTCTGTATTCTGTTTTCTTTTGTTTGTGTTTCATTCAGCAACCTTGTAAATAAATTCTGTTTTGTTTAAAACTAAGAGGTTTGACCAGCTGCATCACTCCTGAAATATCCACTATACACCTGCTTATAAAATGAACAACGTTAGGGTCTGGGATACTTTTCTGAAATGTTTTGAGGGAGTCTGGTCCATAACAGGCTACCTCAGGTTGTATTTATCTGGGTGATGTACTAATAACAGGGAAGACCATTAAAGAGCATTTGGAGAACTTGGACATAGTGCTTAAACATTTCTCCCAGGCTCCTTAGATGGGAACAATATGTGTTCCAACAATATGTGACCTACTTGGATTACAGAGTCGGCAAGACCGATTACACCCCTTTGAGGATAAGTGAGGGTGATCAAAAGAGTCCCAGCTCCTACATACCAGAGCTTTGGTCTGTCCTTGTGTTAGTGAATTATTACAGAAAATTCATACATTACCTAGCCTCCACCTTGATACCCTTACACTTGTTATTGGAAAAGGGTCAGCCCTGGGAATGGTTGTGTAGCCAAGAAGTCACCTTTCGGGACGAGAAGAAACAGCTATTGTCATTGAACACATTGGTACACTACAATCCGAAGCAAAAGGTAGTGCTAACATGTGATACCCCTCCGTACAGTATCGGGGTAGTGTCAGCTCACCGGTGGCCCAATGGAGAAGAACGCCCGATCGTGTATGCTTCCTCGACTCTGGCTGATGCCGAATGCAAGTATGCCTAGATAGAGATGGAAGTTTGGCGGACATCTTTGGTGTGAGGAAGTTCCACCAATACCTTTACAGATGGAAATTTGTCACAGTAACAGATCACAAACCCCTGCTATGGCTACTGAAGGAAGGCAAGGCAGTGCCACCCATAGCTTCCGGTAGAATTCAGCGTTGGGCACTTATTCTCAGCACAAAGAGTACAAGTTAGAATACCATCCAGGAAGCCAAGTGGCTAGTGCAGATGCCTTGAGCCGCCTCCCACTGGCAAATATCCTACCGGTGGTCCATCCCCTGGAAGAGTCCATTTTGGTTTTAAAATTCCTGGACACTTTTCCAGTCATTGCCGACAATATCCAATGTGGACACAAAACTCCTGTCCTAGCAAAACCGAAACAGCTTTTGGTAATGGGGGAAACAGAAGGGTCATCGTCACCCAGGTGGAAACTTCTCTGGACCCAGTGAGACCAGATCACCGTAGAGGACTCCATATTATTACAGGGGTGCAAGGGTGATTATCCAGAGTAAAGGACATCGCCAGAAACTGGCTGAGCTCCACCAGGGTCATCCAGGGGTCTCCAAGATGAAGATGCTACCAAGAAGCCATGTGTGTTGGCCAGGGTTTAATGCCAACATACCTGCATTGGTGGGATAGTGCCCAGAGTGTCAACAAGGACAAACATTGGCACCAGCAGTGCCCCCGCATTTGTGAGATTGGCAGGGTTGCATGTGACTATGCTAGTCTTTTCATGGGCTTAATGTTCCTGGTCATTGTGGACACCCATTTGAAATGGTTTGGGTGTGCATAAAGTTTGGTTGGCAAACTCAGGGTTAACGATTGTGAAGCTGCAAGCATTGTTCATGATACACAGACTCCCAGAAGTATTCGTCATGGTCAATGGGATGTCATTTTCCTAAATGGCATTTGGCACACAAGGACAGCTCCATACCATCCATTGTCCAATGATCTAATGGAAAGATTGGTCCAAATGTTGCAGGCAGGCTTAACAAAGCAGCCTACAGCGTCACTTGCTACCGAACTGTCCCAGTTCCTGTTTGATTATAGGACCAACCCACACACAACAACAGGGATAGCTCTAGCACAGTTGTTGATGGAGAGATGACACTGTACTAAGTTAAACCCAATATTCCCAGACCTGAACAGCAGCAGGAATGCCAATGCTGGTCAATGCCTCCTCAAAGCGAGGGGGTCAGTTTTATTCAGGGGACCACGTTTGGTGTCGGAACCATGGGAATGGCCCTGTATGGGTATGAGGCGAGATGGATGTGAGGTCAGGTCCCTTAATTACAAAGCTCAGCTCAGTGATACAGTCCTGAACAAGCACGTGGATCACCTGAGAGCTGTTACTTCGCAATCGGGGCAGGAGCAAAATGTACCTGGCCCCTTAGAACAGCCAGAAGGCCTGTCAGAAACTGTAGATTCTCCTACTCCATGAGGAAATCTCAGTGCTCAAGATCGACGCACCTTGATACCATTACACGCTGACTTGTCAGAGCCCGAACTAGAGGGACTGGACTTGGGGATGAAACATCACCGAGAAAGCTACAAGACAAAGAGCAGGCCGACATCCCTGGATTTTGAGGGCGGGAGGGGGGGTGTGGGGAGGGGATGGTGGTGGGCTGGGTGGGGGGGGGTGCATAGGGACGTAGTGACTGTAACCAGGTGGACCTCAGTGACTGCGAGATCCCTGATTGAGGTTGTGAACCCGGGCCAATCAGGAAGCCATAGCTGACCAATATTAACAGGGGATTAAGGGCAGTGTTTGTCACTGGCCACCCGGGTGTTAAAGAAAAGAGAAAAAAAAAAAAATTAACAGGGGATTAAGGGCAGTGTTTGTCACTGGCCACCCGGGTGTTTTCCTATCTTCCTGGTGGTGGAAATTGAATAAAGATTCGTGCACTTTGTGTCTTCCACTGTGTCTCACACCTGCACACACACCATGGGTGCTGGGGAAAAAAAATAAGCACTACCGCAGTTAGGTGGTAGTGTGGGGGTTAAATTAAAAAAAAAGAGGAGAAAAAAAAAATTAACAGGGGATTAAGGGCAGTGTTTGTCACTGACCACCCGGGTGTTTTCCTATCTTCCTGGTGGTGGAAATTGAATAAAGATTCGTGCACTTTGTGTCTTTCACTGTGTCTCACACCTGCACACACACATCATGGGTGCTGGGGATAAAATAAGCACTACCACACTTAGGTGGTAGTGTGGGGGTAAGGGAAAAAAAACAAAAAAAAAGGAAAAAAAAGAAGGAAAAAAAAATTAACAGGGGATTGTGGAAATTGAATAAAGATTTGTGCACCTTGTGTCTTTCACTGTGTCTCATACCTGCACACACACACACACCATGGGTGCGGGAAAAAATAAGTACTACCGCACTTAGGTGGTAGTTAATGAAAAAAAAATAAAAGAAAAAATAAATAAATAAACAGGAGTGAGCACGCGGTGTCCACCAACACCCTGGAGTTGTGCAGGGAGAGGTGGGCGCCTCAAAAAAAGAGAAAAAAAAAGAAAAAAAAAATTAACAGGGGATTGTGGAAATTGAATAAAGATTTGTGCACCTTGTGTCTCTCACTGTGTCTCACTCCTACACATACACACCATGGGTGCTGGGAAAAAAATAAGCACTACTGCAGAAAGGCAGTAGTGTGGGGGTTTAAAAAAGACAGAAAAAAAAATTAACAGGGGATTCAGCATCTCCTCAGTTCAGGGGACTGACTCTGAGCTAGCTGGCTCCAGCCAGTGTACTGTGCACAAATAAATAAAAGGATACCTGCTCACTGAAGTAAAGGGTATGGCAGAGGTATGAAATGAGTCCCTTGTAGATGTAACCATGGCCTAGTGAAAATATGAGCAACTGAGCAGTATAGCAATAGATAAAGAAGAGGTGTTAAAAAGGCTAGCAGTACTCCAGGTAGAGAAGTTACCAGGCCTGGATGGGACACATCCTGCATTGCTGAGAGAGGTAATGGAGCAAGTTGTGAAGCCGCAGATGGAAATTTTCCAGACCTCTGAACACAGGATCAGTCCTGTGGGAATTGGATGATTGAAAATGTGAAGCTGTTGTTTAAGTAAAAGGTGAAGAATAACTCAGAAAACTGCAGACCTTAACATCAACAGTAGGAAAACTGATTTAGGCCATAATATGGGATAGGGTGAAAGGAAATGCTGGTAGGTATAAGGAATGCTGGATGATTTAAGAAATTGAGGGTTTGGTTAAGAAAAAGAAGGAAGTATATGTCAGGTATAGACACGATAGATCAAGTGAATCCTTAGAGCATAAAGGCAGTAGCAGTATAATCAGGAGGCAAAAAGGGGACATGAGATAACTTTGGCAAATAGAGTTAAGGAGAATCCAAAGGGTTTTTACAAATACATTAAGGACAAAAGGGTAACTAGGGAGAGAAAAGGGCCCATCAAAGATCAGCAAGACACCATCTGTGTGGAGCTGCAGGAGATGGGGGATATACTAAATGAGCATTTTGTATTACTATTTAGTGAGAAGAACATGGAAGATATAGAATGTATGGAAATAGATGGTGACATCTTGAAAAATGTCCATATTACAAAGGAGGAAGTGCTGGATGTCTTGAAATGCATAAAAGTGAATAAATGCCCAAGACCTGATCATGTGTACTCTAGAACTCGGAGGGAAGCTGGGAAGTGATTGCTGGGCCCCTTGCTGAGATATTTGTATCATCGATAGTCACAAGTGAAGTGCCAGAAGACTGGAGGTTGGTTAATGTGGTGCCACTGTTTACGAAAGGTAGCAAGGACAAGCCAGGGAAGTATAGACCAGTGAGCCTGACCTTGGTGGTGGGCAATTTGTTGTAGGGAATCCTAAGGGACAGGATGTACATGTATTTGCAAAGACAAGGACTGATTACGGATAGTCAACGTGGCTTTGTGCATGGGGATTCATGTCTCACAGCCTTGATTGAGTTTTTGAAAAAGTAACAATGAGGATTGATGAGGACAGAGCGGTGGACATAGAGTCATAGAGATGTACCTCTGTAAGGTCACCCTCAGCCTCCGAGGCTCCAGAGAAAACAGCCCCAGGATCTATATGGACAAGATTCCCTATGGGAGATTAGTTGGCAAGGTTAGATCTCATGGAATACAGGGAGAACTAGCCATTTGGATACAGAACTGACTCGAAGATATGGTGGTGGAGGGTTGTTTTTCAGGCTGGAGGCCTGTGACCAGTGGAGTGCCACAAGGATCGGTGCTGGGTCCTCTACTTTTTGTCATTTACATAAATGATTTGGATGTGTGCATAAGAGGTACAGTTAGTAAGTTTGCAGATGTGATTGGAGGTGTAGTGGACGGCGAAGAGGGTTACCTCAGATTACAACAGGATCTTGATCAGGTGGGCCAATGGGCTGAGAAGTGGCAGATGGAGTTAATTCAGATAAATGCGAGGTGCTGCATTTTGGGAAAGCAAATCTTAGCAGGCCTTATACAATTAATGATAAGTTCCTAGATAGTGTTGCTGAATAAAGAGACCTTGGAATACAGATTCATAGATCCTTGAAAGTAGAGTCGCAGGTAGATAGGATAGTGAAGAAGGCTTTTTATATGCTTTCCTTTATTGGTCAGAGTATTGAGTACAGAGGTTGGTAGATTATGTTGCAGCTGTACAGGAAGTTGGTTAGGCCACTTTTGGAATATTGCGTGCAGTTCTGGTTTCCTTCCTATTGGAAGGATGTTGTGAAACTTGAAAGGATTCAGAAAAGATTTACAAGGATGTTGCCAGGGTTGGAGGATTTGAGCTCTCGGGTGAGGCTGAGTACACTGTTTTGCCTGGAGCGTCGGAGGCTGAGGGGTGACCTTATAATGGTTTTTAAATCATGAGAGGCCTGGATAGGATAAATAGACAAAGTCTTTTCCCTGGGGTGAGGAGTCCAGAACTAGAGAGCAAAGGTATAGCGTGAGAGGTGAAAGATATAAAACAGACCTTAGGGGCAACTTTTTCATGCAGAAGGTGATATGTGTATGGAATGAGCTGCCAGAGAAAGTGGTGATGGCTGGTGCAATTGCAACATTTAAAAGGCATCTGGATAGATATATGAATAGGAAGATTTTGCAGGGATATGGGGTGGGTGCTGGTAGGTGGGACTAGATTGGGTTGGGATATTTGGTTGACATGGACGGGTTGGACTGAAGGGTCTGTTTCCATGCTGTTTATCTCAATGACTCTAAGATAAATGTACGAGGAAAAAATGAGGACTGCAGATGCTGGAGATCAGAGTCAAGAGTGTGCTGGAAAAACACAGCAGGTCAGGCAGCATCCGAGGAACACGAGAATGGATGTTTTGGGCATATTCCTGATTCCTGATGAAGGGCTTTTGCCCAAAATGTCGATTCTCTTGCTCCTCGGATGCTGCCTGACCTGCTGTGCTTTTCCAGCACCACATTCTCGACTAAGATAAATACACGCTTAGAGAAAAATAAGTTAATGCTGGACAGTCAACATGACTTTTTCAAGAGCAGGTCATATCTGACAAAATTAATTGAGTTCTTTGAAGAGGTCACACAAGCAATGAATGAGGGTAATGTTGTGGATGTTGTATGTTTGAAGTTACAGAAAGCAATTGAGACAGTGCCAGATGGTAGTTCAGTTAATCTTGCAAGGACCGTCTCCAGGTAGAATTGTCTTTGTCTAACTGTGTGTCTGGGACTGAGGTATTCCCAGCATACCTTGTTTTTTGGCCAGTTTCTGTGCCCTCTTTATTTCAGTTGCTGTGCTTGTATTTCTGGCTTTATGGCTGTTGCAGCTGGTTCCTCGATAATGGTATCGTTTCACTCAAGCTGATACAGGATGCAAGTGACTGGGATACACAACAGAAAGGGGAGACTCCAGCCAGAGAGTAATTCAATGAGAAATCCAACACTCATTCAGGATCATACTTTTCTTTTAATTCTTGCTAAACTTTAAACTTCCGACCGGTGACCAGATGTCTCCCATCCTTTCAAGGATATTCTTTACAAAACTGTCTGTACAAACATTTGCAGCTGTGTTTGTAACAGGACTCTGTGTATTAATTCTTTGTGCTATCTTAATTTTGTGACCTTGAATTTATCCTGTCCACAAAGCAATGATTGCCCTAACTTTTCGTCGCATTTTAATACTGAACTAAACAAGCTATTTCTATTGCTACATCTAAAAATCTTCTCCATCATCTTTATGTCAACTAAAAATCTATAAGCAGCCATTTTGTGTTAACTCCTGCCATGGGCTGCCCTAATAGTCCCCTCATCAAGTTGTGAGAAAGGTGTATTGTTGGACCTGGTCCGTGGAAATGAGCCAATTGGATGAAGTGGCAGTGAGAGAGAGGAGACAATGATTATTGTGGCACCAGGTCCAGGATGGTGGTGGAGAATGACATGCAACAATCCAGGGTGAGAAAAACCAATTGACAGAGAGCTGACTTCAATGGGGCAAGAGCAGAGCTGGTCAGATTGACTGGGACAAGAGGTTACTGGGAAAACCAGGAACTAGACAACTGGCTACATAAAGGAGGTAGAGATTAACATTGGAAATGAAATGTGTGCTTATGACAAGGTGTAAGGCAGAATATACAATTGTGAACCTGTAGGAATACTGAAGGTTCAGAGGGGAGGGGAAAAGCAAATAACTGAAGCGAAGAGAAATTATGAGAAAAGGCGTAGCAGCTGACAAAAAGGGGAATCCCAAAGTCTTCCATACACATGGAAATAACGACTGAGTGATTCAAGGAGGAGTAGGACTGATTACAGACCGACAAGGGGATTCACACAGAGGCAGGGGGTACGGTTAAGGTGTGAAATGAACACTTTGCATCTGTCTTTACAAATGAGGGGGATGCTGCCAAGGCCCTGGTGACAGAGATTAATATGGTCATGGTCTTGAGATACAAGCTGTGGTTAATGTCTGGTTCTTGTGATTGGATTTTTTTATCTGAAGCAGTACAAACACCAGGGGGTGCCATTGTACTGGAAAGACTGGGGCAGCTGATTAAACCGTCAAGAAGTGCCGCACTAAAGTGAGATTGACAGGGACAGAGTTTGCTTTACAGAAACAGTGAGAATCCTGTGGTTACATCAGGAGTTATTTTAATTCACTGCCAGGATGTGGGTGTGGCTGGCTGGGAGAGTATTTATTGCCCATTCCTTGTAGCCATTGATAAGATGAACTGCCTCCTTGAACTGTTTGTAACCTAAAATGGCTGGTCAGGGAAGTTTCTGATGCATGCTGGGAAGGAGAATGGCCAAGTGAAGCAAACTCTAAACCACTGAAAGAAATCTGCACGGGTTCTGTTGGAAACAGTTCACAACAACAGAACTCTGTAAAGAGATCAACTATTCAATACAGTCGACAGGTTCGAAGGCAATGGGCGTGAGAAACAGTTAATCCTGCTTCACACAGAACTGATATCTTGTGAAAACACAACATTAAATTGCTCAAAGACAGATAGATCAGCGACAAGACTATTAATGAGCCTCATAGATGACCTAATTGCTAAAGGGGACACATTTAAATATTGGATACTGAAGGAAAACACTTAAACCTAGAGGTTCACTGCCTCTTCTCAGGGACACTCCATACAGATCAACCATCGCACAGACCAACCGTTGCACAGACCAACTGTCACACAGACCAACCATCACACAGACCAATTATCACAGAGACCAACCATCGCACAGACCAACCATCGCACAGACCAACCGTTGCACAGACCAACCGTCACACAGACCAACCATCACACAGACCAATTATCACAGAGACCAACCATCGCACAGACCAACTGTCACACAGACCAACCATCACACAGACCAATTATCACAGAGACCAACCATCGCACAGACCACCCATTGCACAGACCATCCACCACACAGACGCAACCATCATACAGACCAAATCATCGCACAGAGCAACCATCATGCAGACCAACCATTGCACAAACCAATCATCATACAGACTAACCATCACACAAACCAACCATTGCACAGACCCAACCATCACGCAGACCAACCATCCCACAAACTAATCATCGCACAGACCAATCATCCCACAAACCGATCATCGCACAGACCAACAATTGCACAGACCAACCATCGCACAGACCAACCATCACACAGACCAACCATTGCACAGATGCAACCATCACACAGACCAAACATCGTACAGACCCAACCATTGCACAGACCAACCATCATACAGACCAACCATCCCACAAACCAATCATCGCACTAACCAACCATCACACAGACCAACCTTCGCACAGACTGACCACCACACAAACCATCCATCGCACAGATGAATCATCGCACAGACCAACCATCGCACAGACCAACCACTGCACAGACCCAACCATCACACAGATCTTCCATCACACAGACCAACCATTGTACAGACCAAACGTCACAAAGACCAACCATTGCACAGACCAACCATTGCACAAACCAATCATCACAGACTAACCATCGCACAGACCAACCATTGCACAGGCCCAACCATCACACAGACCTTCCATCGTACAGACCAACCATTGCACAGGCCCAACCATCACACAGACCTTCCATCGCACAGACCAACCATTGTACAGACCAACCATTGTACAGACCAACCGTTGCACAGACCAACCGTCGCACAGACCAAATGTCACACAGACCAACCATTACACAGACAAACCATTGCACAGACAAATCATCACACAGACCCAATCATCACAAAGACCATCTTTATTGCACAGACCAACCATCGTGCAGACCCAACCATCGCACAGACCAACCATTGCACAGACCCAATCATCACACAGACCCAATCATCACACAGTTGAAAATGTGTTGCTGGAAAAGCGCAGCAGGTCAGGCAGCATCCAAGGAGCAGGAGAATCGATGTTTTGGGCATGAACCCTTCTTCAGGAACCAACCGTCGCACAGACCAACCGTCGCACAGACCAACCATTGCACAGACCAACTATCACAGAGACTAACCATTGTACAGACCAACCATTGTACAGACCAACCATTGTACAGACCAACCATTGCACAGACCAACCATTGCACAGATCAACCATCGTACAGACCCAATCATCGCACAGACCAACCATTCCTGAAGAAGGGCTCATGCCCGAAACGTCGATTCTCCTGCTCCTTGGATGCTGCCTGACCTGCTGCGCTTTTTCAGCAACACATTTTCAGCTCTGATCTCCAGCATCTGCAATCCTGACTTTCTCCTACAATCATCACACAGACCAACCATCACACAGACCAACCATCACACAGACCAACCATTGCACAGACCAATCATCACACAGACCCAATCATCACAAAGACCATCTTCATTGCACAGACCAACCATCATGCAGACCCAACCATCATACAGACAAACTATTGCATAGTCCAACCATTGTATTGGCCAACGATCACACAGACCATCCACCACACAGATCCAACCATCACACAGACCATCCACCACACAGATCCAACCATCACACAGACCAACCATCAAAGAGAACAACCATTGCACCCACCAACCATCAAACAGTCCAACCATCACACAGACCAAACATCGCACAGACCAACCATCACACAGACCAAACATCGCACAGACCAACCATCACACAAGCCGTCCATTGCACAGACCAACCATCAAAATGACCATCCATCACACAAATCAAGCATTGCACACATCCAGCCATCTCACAGATCAACCATCACACAGACCAACCATTGCACAGGCCAACCATCACACAGACCAACCATTGTACAGACCAACTATCACAGAGACCAACCATTTTACAGACCAACTATTGCACAGATCAACCATCGTACAGACCAAAGCATCGCACAGACCAACCTCACACAGACCAACCATTGCACAGATCAACCATCACACAGACCATCCACCACGCAGACGCAACATCACACAGGACCAATCATTGTACAGACCCAACCATCACACAGACCAACCATCCAACAAACCAATCATCCCACAAACCAACCATCACACAGACCAACCTTCGCACGGACTGACCATCACACAGACCATCCATTACACAGAGCAACCATCATATAGACAAACCATCGTACAGCACAACCATTGTACAAGCCATCATGCAGACCAACCATCGCACAGTCCAACCGTGGATCAAAGCATCACACAGACCAACCGTTGTACAGACCAACTATCGTGCAGATGAACCATCGCACAGAACAACCATCGCAGAGACCAGCCACTGCACAGACTAACCGTCACACAGACCAACCATCGTATAGATCAACCATTGCACAGACCAACCATCATATGACCAACCGTTGTACAAACCAACCGTTGTAAAGACCAACCTTTGTGCAGACCAACAGTAACACAGACTATTCATTGCACAGACCAACCATCAAATAGACCAACCATTGCACAGACCAAGCATCGCACAGACCAAGCATTGTGCAGACCAACCATTGTCCAGACTAACCATTACACAATCCAACCATTGCACAGACTAACGATCACACAGATAAACCATTGCACAGACCAATCATCACACAGACAAACCATCACACAGACCAACCATCACACAGACCAACCATCACACAGACCAACCATCGCACAGACCAACCATCACACAGACCAACCATCGCACAGACCAACCATCACACAGACCAACCATTGCACAGACCAACCATTGCACAGACCAACCATCACACAGACCAACCATCGCACAGAACAACCATCTCACAGAACAACCATCACACAGACCAACCATTGCACAGACCAACCATCGCACAGAACAACCATCTCACAGACCAACCATCACACAGACCAACCATTGTGTAGACCCAACTATCACACAGACCAACCATCGTGTAGACCCAAACATCACACAGACCAACCATCGCACAGACCAACCATCGTGTAGACCCAACTATCGCACAGGCCAACCATCACATAGACCAACTATTGCATAGTCCAACCATTGCACTGGCCAACCATCACACAGACCATCCACCACGCAGATCCAACCATCACACAGACCAACCATCATACAGAACAACCATTGCACCCACCAACCATTGTACAGACCAACCATCGCACAGACTAACCATCACACAAACCATCCATTGCACAGACCTACCATCATGCAGACCAACCATCACACAGATCAAACATCACACAGACCAACCATCATGCAGACCAACCATCACACAGATCAAACATCACACAGACCAACCATCATGCAGACCAACCGTCACACAGACGAACCATCGTATAAACCAACCATTGCACAGACCAACCATCATACAGACCAACCGTTGTACAGTCCAACCACTGCAGAGACCAACCATCAAACAGACTAACCGTCACACAGACCAACCATCGTATAGACCAAACATTGCACAGACCAACCGTTGCACAGACCAACCATCGTGCCGACCACCCATCGTACAGACCAACCATCACACAATCCAAACATTGCACAGACCAATTATCACAGAGACCTAATCATCACACAGACCATCTTCACTGCACAGACCAACCACCGTGCAGACCCAACCATCGTGTAGATGAACCATCGCACCGACCAACCATCGCAGAGACCAACCATCACACAGTCCAAACACTGCACAGACCAATCATCACACAGACCAACCATCACACAGACCAACCGTCACACAGACCAACCATCGCAGAGACCAACCATCACACTGTCCAACCACTGCACAGACCAACCGTCGCTCAGATCAACCATCACACAGACCATCCACCACACAGTCCCAACCATCACACAGACCAACCATCGTACAGACCCAATCATCGCACAGACCAACCATCTCATGCACCAATCATTGCACAGACCGACCATCGCACAGAACATCCACCACACAGTCCCAAATATTGTACAGACCAACCATCGCACAGACTAACCATCACACAAGCCATCCATTGCACAGACCTACCATCATGCAGACCAACCATCACACAGATCAAACATCACACAGACCAACCATCGTACAGACCAACCATCGTACAGAACAACCATCAAAATGACCAACCATCACACAGTTCAAGCATTGCACACATCCAGCCACCTCACAGACCAACCATCGCACAGACCAACCATCGCACAGACTAACCATTGCACAGACTAACCACTGCACCGACTAACCATTGCACAGACCAACCATCACACAGACCATCCACCACACAGACCCAACCATCGCACACACCAACCATTGAACAGTCCAACCATCACACAGACCAACCATCGCACAGACCAATCATCACACAGACCAACCATTGAACAGTCCAACCATCAACAGACCAACCATTGAACAGTCCAACCATCACACAGACCAACCCTCTCATGCACCAATCATTGCACAAACTGACCTCGCACAGACCAAATATTGTACAGACCAACCATAGCACAGACCAACCAACATGCAGACCAACCATCACACAGACCAAACATCACACAGATCAACTATCATACAGACCAACCATCTTACAAACCAACCATCGTACAGACCAACCATTGCACAGTCCAACCATTGAACAGACCAAGCATCACACAGACCAACCGTTGTACAGATGAACTATCGCACAGGCTAACCATCGCACAGACCAAACGTTGCAGAGACTAACCATCACACAGTCCAACCACTGCCCAGACCAACCATCAAACAGACCACCCATTGCATAGTTCAAGCATTGAACACACCAACCATCACACAGACCAACATTTGCACAGACCAACCATTGCACAGACCAAACATTGTACAGACCAACCATCACACAGATCATCCACCATACAGATGCAACCATCTCACAGACTAACCATCGCCCAGGTCAATCATCGCAAAGACCAACCATCACACAGACCCAACCATCGCAAAGACTAACCATTGCACAGACCAACCATCACAGAGACCAATCATTGTATAGTACAACCACTGCACCGACTAACCATTGCACAGACTAACCATCACACAGACCATCCACCACACAGACCCAACCATCACACAGACCATTGTACAGACCCAACCATTGCACATACCAACCATTGAACAGTCCAACCATCACACAGACCAACCATTGAACAGTCCAACCATCACACAGACCAACCACTGAACAGTCCCAACCATCACATTGACCAACCATTGAACAGTCCAACCATCACACAGACCAACCAACCCACAGACCAACCATCCCACAGACCAACCATCTCATGCACCAATCATTGCACAGACCGACCATTGCACAGAACAAATATTGTACAGACTAACCATCCCACAGACCAACTATCACACAGATCAACCATCGCACAGCCCAACCATCACACAGACCAACCATCGCATGGACCCAACCATCGCACAGACCAACCATCGCACAGACCAAACGTCGCACAGACCAACCATCATACAGACTAATCATCGCATTGACCACCCATCACACAGACCCAACAATCACACAGACCAACCATCGCATAGACCAACCATCGCACAGACCAACTATCACACAGACCAACGATTGCACAGACCAAGCCTGACACAGACCAACCATCACATAGACGAATCAATGCACAGTCCAACTGTTGCATAGACCAACTATTGGACAGACCAGCCATTGCACAGACCAACCATCACAGAGAGCAACCATTGCACAGTCCAACCATCGCACAAACCAACTATTGCACGGACCAACTATCACACAGATCAACCATCGCACAGCCCAACCATCACACAGACCAACCATCGCATGGACCCAACCATCGCACAGACCAACCATCATACAGACTAATCATTGCACAGACCAACCATCACAGAGAGCAACCATCGCACAGTCCAACCATCGCATGGACCCAACCATCGCACAGACCAACCATCATACAGACTATTCATCACACAGACCAACGATCAGACAGACCCAACCATCACACAGACTAACCATCACATAGACCAACCATCGCACAGACCAACCATCGTACAGACCAACCATCGCACTGTCCAGCTATCGCACAGACCAACCATCTCAGAGAGCAACCATCGCAAAGACCAACCATTGCACAGACCAACCATCACACAGACCAACCGTCACACAGGCCAACCATCTCACAGGCCAGCCATCGCACAGAACAACCATTGTACAGACTAATCATCGCACAGACGAACCATCACACAGACCCAATCATCACACAGACCAACCATCGCACCGACCAACCATCAGATAGACCCAGCCATCGCACAGACCAACCAGCACAGAGATCAACCATCAAACAGTCCAACCACTGCACTGACCAACCATTGCACAGACCAATCATTGCTCAGACCAACCATCATACTGACCAATCATCGCATCGACCACCCATCATACAGACCAATCAGCGCTCAGACCAAAGCATCACATAGACCATCCATCGCACAGATCTGTGGTGATTTGGAGGGGGACATGCAGGTGGTGGTAATTCCATCTACCTGCTGTCCTTATCCTTTGTGACGGAACTTCGTGAGGGATTAGAAGATTCTGTCTGAGGAGCTTTATGGAGCACATCCAGGGGATATTCCACCACATCGGGCTGGGGTAATGTATTAGCTTGGATTGAGTCTTGGTGAACCAACAGAAAGCAGGGAGTTGGGATAAATGTTTCTAGTTGGCAAGATGCAACTGCTGGCTTATAACAGGGTTCAGAACATAGCATCAAACTAATTACAAATGGTATTAATGCAGGGATAGAAATGATTAAAAAACAATTTGGAGTTGACACTAAAATAGGTGGGAAAATAAGTTGTAATGAAATTTATAAGTGAACAGCCTAAATTGGGCAGCTATGAGTTTAAAGTGGATAGGTGTGTGGTTACACACCTTGTGAGGAGAAACAGAAAGGCAACTTATGCTGTAAATGGAGAGAAACTTCAGAGCACTTTGATGCCGGGGGTTTGGGTGTCTTCATGTTAGAATTTCAGGAAGCTAGCGTGCAGGTACCGGAAAAGGCATTTTGACATTTATTATGTAAGGATTGCAGGATAAAAGGTGCTGAAGAGGTGCTGAAACTGTACAAGGCATTCGTGAGACTGCACCTGGGCCACTGCGAAACTGAAAGCCATTCCACACACACACCAACCTTTGAGCCACACATGTAACTCTTTGACTTTATATCCCCAGTGTCAGTTTGCCCAAGCTCATGTACACAGTGGGCTAAATATCCTCTATTGCAGGATCATTCTCTGAAATAGGAGAAGTATTACTTTTAATCTTCAATACATCGATACATACACTTCACTGAAACGTGGAAGGCTGTACATAATGTTAAAATTGTGATGTGAGCAATGAGAGAATAGAACAGGAGACCAAGGGTTGTGATGCATCACCCTCTTTATTCCACAGTGAGAATACATTCCCAGCAGTTAGAAAAACACTGACAAACACTGACTTGAAGACAATGGCTTCTTCACTCCACACGAGAAGCCTGTGAATGAATGGCCTTTTAACAGGAATCATATTGGAATAGATCATTTCTTCAATCACACATTCAGTCAGTCTGTATGTGAGTGGGAGCTACCAGTGTGGGTGGGAGGAGGTCTGAAGCTGAATTTTATTCTAACGTCAGACTCTGGATTCTGATTTCACTTTGGGATTCTTTCTCCATTTCAGGGACCAGTTTGAAGCTGCTTCATTCCTGATTCCCAAAATCTTCCACTTGTACTTCCTCACCTGGATCCAGCTGTTTTCTGAACCTGCACTGACCTGAGTAAAACTGAACTGGATTGAAAAACAACCTTTCTCCTCATTCCCAGCACAATGTCCAGTGTGTGGTCATCAGGAATGTCAGGAAAAGGGAATATTCTACTGCCCACATAAAGGGTGGAATTTTCACCCTGGCCTGGTGTTCCTGACAGTGTCCCCCATTTCCACTCTCTTCCTTCTTGTTGGTTCCAGTACAAATGTAAATTCCTCCAGTGAGACTGGGAACACATTCCTCATGTATTTAGAATTCTCTGTGTGTCTGGATGTTTCTGGTTCCAACTGCAAGACCCTCACCCTCCTCCAGGCTCCAGTCCACATCCGTCTTCCTCCTCTCACTGACCCTTGCTGTCCTGAGCCTCAATGTAAGCTCCCACTCTCCTGCCCCCTCCCCTTGTGCTGCAGAGTTCAACAAGTGAAACCTCTGACCTCAGACACCACAGCACAAAGCTGACTGATTCTTGTGTGTGACTAACTTTCAGATAAAGGTGAGACAATATTCCAAAAGGGTCACAATAATGAGTATTGCTGGAATACAAATCCATTCCATGTAGGAATACTCCACAGGGCAGTTCCAGCACCAACCAACCTCAAACAACCAGGCTCTGTAATCCCTCCCACTGTCAATGAGCTCTGACCACATCAACGTGAAACATTCTGACCCAGCATGACTGAGATTAAACAGAAGTATAATCCATCACCAGGACCATCCCTGTCTCAGGCTGTACACGATTCATTCATTTCAAACAAGATTAGAGAAAAGAACATTTAATCCCTGCTTCCCAGTGAAGGACCCAGCTCCCCATCTACAATTGAATTTAACCCTCTGTACGTGCTGGAAGAAGTCTTTAAACTGATGTCACCAATGCCCAACAGAGATGGTTGGTCAGAAATGAATCTGAAACACTGAGCAATAATTTAGTTTTGAAGAGAAATCCTCACTATAAAGAATATTAAAAGGAACACAAGCATCCAGGACAGCTCTGTCAGGGACAGTCAAAGCGACCAGAGCTGGAACCTGATGTCTGGCTGGAAGGGCGGCACGGTGGCACAATGGTTAGCACTGCTGCCTCACAGCGCTTGAGACCCGGGTTCAATTCCCGCTTCAGGCAACTCTCTGTGTGGAGTTTGCACATTCTCCCCGTGTCTGCGTGGGCTTCCTCCGGGTGCTCTGGTTTCCTCCCACAATCCAAAAATGTGTAGGTTAGGTGAATTGGCCATGCTAAATTGCCCGTAGTGTTAGGTGAAGGGGTAAATGTAGGAGAATGGGTCTGGGTGGGTTACGCTTCGGTGGGTCAGTGTGGACTTGTTGGGCCGAATGGCCTGTTTCCACACTGTAAGTAATCTAATCTAGTCTAATCATATGGGGTTGAGGAACTGGGCAAATGGGATAGAATTTGGGGAAATGTGATGGGAACCAAATGTGCAAACAATATCCCAGGGGAATGTTTAGTATTGGTGAGTGACTGGAAAATGGTGGCATCAGAGTGACCTGGATGTCCTTCTACGACAAGCACAGAGCGTTAATGGACAGGTTCAGCAAGCTACTGGAGAAACAAACAGTATCTTATCCTTTATTACAAAGGGAGTGAAGAGTACAAAAATCTCACTTCAGTTGTAGCAGTGGATGACATCAGTAGTTTTACTCTCCGTACCCAAGAGTGAATTACAGTGAGTGCAATGACATCATTGGACAGATTACCCAATCGAGGGACAGTGTGGGAAAGTGGATTTGAAGGAGAAGATCAGCAATGATCTCATTGAATGGTGGATGGTCTTTTTTATGACCCGGGGGAAAGACAAGATGGTACAGCCCCTAGGACAGCTGAAAACCATCGTGCGGAGGTGAGAGTGGAGGGTGAATGATGGACAGGAGGGGGAGGGGCTGCAGTTGGTGGGAGAGTGGGAAGGAGGATGGACAAAGTGGCAAGTGGGTGAGGGTTTCAATGGAATGTGTGTGAGGGGGTAGCATGGAGGTGGGTGAGGAATGTAGAGGACCAGGGGAGTGGGAGAGAATGGGTCTCGGGGTGGAGGGGTATATTGTCAGGTAAGTGAGATAAAGCTTGGGGTGTGTAAGGGCTGGGATGGAGTGAGGGAGCATTTCAGTTCTGCTGACACCATGTCAGAGAGGAATGGAACTGATGGATCTGCTGGGGTTGTGAGGTGGATGAGGTGACGGGCCCAGAGGGTTGAGGGATAGCGTGTGGGGCTACCAGGTCGGGACGGAGGGTCAGTACCACCTGGGTCACTTTGGGTGGGGTTTCAGGTTAGTGAGGCAGTGGCAGGGTGAGTGTTGGGTGGTGATGGGGGAATGCAGTTGGCTGTCAGTCCTAATCCCATTGGCAGGAGCAGGGGGTGTCTGTTCGGGGTCAGCTTTTCAGTCTAGTGGGGTTGGGTTGAATGGGGTGTGAAGGCTGGTGAAAGAGAGGGGCAGTTGTTGTGCTGTTAATGGGTGGGGGGGGGTGTCCCGTTCCAATGGGGCTGCGGTCAGGGTGAAGGGGAGTCGTGGGTCAGTGATGAGGGATCTGTAGTATCCTGGGGTTGGTGAGGAGGTGATGGAGTTTCGGGACCAGCTGGGTCATGGGTGTCAGGTGGAGGGGATTTGTCCGGTCTGACACAGTCATGTCGGGTCGGAGGAACGGTGGAAGTGTGTCGGTGACAACAACTGACTCCAGATCAGAATTCCGGGATCAAAGCAGTGTAAGGTGGATAATTCCATTGAATGGAATCATTGGACTAAACAACCAGTGAATGTAAATGGGGAACTAAATACTCCCTGTTGATGCTATTGTATGTGAATAATTTTGATTGAAGAATAAGTGCTTGTAAAATTACTGACTGCCAGTAAAGGGCAGTGTTTATAAACAGGATACAGGAATTGCTGAGATAGGACATTGGGAATTTGACGAATTCCACCAATGTGAGCACATGTCCGTAATATGTCTAAGGAACAGTCACTGCATTCACTGGAAGTGAGGGAGAAGGGTATATCTTTCTATAGGTACGGAGACCAGAGTTATGCACAGTAGTCTACTGAATTCGACTGGGACAACACTACTATCATAGGGCAAGCCAGACAGAGAACAGCCAGGGAATTCCTAGAGGCATGGCATTCATCCACAAACTCCATCAACAAACACATCGACCTGGACCCAATATACCAACCACTACAGCGGACAGCTGAAACTGACAACCGGAAGCGGCAGGGACAGACCACTATAAACACCGGAGGAAACATCAAAGAAGCGCTTTGCAGGAGGCTCCCAAGCACTGATGATGTCGCCTAGCCAGGGGACGAAACGTTTGCAACAAAAACTTCCAGCTCGGCAAACAGAACCACAACAACGAGCACCCGTGCTACAAATCTTCGCACAAACTTTGAACAGTAGTCTAGGTTAATGCAATGTGTAGTTTGGGGAAGACAAAACAGTTTCAGAATTAAGCACATCTCACTGTTCAGAATGTATAAAAGTAACAGAACCTTCCAGAAAAATTTCATTCCAATTCCTTTTCTAAAGCTATTTGTGTTAGTCCATATTTCTTATACCAACTGATAATAAATTTCCCATTAAGTATTCTCTTGTCTTTTTCCAAGTCTTTCAGGAAATCAAGGACCAGTTTTTCATATTGTTTCTGATCAGTTTTGTTGGGAATAGTCCTGCAACAGAATTAAGAATATAAACATTTAATTCTCATTCCTCGTGACAAAACCTGTCTGAATCAGAGTAGGTTACAGGGCAACAGCAACAGGAGTCAGGCTTTCAGCCCATTGGGAACCCTCCATCATTCCGTCCCATCATGATTACAGGAACAGAATCGAAAAGCTCTTAGAATGGACAGTCCCGTGGCCGATAAGGGGATACAGTTTTGGTGAGGAATTCTGAGAGTCGACATAAACGTAAGGACACTGTTCAAAAAACTGCATGGCAGAGACGGCAGGGGAATTTTGGTGCACCGATCTTTATTGAGAGAGTGAATAGCAAAGCAAACAGGGTCTTGACTTTATAACGAGATGATTGATTCCTCAATCGAGGAAGTTTTGCTGAACCCCTATGAAATTCTGTTATGACCATTGTGGCCATTGATGATCACATTTTAGGGAATACATGAGTCTCCTTAAGAGGTTGCAGAGAGTCCTCACTAGAATGGTTCCGCAAAGGAGGACCATGAAACTTGTAAGGGACAGGAGAATTGAATATGAATGCAATCCATAAAAATGAAAAATGGACTGCAAAAGCTTCCACTGGTGATGATTTGGCTAAAACGGATGTGGGTCCATTCCAGACAGAGTTGGATGGATTTATTTTCAGGAATACAGAAGTGGTCGAGGAGCTGAATGAATATGTTGTGTCTGTTTTCACTGAAGTAGATCCAGTGACTGTGATGCCATTGAATGTCAGTGGGTGATGTTTACCTTCTCTCTTGTTGGAGATGGTCAGTGCCTGACAGTTATGTGGTGCAATCCAAATTGGTGCAGTTATGGACAGTGAGGAAGGTTGTCAACGGATACAGCAACAAATAGAGATCGCTTGGAAAGATGGGCAATGAAATGGCATGTAGAGTTTAATCCAGGCTATGATGCACTTTGGAAGGTCAAATGGAAGAATTCAAAATAGTATAATAAATGGCAAGAATTGACCTGCAGAGGGATCTTGGGTCAAGTCCATAGCTCCCTGAAAGTGGCAATGCAAGTGGATAAGGTTGGAGAGAGGCATAACGGCATGTTATGGTCGCTATTATGGTCGAGTCATAGAGTCACACAGCACGGGAACAGACTGTTCGGTCCAACCAGTCCATGTTGACCATAATCCCACACTAAACTAGTTCCACCTGCTTGGGCTTGGCCCATATCCCTCCAAACATTTCTTATTCATGTCCTTATCCAAATCTCAAACACTAGTGGGCATAGGTTTATGGTGAGAGGAGAATGAGCGAGGAGAGTTTTTATATACAGTGTGGTTGGTGTATAAGATGGAAGATGTAGATATGGGAGTAAAGTTTAAGAGGCATTTAAGGGAGCAGAGGGATATGGACCTTGTGCATGTAGTTAGGAATGGTGTAGAGTTGCATTATGGTCAGCACAGAAATGTTGGGCTGAAGGGCCTGTTTCTGTGCTGCACTCTTGAATGTTCTATGTTCTCCATTCTAAATGTCACCTGCCACCTGTCAGCCCAATCCCAGATATTGTCCAGGTCTTGCTGAATCTCTGGAGACAGAAGCAAAGTTAGTGATTCATGTTCAGTGTGACTCTTCTTCAGAGATTTATTTGGGCTGGTGTTCCTTAACACCCGAAAGGGACAGAAAAGATTTCTCAGGAGGGGTCAATTGAGATGAAGAATGAAATGAAACTGATAACAGAGACAGCTTCGAGACGGATTCAGTCAGTCCCATTGAAGAGGGAGGTGGTTAGTGAGCATGTGCCAGGTATGACTCCAACCAGTGGAAATTCTTCCCAGTTCCCATTGATTCCAGTTTTGCTGGAACTCCTTAATATCACATTTGTTCAGACACAGCCTCGATGACAAGGGTGGTCTTTCCCACGTCAGCCCCGGAAATCAGCTCCTTTGGAAATGTCTCCTCCCACCATCAACACACAAAGTTAACAACGTGTACCATCTACAAGATACACTGCAGTATCTCACTGAACCCTGTCCACCATCGAAAAGGCACGGGTCAGGAGTGGGATAGACTACACACCATTTGCCTGTATAGGGAAGGCTGGAAAATCACTCAGAAAATCAATCAGCTTGCTCCTTTGGCATCAACATCCAAATCTGTGCTCTCTACTCCCTAGAAGGACTAAGGGCAGTAATTACATGAGAACACCACCTCCTGCAAGATCCCCTCCAAACCACACACAACCCTGACTTGAAAATATATCACCGTTCCTTCAGTGTCACTGGATCAAATACCTGGAACTCCCTTTCTGACAGCATTGTGGATGCCCAAGTCCCCAAAGGATGGCAGCAGTTCGTGAACTCAGCTCACCGTCGCCATCTCCAGGGCTGTTTAATTTGGATAAGTGCAAAGTAAAACAAGCAAGAGCAAGACTTATGCAATTAAAAGTAGGGTCTTTCATGATGTTGGAGAACAGGGTGACCCAATGGTTCAGATACATAATTCTTTGAAGTTTGCATCAAATGTAGACAGAGTGGTTAAGAAGGCGTTGAGCACACTTGCCTTCATTGCTCAGATGTTTGAGTATCAGAGTTGGGACACTGTGTTGAGGTTGTACAGGAGATTGGTGAGGTCTCTTCTGGAGTAATGTGTCCAGTTCTGGTCACTCTGTTATAGGATGGGCATTATTAAAGCTGGAGAGAAGTTTCAGAAGAGATTTCTGAGGATATTTCCAGGAATGAAGGGTTTGAGCAAAAAGGAGAGGTTGGATAGGCTGGGACTTCTTTCACTGGAGCAGAGGAGGTTGAATGGTGACCTTACAGAGGTTTATAAAATTGTAAGGAATATAAATATGGTGAATGGCAGGTGTCTCTTAGCCAGACGAGGGAATTAAGACAAGGGGGAATATATTTAAGGTGAAAGGAGAAAGATTTAAAGAAGACACGAGGAGCAACTTTTCTGCTCAGATGAGTTTGTGTGTGGAATGAACATCCAAAGAAAGTGGTGAATATGGGTACAGTTACAATGTTTAAGGGGCATTTGGATAAGGACATGAATAAGAAATGTTTGGAGGGATATGGGCCAAACTAGTTTGGTGTGGGATTATGGTCAGCATGGACTGGTTGGACTGAACAGTCTGTTCCCATGTTGTGTGACTGTATGACTTGACCATAATAGTGTCAATTGAAATGGGAATATTATTGGAAAATTCCATTGAAGTGGATGATCTGCCATTACCTAGAAGGGTGAAGCTGACTAAAGGGGCTGTTTGAAAGACCCTTTGTTCAAATGAAGTGAAAGTGTTCTGTGCAAAATGTGAACCATGCTGCAGATGAGAATTTCAGAACCCAGGAGCCAGCTCTGTGTGAACTGGAGTAATGGGAATGTGGAGGACTGGCTGTGTTCTCAGGAGGTGGAGCTGGAGATTGTGAGATATGAACCACTCCACAACACCATTCATATTGACCAATGTCCCAGTGTAACTGGATGGACCTGTTAATCTCAGTCTTACTCAGACTGGAATGATGGTGACATAAAGAAACATCAATCACAATTTTCAGCATCAAAACTCACCTCACAAAGAACCGACCCGAAAAGAACGATCTTTGTTTAATTGTTTGATCTGTAGGTGTGGGCGGACTGTTAACTTCAGGAACGATGGTCACACCTACATTGAATTCTGTGAAAATGTTCCATTTGCCAAGTATCTAGTGAGTACCCAAGGTGCAGTGATAGGAACTATTGCTTCTGTAGATAGAGAAAAACCCTGTTATAACATTTTAGTCGGTGTTCATCTGTGGTGTCACTGACAGTGAGTCAGAGGTTACGGGGTGAGGGGTCAGGGTGACATGGCTGAAGTGGGGCAGACACTGATGTGACAGATTGAATAATAGCCTCACAGAGTGATACAGCGCTGGGGGAGGGGACTCCTGTGCTGGCTGTTTGGTTGATGTAACCAGCTCATTACATGAACCTGTGCTCTTTCCAAACATCCACATCTTTTCTCTCATTATTTAGAGGTTCATCTTTGAATGCTGTGATTGAAGTTGTTTCCTGCACTATTCCAGGCAGTGAATTCCACATCATACAGGAATACATGTGGACACAAACATACAAACGGAGAGCAGGAGAAGGCCATTCAACCCCTCACACCTGAACCACTGATCCCACAGCATTTCCTTCTCTTTTGCAAATTTTAAATTTGGTTTCTTCCTTGCGATCCTAATTGTTAATTGAGAAACTTCAGACACAATCTCCTAAATATTGAGCACTGTGTCTTTGACTGTGTTGTACTCTGCAGTTCTACTCCGCTTGTCCCTCTGACAATCTGACACACTCAGTCAGAGCTGTACCTGCCAAAACACACTGTCCTGTTCAGGTCCAGACCTCTCGAAGCCACATCCTCTGTTCAACAACCTTTTCAGATGAGGCACAAGACCTTTTGACTCCATTGTCAGTAAATATAAGGATTCTGTGTAGATTATTGGTTTAAGGAAATCCCTGATTGGAACCAGAATCATCCTCCAAGCTCCTCCCTCCTTCTTTCTTCATTTTCCCACTGAAGCTTTTCTTTAGCTCCTCCAGTTCTCAGAGTTCCCTGGTTCCTTAGAATTCAAGTTTTCTTTCTCAGGAGGTGGAGCTGAGATTGTGAGATATGAACCACTCTACAACATCATTCATATTGACCAATGTCCCAGTGTGACTGGATGGACCTGTTAACCTCAGTCTGACCCAGACTGGAATGATGGTGACATGAAGAAACCTTGTCTCCATTTTAATTTTTCTTACCTTTTCCTCCCATTCTATTTCAACTTTCTCTGAACTCTCTTTCCCTTATTTCTGTTCTTCTCCAAACTGAAAGCCTGTCATTTCTATCTCTAACTGTGTTACTTTCACCTGTGACATCATACTTTCATTTTCCTTTCTTCAACTGGGGGGACGTCATGGTCTCATGGTATTATTGCTCATGTATTAATCCAGAGAGCTCGGTAATGTCCTGGGGATGCTGGTTCAGATCTGTCAAGGTAGAATTTGAGTTCAAAGGTGAACAAAAATCTGGAATTAAGTATCTGCTGATAGCCATGTAACCATTGTTGGGGATAAAACACCATTCTGATTCAGAAACACCCCTTTGGAGACAGAAACTGCTGCCCTTGCCTGGACTGGTCTATATGTGACACCAAACCTGCAGAAAAGTGGTTGACTTTTAACAGCCGTCTAGACAGGGAGGGATGGGTAATAAAGGCTGGTGTAGTCAGCAATGCCAACACCCCAGGAATGAATGAAACACATTCTCATTGTTGGATCATTACTTGAACAATCTCATCTGCATGAGATCCTACTTTGCATTGTACCTTCCATTTATCTGATAATTCCCTAGTTTTAATTTTGATCAAATAACCCACTGTTACTACTTTAACTCCCACAAAGCTGTCAGCAACATTAAACTGTGCAACAAACATCACCACAATGCTGCTGTTTTAGGTCCCGAACCATCGCCAAGTTGTGACTTTAAAAAGAAAGACATAGATCTTTCTTAAATGCAGTAATTTAAAAAAATCATGTCCAGAAATCCAAACATTATGATCCCAGCTGATGGTATTACAGCCCAAATCAGATCCCAGATGGGTCTGTGGCTGGATCGATCATATTGTGAATTGTTCTTAGTTCAGAGAGAGACCAGTCACAAAAACCACAAGCACTCAAACGTGCAGATTGCTTTGAACAATAAAGCAGGCAATGTTTATAAGAAGTGAAAATAAAACAGATTGAAGTGAATTATTTTCATAGATCGTACATTTAAAGATTTCAAAACATACCCCAAAATTATTTCTGTTCCAAAAGCACCTTTGACAACAGTCACACGAGCGACAATTCCATTCTCTATCTTCCCCTACAGAGCTTCAGCAAACTTTAGTTTCTCTTTCTGTCTTGAGCAACTGTTTGACACATCTGCCATCAGTGAAGAACACTGCAGAAAATCCCAAATAGAAGCTAAATCATAAGACCATAAACCAATCCCATTTTTTCCCAAATGACAGGGGTTTTGGCCCATCAACAAAATCCATCCTTGATCTTCTAAGTGAGAGCACAATACACATCTGTTTCCCCTGTTCACTCATAAAAGTTTCCCAATGTGACCAAAAACCCATTTGTGCAGAAATTGAATTTGATGCTGAAAGGGGAGAATGTGCTGAGCTATGAGGAGAAGGTGGAGAAGTGGCATTTTGTGAGTGGTCTTTCAGAGAGCTGGCATAAGCATGATGGGCTGAATGGCCTCTTACAATGTAGTAAACAGGTTTTCCCTCTGCTCAATTTCCCCAGCGTGAAATAGATCACATTGTGAGAGGCAGAACAAAGAAATTATGTTTTAAACTTTGGTTCACAACAGCTGCTTCAAGAAAGAATTAGACCTTCCCTAAATGGCGAAATAATTGATTTGCAGTGTTTACAATGCTGAGATTACTTTTGTCATCTTTAGGAGAGCCCAGAGACCACAAGGAGACAAGACAAATACTGTACCAACAGGACAGCAGTATAGTTTTGGACAGTGTCCAAGCCATCGGAGCTATTTTAATTGTATTACTACATTCAATGTTAAAGAGAAGTCAGTGAGTGAGGCTGTTTGTGGGTCTTTGGGAGAGATGGAGGGAATCGCAGATGGTGAATGTGCAGTGTATCTGCTTCCACAAGGACTCCAACAGTGGGCTTCATGCCTGGCAGGAAGCCTTTATTTGTGTGAGGACAATTCAGCGATCATGGCTGAAGTCAGACAGTGAGATTGAAATCCCACTCCCACCACAAGAGGGAAACCTTCCCAGATTCTGGGACCATAAAGCAAAGTATCAAAAGAGGGTGACACTTTGACTATATAGCAACATGTGACCAAGGGATCCCTAGGGATTGACAATTGTGGAATGTTTTGTCAATGTGTTTGTCAATGTAGAAAGTATTAAGCAAGAAATGTGAAAGAGTGAACAGTCACTATATTCTGTTGTTACTTTGATGGGATATCTGACATACCTTCAGCATTGCCAAAATGTGAATACTTGAACAGTTTGTCCAGATCGAGCTCCACTACTTGCTCCAAATCTGTTCCATGAACCTCTGTCTTAACATATTGTAAGTTTATGTATGTCACCTCATCATAAGTCTGAAATGAGAGTAAAAAATGTCACTGTATGGTATAAGTGTACTCCCACCAAAGTACGTCAATGCTGAGAGAACTGTCCCAAGTGTCCAGGTGTGGAAGAGCCTTCATGTTCTGGAGGGACTGAGTCTGAAACAGAGTTTGGAATTTTTAATGGGATTCCTGACAGCAGCACTTCCTGATTCATTCCCTTTCTCTCTCACTCGCTCATCTTTCATGTTGTCCTGTTCTGTCCCTTTGGGTTATCAATAACAACATTGAGATAATGTTATTGAAATGCTCCTACATTGAGCCAATGTTAATGCCCACATGTCCCGGTGTTGTGCATCTCTCTGTCTGTTTTAACACATTATTTAAACAGAGAAATTCTTTGAGGTATGAGGAATGATCACCAAATGGGATTTATCACAAGGATATTAATCCAGAGACCCAGGTCATGTTCTAGGGACCTGGACTAAACCCCAGCAGGGCAGATGATAGAATTTGAATTCATTGAAACAAATATGTGGAATTAAGGGGCAATCCAGGGTTGGGGTTGAGGGGATTCCACTCACAACCAGACTTGGCCTCTTCCACATTGAACACAGAGACCTTCAGCCTGTGATCAGCTGCCTTTCAGAAACAGGGTTAGATTGAGTGAAGACAGGAGCAGTAGGAGAGCTCCCTGACTCTACAGTCCTTGTGTTGTTCCCCACCAGCCCCCTCTCTGTGAGCACACTGACCCCTCCCTTCACCTGCTGCTGGAGATGGAAGCCCTGATATTCTTCTTACTGCACAAGCTGGCAGTGGGAGCCAGGCAGGCGATGGCAGCTCATGTAGAAAGTGTTAATGGGGCCGGAGGAGTAATTTCAGTCCAGCCTCATGGTTCAGGGTTGGGATGTGCACTGTCGATGCACTGCAGGTTAGGGGTTAAAAACAACATGGAATAATTTCCACTGGTACAAACACAACAGAACAGAGGAAACTCTCAGCTGTACTGACCGTGTCCTGGATGACTTGATCTGGCCTGACACAGTCAACACCCTTACAGAGGTCGATCACCTCCTGCTCTGGGTCCCGTGCAGCAATTTGATGCCCAAAGAGGACAGACACAGTTAAGAAGATTCTCAGCATCTTGGTGTTCTCTCAGATCACTAGTGAACGCACTGACTGACTCTCAGCACCATCAGGTGGATCTGCAGTTTGAGCACAGAGTTACACTCTTTTATACTCTTTGATAAAGATGATTTTGAATACAGCTCATCCTTAGGTAGGAACATCATTTTGGAGAAACATTCCAGCTGATTGTTTATGGAAATTTCTCTTAGCTCTGACATTACAATGGATTCACAAATAATTAACTCTCTGTGTGCTGGCTGCTGGGAACACTGAACACTTGGGAAAGCTGTTTCTGTAATTGCGACCAGCTCACATACTCAGGGTTGTCACTCTTCCCGGTTTGGGAATGCACTGGATTGGAAGATTGATCTCCCAGTCACTGGTGATGAGGAGAAAACAATTTCACCTTTGGGGTTCAGTTTTGTACATCTTCATTTCCTGGGTTTCCTGCAGCTTTCCCTGCAGTCAGTTTGAACACGGGGGCTATTTTGCTCCCTGACCATGGACAGACCACTGTTTACTCACAGTAGCAGGGTAAGGCTGGTGGGGTGTTCACTGCCCAATGATTGCAGCATCTCATAAAGATCCTGTTTGTGTCTTTCCCTCCTTCCCTGATATATACTGAGACTGGCTGAATGATTTACCCCCCAACTTCAAAACCACTCCCACTGATATCCAGCTCCTGACACAGCCAGTCACTGGGGTACACTTCCCCTGGCACTGTTTATCACTGCATTAGTGTTCACATGGCATTGACTCTGGCGGGGTCACTCTTTCACTGACTCTGTCTCTCACTGAATCAGCATTTTCCTGGCACTGGCTCTCATTGGATCACCATTTCCCTGACACTGACTCACACTGGATCACCATTTCCCTGGCACTGACTGTGATTGGACCAATGCTTCCCAGGCACTGACCGTCACTGGGTCACCACTGCCTTGGCATTTACTGTCCACTGATTCCTGATTCTGGCATTAATTATGATCTTAATTCATATGTTTGTAAATGATTGTTTACAGGTAATCAAGGGCTACAGGGAAAAGGCAGGAGGATGGTGTTGAGAAACTTATCAGCCATGATAGAATAGCAGAGTATACTCAATGGGCCGAATGGCCAAATTCTGCTCCAATGCATGATGGACTTACAATTTAATTCCTTGGAAGAAGGGGTAGAATGTGTTGTATCTGTACTGGCTGATGGCCCGAAAGATAGTTGGAAAAGCAAATGAGGTGGAAGTCATGGCCACGTGAATGCAGCTGTAAAATGCAGTGATGGAGAAACAGAATTTGCTCAATTTCTTCCAATATTTCACTTTTCAAATATCAATAAAACCAGCTGCTTTCAGCAACTTGAGGATATGCAGTAAAGCCCTCTGTGTTCCTGAACAGCTCCCGAGGTGATCAGAACGCTGCTCACAGACTAGATCACTGAACTGCTTCTTAAACGTCATGTAATTTCACCATTGAGTGCTTAAAATAGCACTGTTTATCAATGCATTTATCAATTTATTCCAGAAGAGGTTTACCAGGATGTTCCCAGGAATGGAGGATTCAGGTTATAATGAAATGCTAGACAGGCTGAGAATGTTTTCATTGGGGTGTCGGAGGGAGAGAGATGACCTTATAGAAGTTTATACAATCATGAGGGGTATAGACAAGGTGAATGGCAGGTGCCTGTTCCTTCGGGTGGGTGATTTCAAGACAAGAGGGTATATGTTTAGGATGAGAGGAGAAAGATTTAATAACGACATGAGATGCAAGTTTTTTACACAGAGTGGTTCATGTGTGGAATGAATTTCAACGGAAGTGGTGGATGTGGTGGAAGTTACAACATTTAAAAGACGTTGCGATAACCACGTGATTAAGAATTGTTTGGAGGGATATGGGCCAAGCGCAGGCAGGTGGGATGAGTTTAGTTTGGGATGATGGTCAGCATGAACTGGTTTGACCAAAGGGTCTGTTTCCGTGCTGCATGACTTGGTGACTCTCATCCCAGTTTCAGAAACAACTCTCCAGGTTTGGTGGTGTGAAACAGTTTTCTTCAAGATCAGACACCCAAGAGATTGGAGTCAGTTTCAGGTTCTCCCATTCACAAACACTTTGTCTCAGAAGATAACACATGTCTTGGCTGGTCAAGGCCAAGTCTCTAACAGGCAAATCCCAATGGGATGTCTGTAAATTTCCATTAATACACATTTAGAGATATGGAAGGTGTCTGGGGGAATTGAAAGGAAGCTGCCAGCAGAAAGAGTTAACTCACTGTGGGTCTGAGACAGGGGGGTGGAGCCAACTCTCTGAGTGATGTTGTTGTAATTATACTTTGTTCAGGAAAACTGCTGCAATCTGCTGTTCATTAACTTTTTCAAAAGCTGAGTTCAGTTTGATATTTGCCAAATAATAGTTTGTCGAGATTGTGAGAACAACCTGAGGGTGTAAAGCACAAAATCTTGTTTTTAATTAGAATCAAAAACACACAGTTCACTCTATTCCCAAAGATTTGAAATTCATTATTAATCCAATTTTGAATCTTTGATGTTGTGCATGAACAACAGCCTAATTTTCAGTGAGCCCTCTTTAACTATGGGGTGAGTTCCCACCTCCGTGCAGTGTAGTGAGGTACACAGCTGTGATTCAGTATACGGGGTGTCCCTGTCTACTGCCCATTTTTCAGCTGTTTCTACCTTATCCTCATCGACACCTGCTGCAGCCACTGACTCACCGTTTCTTCTTGTTTTAGTATTAACTCATCTACACAACTGTAAATATAAAGTGGTGATGATCACTCCCCCTTTCTGATCTTTATCATTTTTCAGAACCATCCATGAACAATTTCCCCTGGGTTCCATCTCTCAACATTCCCTTCATCAATTTTGACTGTTGATCTGCTGTAAACCTGGTGATGGAGCCCTCTGACATTCAATCAAAGTTTACAGCCTTTTCCTCATTCCCCTCCCTGACTGCATTTTTCAATCTCCTCCAACGAAATGTTTTTCCTCCCTACAGATGTGATTATAACCACTGACACAGGCAGTGAGACTGTGCCTCCTCTTATGAGATTTGTCAGCTCAAACCTGATGTACTTTCACATTTTGGTTGGTGAAGCCCAGCGAAAGGTTAGGATTTAATGTTTTGAAAGTTTTTCCTGAGGAAAGATGACAGAATAGGATATTCAACCCCTCGAGACTGTCCCTCCATTCCCACCCTCTGTTCTGTCCAAATGTCACTCCTGCTCCCACTCCCATCTCTTCACCATTCCCTGCTCCAGGCTTCTCTTCCCCTTCCCCAGTTGTAATCTCTCCTAGACCTTTTCCTGGACCATTTTCCCGATGCCAGGGATCATTCCCTCCAGTCTCAGGTGGTGTCCCCGTGCCGTGTGGTATCACTCTCCCACCCACTACTCACCTCCTTTTTCCTGCTTGGTTCAGGTTTTACCACAAGGTTTGTCACTGTTCCAGGGAGCAAAGAGCCTGGGAGAATTACAGGTACATTTTGTGTCTCATGTTGTAAATCTGCAGTTAGTCAAATTCAGGGATTTGGATGGTCCTGGTGTGGGTGAAGTCACTTTATGTCTCGTAACAATATTTCTTTGCATGTCTCATGGTTCAACGTTAAAATGTTGTATCGCCATGGAGACATTATTGTGAAATGGGCCAAATGGTGACTTGCGTGTCTGTTTATGCAAAGTAATAAAATTAGCTCAGTATCTCACTCATGAACAGCAATGGTGTAAATGTTGGTCAAATCAGGACCACACAATATTCACTGAAAGAAAGACAGACCCAAACGGCAGACCTGAGGCTAAGTTTCAATTGTCCATCTGTACATTTACAGGGTCTGTATTTCAGAGCAATGGGTGGAGCTGACATTTATCTTTATATGAGTGGTCCAAGTGCTCTTCATTCACATTGAAGAAATAAAAAATGTAAAAAAAAAACTGAACCCACAACAGTACTTCAGTTCAGTCATTTCACTTTGCAGACACATAGTATTTCCTGTTGCCTCTCGGTGAGCAGGAGATTCTGACAAGGTGGGTTTTATTGTTCATTCCTTCTTGCTCGAAGATGGTGGTGAGCCCTGTTCTTGAGTTGCTACAGTCCATGTCTTTTGTCTAGTAATGTGTGTTTCTAAGAGCCTGCAGACTCCTCGACCAGTGTTCACAATATTTATTTACCCAGGCTCCTTAGCGTGTATCAGGTAAGGACAGCACAGTATGAGACTGCAGTCAGTCAGCCAAGTCCCAACTTTATTTGAGACAACAAAGGGAAAAGCTACATTCGACAATTTTACCAACTCTATTTCTAACGATCCGATTCTTTTGAATATTAAAACACTTCCCAGACCTTTTGCTGCTCTGTTGAATTGTTCCGTCTGTCCCTCTCTTCATGAGTTGATTCTCTCTTTGGTCAGAGGGTGAGCTGCTCTGCTCACTGCTGTATCCTGACCTGCCTGGAGGTCGGCTGGAGAGTGAGGTCCGGTCAAGTTCTGCCAGGCCGGTTCTTATACACTCCTGGCTACATTCTGGAACCTTCCAAGGACTTCGCTAATCAGGGGAATAAAACTAATTGGTTTTATCACCTTGAAATTCTGCTAATGGTTCTCGTTGGCTTGCTAACAGTGAACTGTTCGATGTGTCTGCCTTGGGCCTGGAAGTCTGGTTTCATCCTCGAATACACACCTGGTCTTGTGCCTCACTGAGGCATGTCCCATGCATCTTGTGATGTTTGTTTGACACACTTTGTAATGTGCTCTGGTGCCTCTCCAGTTTTCAATTATCTTGCAAGGACTTGTCCCTGGGCAGAATTGTCTCTTGTGTGTCTGTCTTGGCTCAGGATTCCCAGCATACTTTGCTTTTTGGTCAATTTTTGTGCCCTGTTTATTCCAGTTGCTGTTCCTGTATTTCTGCCCTCCCTTCGTAATGGTTTTTATTTCACCTGAGCAGTCGCAGGCATTTACAATGCTCCACCCACAAACCCTGGTCACCCGACTCCTGGAGAAAGAACGCCTCATCTTTTGCCCAGGAACCCTCCAACCACAAGTGACCAATGTGAATATCATCAGCTTCCTCATTTCCCCTCTCCCTACCTTATCCCAGATCCAATCTTCCAACTCAGCACCACCCTCTTGAACTGTCCTCCCTGTCCATCTTCCTTCCTGCTGATCTGCTCCACCCTCTTCTCTGCCCTATCACCTTCACCACCACCTTCACCTACCTATCACAATCCCAGCTCCCTTATCCTTCCAATAAGTTGATGCTTGGATATAACAATATTAATAAGATGGGAACAACACGGAACAGTACATCACAGGAAGTAGTCCTTTGGCCCACCAAGCCTATGCCAACACATGATACATTTCTAAACTAAAACCCTTTTGTCTCTGTGCAGTCCATGCCCCTTTTTCCCGTCTATTCATGTTTCTGACACTTTGCTGCTTAAATGTTGCTGTTGTATTCTCTGACAGCACATTCCGGGCATTTACCACCCTCTGGGAAAAAATCTTCCCTCTCACATCTGCTTTAAAAATTCACCTTTTCACCTGAAATCTATCTCCTCTAGTGAGTGACATTTTTATCCTGAGGAAAAGATTCCATCTTTACATTCTCTCCATGCCTCTCATAATTTTGAAAATTTCTATCAGGTAGTCCCTCAGCCTCTGATGTTAGTTGAAAATAGAACCGAGAAGAATACAGCACAGGAACGGGCACTTCGGCCCAGGATGTGGTGGTGAAAATGATGCCAATTTAAACGAATCCCTTCTGCCTGCCCCTTATCCATATCCCTCCATCCCTTACATATCCATGTGCTTATCTAAAAGTCTCTTACACGCCCCAATTGTATCTGCCTCCTCCACCATCCTTGGCAGTGCATTCCAGACCCCTACCACTCTCTGTGTAAAATATTTGCACCTCACATCTCCTTTGAACTTTGCCCCTTTCACCTTAAATGCATGCTCCCTAACTTTAGATATTTCATCTCAGGGTAAAACTCTATCTATGCATCTCACAATTTTATAAACATTTATCAAATCTCCCTTCAGCCTCCTCCTCCGCCCCCAGAGAAAACAACCCTAATTTTTGTCAACGCTTCTTATTGCTCATACCCTCTAATCCAGGCAACATCCTGGGAAAACACTTGCAACCTCTGCAAAGCCTCCACATCCTTCCTGTGAAGTGGTGACCAGAACTGAACGCAATTCCCTCAGTGTGGCCAGACCAGAGTCTTATAAAGCTGCAACATGAAATCCTGACTCTTGTACTTAATTCCTCAACCAATAAAGGCAAGCATGCCATACACCTTCCTTACCATCCTATCTACTGGTGTGGCCACTTCAAGGAAGCTATCGAATTGAACCCCAAAATCCCTTTGTACAGCAATACTGTTCAGGGTCCTGCTATTAACCGTATACATTTCCTTAACATTTGAATTCCCAAATGCAGCACCTCACACTTACCCAGATTAAACTCCATCTATCATTTCTCCACCCATATCTACACTGATCTATATCCTGCTGAATCCTGAGACAACCATCTACACTATCCACAGCTCCACAGATCCTTGTATCATCTGCAGACTTACTAAACCACACATCTACATTTTCATCCAATTTCGTTTTTATAGATATCACAACCAGCAGAGATCCCAGTACAGATCCCTGTGGAACACCATTAGTCACGGAACTCCAGCTTGAAAAACACCCTTCTACCACTACCCTCTGCCTTCTATGGGCAAGACAATTCTGAATCCACGTGGCGAAGTCACCGGGGATCCCATCCTACTGAGATCTTAATCTTCTGGATGAGCCTACCATGAGGAACATTACTGAAAGTCTTACAAAAACCTATATAGCCAATATCCACTGCTCTACCCTCATCAGTCACCATTGTCACCTTTTTAAAAAATGTAATCACTTTAGTCAGACATGATCCGTGCTTCACAAAGCCATGCTGACCGCCCCTAATTAGGCCTAGCTTTTCCAAATGCGTGTAAATCCTATCCTATTCCCTATCCCAACCATTAATGTGAGACACACCCGTTTATAGTTTCCTGGATTATCCCTATTTCCCTTCTTGAACAGAGGAACAACATTAGCTACTCGCCAGTCCTCCAGGACCTCTCTGGTGGCTAATGAGGACACAAACATCTTGGTCAAGACCCAAACAATCTCTTCCCCTGCCTCTCTCAATAACCTGAGGTGGATAGCATCATGCCCTGGGGACTTATCCATCTTAATGCTCTTTAAGAGACCCAACACCACTTCTTTCTTGATCTCAAAATACCGCAGTATGTTAGCATGCTCCACCCAAATCTCACTATCCTCCATATCCTTCTCCTGGGGGAATACTGATACAAAGTACTCATTTAGGATCTCACCCACATCCTCAGTCTCCAAGCACAAGTTCCCTCCTTCCTTAAGTGGTCCTACTTTCTCCCTAGTTAGTCTCTTGTTTGTAATGTATGTATAGAATGCCTTCGGATTCACTTTAACCCGACTTGCCAAGGTCATTTCATGTCCTCTTCTTGCTGTCCTCATTCCTTGCATGAGTTCTTTCCTGCTTTTTTGATATTCCTTACAGGCCCTGTCCGATTTTAGCTTCCTGACCTTAAGTATGCTTCTTTTTGCCCGAGTCGATAAGCCCTCCAGTGTGTCCTCTCTGAGTACTGATGTACCATTCTCGCTGATTAGCAACCCTGCACCAGCTCCTTAGCCACACATTCATCTCTCCGATCTTTCTATTCCTTGCCTGACTAGCATACGATACTGGCTATATTGGATTTAGTGCTTCGCAATGAACCAGGTCAGGGGTCAGATCTCTTAGTGATCACAATTCCCTGACCTTTACTATAGCCTTCGAATGGGATAGGAGCAGACGGTATGGGAAAGTATTTAATTGGGGAGGGGGTATTACCATGCTATTAGGCAGGAACTGTGGAGAATACATTGGGAATAGGTGTTCGCAGGGAAATGCAGGACAGAATGTGGAGGTTGTTGGGACCGCTTGTTGCAAGTGCTGAATAGGTTTGTTCCACTGAAGTAAGAAAGGGTTGGTCGGGTGAGGGAACCTTAGATGACAAGAGATGTGGAATATCTAGTCAAGAGGAAGAAGGAAACTTACTTAAGGTTGAAGAAGCAAGGATCAGACAGGGCTCTAGAGGGTTACAAGGTAACCAGGAAGGAACTGAAGAATGGACTTTTGGAGAACTAGAAGGAGGATTAATGAAAACCCCAAGGCGTTCTACACTTATGTGAGGAACAAGAGGATGGCCAGAGTGAGGGTAGGGCTGATCAGGGATAGCGGAGGGAACTTGTGCCTGGAGTTGGAGGAGGTAGGGGAGGCCCTCAAGGAATACTTTGCTTCAGTATTCACCTGTGAGAGGGACTTTGTCGTTTGTGAAGACAGCATGAAACAGGCTGATAAACTCAAACACATTGATGTTAAGAAGGAGGATGTGCTGGACATTTTGAAAAACATGAGGATAGATAAGTCCCCTGGGCCCAGACGGGATATATGCAAGGTTGCTACGGGAAGCGAGGGAAGAGATTGCTGTGACTTTAGTGATGATCTTTGTGTCCTCACTGTCCACTGGAGTACTACCAGATCGTTGGAGGGTGGCAAAAGTTGTTCCCTTGTGCAAGAAAGGGAATAGGGATAACCCTGGGGATTATGGGGCAGTCAGTCTTGCATCAATGGTGGGTAAAATTATTGGAGAGGATTCTGAGAGACAGGATTTATGATTATTTGGAAAAGCTTAATTTGATGAGAGATAATCAGCATGGCTTTGTGAGGGGCAGATTATGCCTCATAAGCCTTATTGAATTATTTGCGGATGTAGGGAAAGCTGGATGATGAGAGAAATTGAGGGTTTGGTGAAGAAAAAGAAGGAAGCATATGTCAGGTATACACAGGATGGATGGAGTGGATCCTTAGAAGAGTATAAAAGGCAATAGGAGTATAGTTAAGAGGGGAATCAGGAGGGCAAAAGGGGGACATGAGAGAGCTCTGGCAAATAGGGTTAAAGAGAATGCAAAGGGATTTTACAAACGCCTTAAGGACAAAAGGGTGACTAGGGAGAGAATAGGGCCCCTCAAAGGTCAGCAAGGTGGCCTTTGTGTGGAGCCGCAGGAGATGGACGGGGGTGATACTAAACATGTAATTTGCAACAGTATTTACTGTGGAGAAGGACATGGAAGATATAGAATGTGGGGAAATAGATGGTGACATCTTGAAAAACATTACTATTACAGAGGAGGAAGTATTGGACATCTTGAAACACGAAAAGGTGGATAAATCCTCAGGACCTGATCAGGTGTACCCTAGAACACTGTGGGAAGCTGAGAAGTGATTGCTGGGTCCCTTGCTGAGATATTTGTATCATTGATAGTCACAGGTGAGGTGCTGGAAAACTGGCGGTTGGCTAACGTGGTGCCACTATATTAGAAATGTGATAAGGACAATCCAGGGAACTATGGACTGGTGAGCCTGACGTCGGTTGTGGGCATGTTATTGGAGGGAATCCTGAGGGATAGGATGTACATGTATTTGGAAAGGCAAGGACTGATTAGGAATAGTGAACATGGCTCTGTGCACGGGAAATCACAAACTTTATTGAGTTTTTGAAGAATTAACAAAGAGGATTGATGAGGACAGAGTGGTGGCCGTGATCTATATGGACTTCAGTAAGGCATTCGACACGGTTTCTCATGGGAGACTGATTAGCAAGGTTAGATCTCATGGAATACAGTGAGAACTAGCCATTTGGATACAGAACTGGCTCGTAGGCAGAAAACAGAGGGTGGTGGTGGAGGGTTGTTTTTCAGACTGGAGGCCTGTGACCAGTGGAGTGCCACAAGGATCAGTGCTGGGTCCACACTTTTTGTCATTTATATAAATGATTTGGATGTGAGCATAAGAGGTACAGTTAGTAAGTTTGCAGATGACACCAAAATTGGAGATGTAGTGGACAGCGAAGAAGGTTACCTCAGATTACAATGGGATTTTGATCAGATGGGCAAATGGGCTGAGAAGTGGCAGATGGAGTTTAATTCAGATAAATGTGAGGTGCTGCATTTTGGGAAAGCAAATCTTAGCAGGACTTATACACTTGATGGTAAGGTCTCAGGGAGTGTGGCTGAACAAAGAGACCTTGGAGTGCAGCTCCTTGAAAGTAGAGTCGCAGGTAGATAGGATAGTGAAGAAGGCGTTTGGTCTGCTTTCCTTTATTGTTCAGAGTATTGAGTACAGGAGTTGGAAGGTCATGTTCTGGCTGTACAGGATGTTGGTTCGGCCACATTTGGAATATTGCGTGCAATTCTGGTCTCGTTTCTATTGGAAAGATGTTGTGAAAGTTGAAAGGGTTCAGAAAAGATTTACAAGGATGTTGCCAGGGTTGGAGGTTTTGAGATATAGGGTGAGGTTAAATAGGGTGGAGCTATTTTCTCTGGAGTGTCAGAGGCTGAGGGGTGACATTAATGAGGTTTATAAAATCATGAGGGTTGTGGATTGGATAAATAGACACAGTCTTTTCCCTGGGGTGGGGGAGTCCAGAACTGGACAGCATTGGTTTAGGTTGAGAGGGTAAAGATATAAAAGAGACCTGAGGGGCAACGTTTTCACACAATGGGTGGTGCATGTGTGGAATGATCTGCCAGAGGAAGTGGTGGAGGTGAGTACAATTGCAACATTTAAAAGGCATCTGGATGGGTATATGAATGGGAAGGGTTCAGAGGGATGTGGGCCAGGTGCTGTCAACTGGGACTAGATTAGGTTGGTGTATCTGGTCGGCATGGACGGATTGGACCGAAGGGTCTGTTTCCGTGCTGTCCATCTCTATAACTCTGTGTGACAAAGCACAGTGATGAAGATAGAGCAGTGAATCATCGAATCACTACAGTGTGCAAACAGGCCCTTCAGCCCAACAAGTCCACACTGACCCTCTGAAGGCTAACCCACCCAGACCCATTCCCATACTAATTATGCTATATTTTCCCCTGACTAATGTATTGAACCTTCACATCCCTGAATGGGCTATGGGTAATTCCCAATGGCCAAATCACCTAACCTGCACATCGTTGTATTGTGTGAGAACCTGGAGGAAACCCACGCAAACAAGGAGAGATTGTTCAAACTCCACACAGACAGTTGCCTGAGGCTGGAATCAAACCCAGGTCCCTGGCACTGTGAAACAGCAGTGCTAACCACCTGAGCCACCATGCCACCCCCATGGATGTGTATATATGGATTGTAGCAAGGCTTTTGATAAGGTTCCACATGGTAGGTTCGTTCAGAAAGTAAGGATTCATGGATCCAAAGAAGTTTGGCTGTCTGGATACAGAATTAGCTGGCCCATAGAAGGCAGAGGGTGGTAATAGATGGAAAGTATTCAGTCTGGCACTCGGTGACTAGTGTGTTACGCAGAGTTCTGTTCTTGGACCTCTGCTCTTTGTGATTCTTATAAATGTCTTGGATGAGGAAGTGGAAGGGTCAGTTAGTACATTTGCTGATGTCACAAAAGTTGGTAGAGTTGTGGAAAGTGTGAAGGGCTGTTGTAGATTGCAACAGAACATTGACAGGATGCAGAGTTGGGCTGAGAAGTGGCAGATGGAGTTTAACATGGAGAAATATGAATTTCATTTTGGAAGGTTGAATTTGAATGCAGATTACAGGGATAAAGGCAGGAATCTTGGCAGTGTGGAGGAACAGAGGGATTTTTGGGGTCATATCCATATATCCCTCAAAGTTGCCAAGCAAGTTGATAGGATTGTTAAGAAGGTGTATGGTATGTTGACTTTCATTAGCAGGGAGATTGAATTGAAGAGCTGCAGGGTTATATTGTAGCTCTGTAATGCCCTGGATAGACCACACTTGGAATACTGTGTTCAGTTCTGGTTGCCTCATTACAGGAAGTATATGGAAGCTTTGGAAAGGGTGCAGAGGAGATTTGCTAGGATGCTGCCTGGAGTCAAGGGCATGTCTTATGAAGAAAGGTTGAGGGAATGTGACCATTTCTCATTGGAACGAAGAAGGATGAGAGGTGACTTGATACAAGATGATGCGAGTCATAGGTAGAGTGGATAGCCAGAGACTTTTTCCCAGGGTGGAAATGGCTATCACGAGGGGGCATAATTTTAAGGTGATTGGAGGAAGGGGAGATGTCAGAGATAGGTTCTTTACACAGAGAGTGCTGAGTGTGTGGAATACATTACGGACATTTAACGACAATTGGATCGGCATTTGGATGACAGCAAAATGAGGGGTATGTACATTAGTGTGATCTCAGAGTAGGATAAAAGGTTGGCACAACATCAAGGGCTGAAGGATCTATTGTGTGCTATACTTTCTATGTTCTATTGGGCTTGGTGTATTAAGTCAGGAAACCCAATGAATATTGTGTCCTGATGAATTAAATATGAACATTTATCCATATTGATAATTATGTCGAGCTAACTTACTGTTGAATCTGTCCCAAATCTCTCCTTTGATGGATAAACAACAATTGAACAATCATCTGAAACTCCCTCTTGGAAAAAGGATTACATTTTAATGTAATTTCTGAAAGTAGGAATTCTCCCTCTGTGTAAAACATGCTTCACATTTTCCCACAGGACTCAGAAACAAACATGATCAGCAAACTGATTGTCATCCATCCATCTGTGAGAGATGGTGGGAAAGCAGCCTCAGTATTTGCTGAGATTATCTGCTGCCCTCTGAATGTCTGAACAATTGATTCTGGAAAGAATCATCATCAAACACATCCTGACAAGCTGTCTCTCTCTGACACGAGTGATAATGAACTGGCCCAAAACAGGGCAGCAAACAGTGAGCTCCTGACCAGACTGAATTTGAATGAAATGTGCCCCAAGGACTGAAGGCAGGAAACTTCATGACGGAAATCAGCTGCCTCTTGATCAGCTCCTGTTCCTACAATTATCATCCTGAGGACGACAGACAGAATGAAGCAAAAACTCAAAATATCGATGTTCCCTCAGATCAGTGAATTCACGGTTCGATTCTCAGTGTCTTCAGGTAGATCTGCAGTTTGAGCAGTGAGCTCAGATATTTTCAGTTAAAAATCACACAACACCAGGTTATAGTCCAACAGGTTTAATTGGAAGCACACTAGCTTTCGGAGCGACGCTTCTTCATCAGGTGATCAGAAAGTGAACTGGACAACCCATATCAATACTGTTTCTATCAGGCCAGATTCGAGACTGCACTGACTCACCCTCTGCCCAAACAAACCTCAATAAACATCACAATTCTGGTGTGTAATGGAATATTCCCAATTTCCTGGGTGTGTGTTCCAACTCCAGAAACAAGACACAACAGACCTCAATAAATCAATCCCCTTGACCAGAATCCCATCCATTATCTTCAGTACTCCATTTTCTCCTCTGTTGGTATATTGCATGTCAGTCTGTTCTTGCTACAGGATGGACTGCACTGAGGTACTGCAGCTTCCTCAGCTGCTCATTCTCATTCCATAATGTTCACACTCAAAGGACAAATACAGCAGGTCGATGGGAACACCATCACCTCCAAGTTCCCCTCTGAGACATTACTCTCCATTGTGTCACCATCACTGGCTTCATAGCCTGGAACTGCCACCTTATCAATGCTGGTGTACAGACCCCAGATAGAATCATGGAGATGTACAGCATGGAAACAGTCCCTTCGGTCCACCTTGTCCATGCCGACCAGATATCCCAACCCAGTCTAGTTCCACCTGTCAGCACTTGGCCCATATCACTCCAAACCCTTCCTATTCATGTACCCATCCAGATGCCTTTTAAATGTTGCAATTGTACTAGCCTCCACCACATCATCTGGCAGCTCATTCCGTACACGTAACACCCTATCAGCCTATTCAACCTCTCCCCATACCTCAAGATCATCCAATCCTGGCAACATCCTTGTTAATCTCTTCTGACCCCTTTTAAGTTTTGCAACATCTTTCTGATTGGAAGGAGACCAGAATTGCAGGCAGTATTCCAAAAGTGGCCTAACCAAAATCCTGTACAGTAGCATCATGACCTCCCAACTCCTGTACTCAATACTCTGACCAATCAAAGGAAAGCATACCATATGCCTTCTTCACTATCCTATCTACATGAAACTCTACTTTCAACGAGCTATGAACCTGCACTCCAAGGTCTTTTTGTTCAGCAACACTCCCTAAGACCTTATAATTAAGTGTATAAGTCCTGCTAAGATTTGCTTTCCCAAAATGCAGCACCTCACATTTAACTAAATTAAAGTCTATCTGCCACTCCTCAGCGCATTGGCCCATCTGATAAAGAGCCCATTGTAATCTGAGGTAACCTGCTTCGCTGTCTGCTACCCCTCCAATTTTGGTGTTATCTGCAAACTTACTAACTGTACCTCTTATGCTCGCATCCAAATCATTTATATGAATGATGAAAAGTCGTGGACCCAGCACATATTGTTGTGGCATTCCACTGGTCACAGGCTTCCAGTCGGACAAACAACCCTGCACCACCACCCTCTGTCTTCTACCTTTGAGCCAGTTCTGTATCCAAATGGTTAGTTCTTCCTGTATTCCATGAGATCTAACCTTGCTAACCAGTCTCCCATGGGGAACCTTGCCTTACAAGTCCATACAGATAACGTCTACAGCTCTGCCCTCAGCAATCCTCTTTGTTACTTCTTCAAAAAAACTCAATGAAGTTTGTGAGACATGATTTCCCACATGCAAAGCCATGTTCACTATCCCTAATTAATCCTTACTTTTCCAAATAGATGTACATCCTATCCCTCAGGATTCCTTCCAACAACATGCCCACCAGCAATGTCAGACTCACCAGTCTATAGTTCATTGGCTTGTCCTTCCCAATTTTCTTAAATAGTGGCACCACGTTAGCCAACCTCCAGCCCTCTGGCACCTCACCTATGACTATTGATGATACAAATATCTCAGTAAGAGGCCTAGCAAATCACTTCCCTTGCTTCGCACAGAGTTCAAGGATACACCTGATCAGGTCCTGGGGCTTTATCCAATTTTATTCGTTTCAAGACATCCAGCACTTCCTCTCTGTAATATGGACATTTTTCAAGATGTCACCATCTATTTACCCACATTCTATATCTTTCATTTCCTTTTCCATAGTAAACACTGCTGCAAAATACTCATTTAGTATCTCCCCCATCTCCTGTGTCTCCACACCAAGGCTACCTTGTTGATCTTTGAGGGGCCCTACTCTCTCCCTAGTTACCCTTTTATTCTTAATGTATTTGTAAAAACCATTGGAATTCTCCTGAATGCTATTTGCCAAAGCTATCTCATGTCCCCTTTTTGCCCTCCTGATTTCCCTCTTAACTGTACTCCTATTGCCTTTATACTCTTCTAAGGATTCACTCCATCTATTCTGTCTATATCTGACATATGCTTCCTTCTTTTTCCCTACCAAATCCTCAATTTCTGTAATCATCCCACATTCCCTACACCTACCAGCCTTTCCTTTCACCCTAATAGGAATATACTGTCTCTGGACTCTCATTATCTCATTTCTGAAGGATTCCCATTTTCCAGCCGTCCCTTTACTTGCGAACATCAGCCCCCAATCAGCTTTTGAAAGTTCTTGCCTTATGCTGTCAAAATTAGCCTTTCTCCAATTTAGAGCTTCAACTTTTAGATCGTGTTGGTGGCTCAGAGGCTCAGTGGTGAGCACTGCTGCCTCAGAGTGCCAGAAACCCAGGTTCGATTCCAGCCTCAGGTGACTGTGTGGAGTTTGCACGTTCTTCCCGTGTCTGTGTGGGTTTCCTCCCACAGTGCAAAGATGTGCAGGTCAGGTGAATTGGTCATGCTAAATTGCCCAGAGAGTTAGGTGCATCAGTCAGGGATAAATAGGGGGAATGGGTCTGGGTGGGTGACTCTTCAAAGGGTCAGTATGAACTGGTTGTGCTGAAGGGCCTGTTTCCACACTGTAGGGAATCTAAAAATATCTAGTCTCTCCTTTTCCATCAGTATTTTAAAACTAATAGAATTATGGTCACTGGCCCCAAATGTTTCCCCACTGACAGCTCAGTTACCTGCCCTGCCTTATTTCCCAAGAGTAGGTCAGGTTTTGCACTTTCTCTCGAAGGAACATCCACAGACTGAATCAGAAAATTTTCTTGTACACACTTAACAAATTCCTCTCTATCTAAATCCTTAACACTATGGCAGTCCCAGGTGGACGACAGCAATTCAAACAGAGGACTGACCACCATCTTTGGGCATCAAGGAATGGTCAATAAACAACAATCTTGTCAGAATCTCCCACACCCCAAGAAGGAATAAACAACACTGTGTGTCTGCAATGTGAAATTCCTAAACCAATCATGTTTCTGTTCAAATGTTTTCCAGCTACATTTTTTTGATGTAAATGAAGAACACCTGACCTACTTCTGAAGATGAACATCAGCTCCAGCCATTGCTCTGAAATTCAGACCCTGTAAATGTCTGAGGGACGTGTGGAATTTAGCTTCAGGTCTGTCTTTTGAGTTTGACTTTACTTCAGTGAATATTGGGTGGTCCAGATTTGACCAACATTTACACCATTGCTGTTCATGAGCGAGATACTGAGCTAACTTTATTACTTTGTCTAACGAGACACGCAAGTCACCAAATTGCCACTTTTCTCATTAACGTCTCCATGGTGACAGAACATTTTAATGTTGAATCATGAGTGTTGCAGAAAAACATCGTTCCGTGGCCTTAACTGACTTCATCCACACCTGACCATCCAAATCCCTGAATTTGACTAAATGTAAATTTTACAACATGAGACACAAAATGTACCTGTAATTCTCCCAGGCTCTTTACTCCCTGGAACAGTGACAAATCTTGTGGTAAAACCTGAACCAAGCAGGAACGAGGAGGTGGGTGGTGGGTGGGAGAGTGATACCACACGGCATGGGGACACCACCTGAGACTGGAGGGAATGATCCCTGGCATCGGGAAAGTGGTCCAGGAAAAGGTCTGGGAGAGATTACAACTGGGGAAGGGGAAGGGAAACCTGGAGCAGGGAATGGTGAAGAGATGGGAGTGGGAGCTGGAGTGACACTTGGACAGACCAGAGGGTGGGAATGGAGGGACAGTCTCGAGGGGTTGAATACTCTCTTCTGCCATTTTTACCCAGGAAAAGTATTTCAAAACATTACAGCCTTATATTTAACTGGGCTTCTTCTAAACAAAATGTAAAACCACGTCAGGTTTGTGCTGACAGATTTCGCAAGAGGAGTCACAGTCTCAATGCCTCTTCCAATGGTTAAAATCACATCTGAAGGAGAAAAGTATCATCATAGAATGTGTAACAATGCAGTCAGGGAGGGGAATGAGGGAAAGGCTGTAAACTTTGATTGAATGTCAGAGGGCTCCATCACCGGGTTTACAGCAGAACAACAGTCAAAATTGACGAAGGGAATGCTGAGAGATGGGTTCAACCCACAGGGCACCACATCCCCAGAGGAAAATGTTCATGGATGGTTTGAAGAATGATAAAGATCAGAAAGGGGAAGTGATCATCACCACTTTATATTTACAGTTGTGTCGATGAGTTAATACTAAAACAAGAAGAAACGGTGAGTCAGTGGCTGCAGCAGGTGTCGATGAGGATAAGGTAGAAACAGCTGAAAAATAGGCAGTCGACAGGGACACCCCGTATACTGAATCACAGCTGTGTACCTCACTACACTGCACGGAGGTGGGAACTCACCCCATAGTTAAAGAGGGCTCACTGAAAATTAGGGTGTTGTTCATGCACAACATCAAAGATTCGATCTTGGTTTAATAATGAATTTCAAATCTTTGGGAGTGGAGTGAACTGTGTGTTTGTTATTCTAATTAAAGTCACATGTTTGTGCTTTACACCCTCTGGGTTGTCTCACAATCCAGATAAACTGTCATTTGGCAAATTCCAAACTGAACTCAGCCTATGAGAAATGTTTAAGAGGAACAGAGAAAATGTAAAGGTGAGAGATAAATGCTTCTGCTGTGAAGTTGATCTTAAAAATAGGAAAGGGATTGGAGCAATTGAAGGCAAAGTATAAAACCATAGGGAGGATTATCAAATTCAAAAGGTCAGTTTGAAAATGGACAGCAAATTGCAGCAGTGTTCTTGAACATCGACCCATCCAGGTGCCTTTTAAATGTTGCAACTGTACCAGCCTCCACCACTTTCTTTGGCAGCTCATTCCACACACGGAACACCCTTTACATGGAAAAATTGCCCCGTAGGTCTCTATTATATCTTTTCCCTCTCAACCTAAACCTATCCACTCTAGTTCTGGATATCCCCACCCTCGGGAAAAGACTTTGTCTATTTATCCTATCCAAGCCCCTCATGACTTTATAAAGCTCAATAAGGTCATGGTTTAGATTAGAGTGGTGCTGGAAAAGCACAGCAGTTCAGGCAGCATCCAAGGAGCAGGAAAATCGATGTTTCAGGCAAAAGCCCTTCATCAGGAATACAGGCAGAGAGTCTGAAGGGTGGAGAGATAAATGAAAGGAGGGTGGGGGTGGGGAGAAAATAGCATAGTGTGCAATAGGTGAGTGGGGGAGGGGTTGAAGGTGATAGGTCAGGGAGGGGGGTGGGTGGACTGGATAGGTGGAAAAGAAGATAGTCAGGTAGGACAAGTCATGGGGACAGTGCTGAGCTGGAAGTTTGGAACTGGGGTGAGGTGGGGGAAGGGGAAATGAGGAAACTGTTGAAATCCACATTGATGCCCTGGGGTTGAAGTGTTCCGAGGCGGAAGATGAGGCGTTCTTCCTCCAGGCGTCTGGTGGTGAGGGAGCGGAGGTGAAGGAGGACCAGGACCTCCATGTCCTCAGCACAGTGGGAGGGGGAGTTGAAATGTTGGACCACAGGGAGGTGTGATTGATTGGTGCGGGTGTCCCAGAGATGTTCCCTAAAGCGCTCTGCTAGGAGGTGTCCAGTCTCCCCAATGTAGAGGAGACCGCATCGGGAGCAACGGATACAATAAATGATATTGGTGGATGTGCAAGTAAAACTTTGATGGATGTGAAAGGCTTCTTTAGGGCCTCGGATGGAGGTGAGGGAGGAGGTGTGGGCGCAGGTTTTGCAATTCCTGTGGTGGTAGGAGAAGGTGCCAGGATGGGAGGGTGGGTTGTAGGGGGGCATGGACCTGACCAGGTAGTCATGGAGGGAACGGTCTTTGCGGAAGGTGGAAAGGGGTGGGGAGGGAAATATATCCCTGGTGGTGGGGTCCGTTTGGAGGTGGTGGAAATGTCAGCGGATGATTTGGTTTATGCGAAGGTTGGTAGGGTGGAAGGTGAGCACCAGGGGCGTTCTGTCCTTGTTACGATTGGAAGGGTGGGGTCTGAGGGCGGAGGTGCAGGATGTGGATGAGATGCATTGGAGGGCATCTTTACCCACGTGGGAAGGGAAATTGTGGTCTCTAAAGAAGGAGGCCATCTGGTGTGTTCTGTGGTGGAACTGGTCCTCCTGGGAGCAGATACGGCGGAGGTGGAGGAATTGGGAATACGGGATGGCATGTTTGCAAGAGGTAGGGTGGGAAGAGGTGTAATCCAGGTAGCTATGGGAGTTGGTGGGTTTGTAAAAAATGTCGGTGTCAAGTCGGTCGTCATTTAATGGAGATGGAGAGGTCCAGGAAGGGGAGGGAGGTGTCAGAGATGGTCCAGGTAAATTTAAGGTCAGGGTGGAATGTGTTGGTGAAGTTGATGAATTGCTCAACCTTCTTGCGAGAGCACGAGGTGGCGCCAATGCAGTCATCAATGTAGCGGAGGAAGAGGTGGGGAATGGTGCCGGTGTAATCACGGAAGCTGGACTGTTCTACGTAGCCAACAAAGAGACAGGCATAGCTGGGGCCCATACGTGTGCCCATGGCTACCCCTTTGGTTTGGAGGAAGTGGGAGGATTGGAAGGATTGTTAAGGGTGAGGACCAGCTCGGCCAGAAGAATGAGAGTGTTGATGGAAGGGTACTGTTGGGGACGTCGGGAGAGGAAGAAACGGAGGGCTTGGAGACCCTGGTCATGGCGGATGGAGGTGTAGAGGGATTGGATATCCATGGTGAAGCTGAGGCTTTGGGGGCCGGGGAAACGGAAGTCTTGGAGGGGGTGGAGGGCGTGGGTGGTGTCTCGAATGTATGTGTGGAGTTCCTGGACTAGGGGGGATAGGACAGTGTCTTATAACTTCCCTGGTTGTATTTCCAGGAATATCTTCCCTAAGTACAACTGTAATGCGATCCCTTATCAAAACCCCCACTCCCCCTCCTCTCTTGCCTCCCTTTCTATCCTGCTATAGTATTTGTATTCTGGAACATTAAGCTGCTAGTCCTGCCCATCCCTCAGCCTTGTTTCCGTAATTGCTCTGATATCCCAGTCCCATATTCCTAACCATGCCCTGAGTTCATCTGCCTTCTCTGTTAGGCCTCTTGCTTTGAAATAAATGCAGTTTAATTTATCAGTCTTACCTTGTTCTCTGCTTTGTTCCTGCCTGCCCTGACTGTTTGACTTGCTCCTTTTCTCCACTGTACCAGACTCCGATTGATCTCTTCCCTCACTATCTCCCTGAGCCCCACCCCCCCTTGCCCCTTTACTGGTTTAAATCCTCCTGAGCAGCTCTAACAAATCTCCCTGCCAGTATATTAGTCCCCTTCCAATTCAGGCGCAATCCATCCTTCTTGTACAGGTCACTTCTATCCCAGAAGAGATTCCAATGATCCAACACTGTGGATTCTTTTCCCATAACCAGCTCCTCAGTCACACATTCACCTGCTCTATCCTCCTATTTCTGTTCTCATCAGCTCATAGTACCGAGAGTATTCCCGATAGTACTACCCTCGAGGATCAAAATGAACACAAGCCAGGACCAAGGAAAAATATTGCCAACTTCAGAAGAAACAAAGTTACAACAACCTTTAATACTAAACACACAATGTCAAATCCTATTTGGCTCCTGAGGTTCCAATAATTCCCGAGTTTCTTGGAGATTTACACAATTGCTCTCTCTCTCTGGGTGTGTGAAGCTGCTTTCTTCCTCTCTCTCTCTCTCTCTCTCTCTGGATGGTCAGTTGGTCTTTGCCTCTTGCCATGTTGGTCTACTCAGGAGGCCTCCAGAAGATTCCAAGAGGTGAAGCCTGTTTTTATATCTTTAAGATGGTTTTCTGGAACTTTCTATTGTTCTGGCCAATCAGGGAGATAAGCTTAGTAGTTTGAAACAGAGTCAATCATTTGGATGGATTGCTGATGTTAGTTTATTTTTGTGTAGAAGGGCCCGGCACTGTACCTTGCTGTCAGGGCCCTCCTTTGTTCAGTAAATAAGTTGTTGGGAGTCTGTTCTGCATAAATGTTGCCTTTTACATTAGCAAATGTCATTAGCACCTGACTCCTGTGTTTGCACTGTGTCTGGTGTGTGGAATTTGTGATTTTACTTGGCCAATGTACCCAGCATCCCTTGTTGTTTGGCCAAGTTATCAATCTATCTGCGTTTTAGCAGCCAGGAGGCTGCTGAGGTACACACTGTATTAATCTAGACTACTGTGCATATTTCTGATCTCTTTAAGAGAAAGGTATACACTTATACCCACCTTCCAGTAATTCAATGACTGTTCATGAGGCAAGTTATGTATATGTGCCCATATTGGAAATTTGACCAATTCCATCAAAGCCCCATTTTAGGAATTCTGGGATCCTGTTTATAAACACTGCCCTCTACTGGCAGTCAACAATTTTAACTCCAACCAAGAATACTGTCCAGCATTTATTCTCAATTGAAAATTATTCAGCTGCATTAACGTCAGCAGGAAGCATTTCATTCCCTGTTCCCATTGGTTCATTCGTTCAATTATTCTGATCAATGGCTTTATCCAAGTTTCTCACTTCATTGGCCCTAGAATTCTGATCAGGAGTCAGTATTGTCACCGACACACTTCCCCCATTCCCCCTGACGTGACACCATCCCTGTAATGACCATGTCAGAGCGGACAGACCCCCTCAACCTGACAACCATGACCTGGATTGACCCAAAACTCCCTCACTTTCCCACCAACCCTAGGAGTCTACAGATCCCTCATCACTGACCCACTACTCCCCTTCTCCCCAAATACAACCCCATTGGAACTGTTACCTCCCCCCACCCCATCACCAGCAAAACAACAACCCCTCCCTTTCATTAGACTTGATACCCCATTTGACCCAAAAGTGGTCCCTGCTCCTGCCAATGGGATTGGAACTACAACCACCTGCATCACCCATCGCCATCCAACACCCACCCAGCCCCTCCCTCACTGACCTGAAACCCGACCCAAAGTGACCCAGGTGGTACTGACCCCTCCTTCCAGACCTGGTAGCACCACACTCCATCCCTTAAACCTCTTGAGCTGACACTGTCCCTTCAACACAGAGAATCACAGAGTCATATAGTATAGAAACAGACCCTTCATTCCAACTATAATCCCAAACTAACCAGTCCCACCTGCCGGCTCCTGACCCATATCCCTCCCATCTTTCCTATTCATGTACTTATCCAAATGTCTTTTAGACACTGTAATTGTTCCCGCATCCCCCACTGCCTCTGGAAGTTCAGTCCACACATACAAACCACCCTCTATGTGAAAAAGTGTTTAAGACTCTCTCCTCTAACTTTAAAAGTGCGTCTTCTTGTCTCGAAATCCTCCATCATAGGGAAAAGACAACTACCATTGACTCGATCTATACCTCTCAATTATTTTCTAAATTTCTAGCAGATCACTGCTCAAGTGAAAAACATCCCAGTTTATCTCACCTTTCTTTATAACTCAAACTGTCCATACCCAGCAACATCCTGGTAGATCTCATCTGAGTCCTCTCCAGTTTGATAATACCCTTCCTATAACAGGGCAACCAGAACTGCTCACAGTTTCCCAGAAGAGGTCTCACCAATGTCCTGCACAACCTCAACATGAGGTTCCCAACTCCTATACTCAAAGGACTGAGCAATGAAGACAAGCGTGCCAAATGCCTATTTAACCACCCTGTCTATATATGAAGCAAATTCAAAGAATTATGTACCTGCAGCTGTAGTCCCTCTGCTCTACAACACTACCTAAGGCCCTTCCAATTGAATTGAATAAGCCCTACCCTTGTTTGTTGCACCAAAATGCAATGCCTCGCATTGATCCAAATTGAACTCCATCTGCCATTGTTCAGCACATTGGCCCATCTGATCAAGATCTCTTTGTGATCTTAGAAAACCTTCTTCACTGTCTGCTATGTCACCAATTTTGGTGTCATCCACAAAACTACTAATCACACCTTCTATATTCTCATCCAAATCATTTCTAATAATGACAAACAAAAGAGGACCCACAACCAATCCTGTGGCAACACCGCTGGTCACAGGCCTCCAGTCTGAAAAGCATTACTCTCCACCATTACTCTCTGTGTCCTGCCATTAAGCCAATTCTGTATCCAATTGGCAAGCCAATTGGCAATCCCATGTGACCTAACTTTACTCATTAATCTACCATGGAGAAGCTTGTCACAGGCTTTACTAAAACCCAAATAAACAACATTTCACACTCTGCCATTATCAATCATGAAACTACTCGACCAAGTTTGTGAGACACAATTTTCTTCACACACCATGCCAACTATCTTTAATCAATTTGTCCCTCTCTAAATGTCCATAAATCCTATCTTTGATAATCACTTCCAACAATTTACCCACAACCACAGTCAGACTCACAGGTCTATCATTACCCAGTTTCACTTTACACCCTTTGTTAATCCAAGGTACAACATCAGCCACTCTCCAGTCATCAGGCACCTCGCCCATAGTTACAGATGTTGCAAATATTTCTGCAAGGGGTCTTGTAATTTCCTCTCTTACTTCTCACAATAGTCTGAGATTCATTAGATCAGTCCCCAGAGATTTATCCACCTTTGTGTTCTCTAAGACCTCCCGAATTTCCTCTTCGAACATAGAACATAGAATGTTATAGCGCAGGATAGGCCCTTCGACCCTCAATGTTGCACCAATCTGTGAAATTAATCTGATGCCCATCTAACCTACAGCATTCCATTATTATCCATATGTATGTCCAATGCCTATCTAAATGCCCTTAACGTCGACGAGTCTACTACTGATGTAGGCAGGACGTTCCACACCCCTACTACTCTCTGAGTGAAGAAACTACCCCGGTATCTGTCCTAAATCTAACACTCCTCAATTTAAAGCTATGTTCCCTCATGTTAGTCTTCACCATCCAAAGAAACAGGCTCTCACTGTTCACCCTATCTAACCCTCTGATTATCTTATATGTCTTGATTAAGTCACCTCTCAACCTTCTTCTCTCCAACGAAAACAGCCTCAGTTCCCTCGGACCTTCCTTGTAATATCTTCCCTCCATCCCAGACAACATCCTAGTAAATCTCCTCTGAACCCTTTCCAAAGCTTCCACATCCTTCCTATAATGTGGTGACCAGAACTGCACGCAATATTCCAAGTGCAGCCTTACCACTGTCTTGTACAGCTGAAGCATGACCCCATGGCTCTGAAACTCAATCCCCCTGCCAATAAATACCAATACACCATATGCCTTCTTAACAACCCTGTCAACTTGGATGGCAACTTTGAGGGATTTATGCACCTGGACACCGAGATCTCTCTGTTCATCTGCACTGCCAAGGATTTTACCATAAGCCCAGCACTTATATTCCTGTTACTTCATCCAAAGTGAACTACCTCACACTTTTCCGCATTTAACCCCATTTGCCACTTCTCAGCCCAACTCTGCATGTTATCTGTGTCCCTCAGTAACCCATATCATCCTTTGGTACGAGACATATCTCTATCTACCCTCGTGTTGTCTGCAAATTTACTAACTCATCCTTCTACACCCTCTTTCAGATCATTTATAAACATGACTAACAGCACTAGCCCCAAAACAGATCCTTGCGGCACACCACTGAATGACCATTTCCCATCAACCACCACACTCATCTTTCAGCTCGCCAATTTCCAAACCGCTAAATCACCTTCAATCCTGAAACTTCGTATTTTTTGCAATAGTCTACCATGTGGAACCTTATCAAACACCTTACTGAAGTCCATATACACCACATAAACTGCCTTACCTTCATCCGCCTGTGTCACCTTCTTGAAGAATTCAATAAGGTTAGTGAGGCACGATCTACCCTTCACAAAACCTAATCAAATTAGTCCTTCCCAGATGATTATAAACCCGATCTCTTTTAATCTTTTCCAACACCTTACCCACAACTGAAGTAAGGCTCACTGGCCTATAATTACCAGGGTTGTCCCGACTCCCCTTCTTAAACAAGGGAACAGCATTTGCTATCCTCCAATCTTCGGGCACTACTCTTGAAGACAACGATGACATAAAGATCAAAGCCAAAGGCTCAGCATTCTCCTCCCTGGCTTCCCAGAGAATGTGAGGATAAATCCCATCCGGCCCAGGGGTCTTAACTATTTTCAGATTTTCCAAAATTGCTAAAGCCTCCTCTTTGTCAACCGCAATCCCAACTAATCTTGTAGCCTGTATCTCCGTGTTTCATTAACATTGCCCTTTTCCAATGTGATTACTGTTAAAATGTAATCATTAAGTGCTTCCACTATGTCCTCAGATTCCTTACACAAATTTCCACTACTATCTTTGATTGGCTGTAATCTTACTCTCGTCATTCTTTTATTCCTGACATACCTATAGAAGGCTTAAGGGTTTTCCTTGATCCTATCCACCAATGACTTTTCATTTTCCCTCCTGGCTCTTCTTAGCCCTCTCTTTAGATCTGTTCTGGCTAACTTGTAACTCTCAAGCCCCCTAACCGAGCCCTCTCGCCTCATCCTCACATAAGCCGCCTTCTTCCGCTTGATAAGAGATTCAACTTCTTTGATGAACCATGGTTCCCTCTCTCGACAACTACCTCCCTGCCTGACAGGGATATACTTAGCAAGGATCCGCAGTTGCTGTTCCTTGAATAAGCTCCGCATTTCAAGACTGTCTATCCCCTGCAGTTTTGTTCTCCATCCTATGCATCCTAAATCTTGCCTAATCGCATCCTAATTGCCTTTTACTCCAGTTATACCTCTTTCCCTGCAGTATATACCTATCTCTGCCCATTGTTATTGCAAACATAACCGAATTATGGTCACTATCGCCAAAATGTTCACCTACCTCCAAATCTAACACCTGGCCGGGTTCATTCCCCAGTACCAAATCCAATATGGTATCGCCCCTTGTTGGCCTGTGGACACACTGTGTCAGAAAACCCTCCTGCACACGTTGAACAAAATCTGGCCCATCTAAACGACTCAAATTATAGTATTCCCAGTCAATATTGGGAAAGTTAAAGTCCCCCAAACCGACTACCCATTTACTCTCGCTCCTATTGAGAATCATCTTTGTTATCCTTTTCCCTACATCCCTGGAACAATTCAGAGACCTATAGAAAACTCCCAAAGGGGTGACCGCTCCTCTCCTGTTTCTAACCTCAGCCCAAACTACCTCAGTGGATGAGTCCTCAAACGTTATCTCAGCTGCTGTAATACTACCCTTGATTAACAATGCCACACCCCCGCCTCTATTACCATCTTCTCTGATCTTGCTGAAACATCTAAATCCCGGAATCTGCAACAACCATTCCTGTTCCTCCTCTAGCCATGTCTCAGAAATGGCCACAACATCGAAATCCCAGGTACCAACCCATGCTGCAAGGTCACCCACCTTATTCCGGATGCTCCTGGAATTGAAGTTCATACATTTCAAACCAACACCCCTTGCCGGTGCCCTCCCGCGACATTGTAAACCCATCCCTGACCCTCAACTACCCTCAACCTCCTGGGTTCTGTAACTATAATTCAGGTTCCCATCTCTCTGCTGCATTAGTTTAACCCCCCCCCCCCAACAGAGAGCATTAGCAAATTTCCCTACCCCCAGGATATTGGTACCCATCTGGTTCAGGTGAAGACCATCATGTGTGTACAGGTCCCACCTTCCCCAGAAAGAGCTCCAATTATCCAAGAATCCAAAACCCTCCCTCCTTCACCATTCCTGCAGCCAAGTGTTCAGCTCCGCACACTCCCTGTTCCTCCCTTCACCAGTACATGGCACGGACAACAAACCAGAGCTAACATCTCTGTTTTTTCTAGCTCTGAGCTTCCACCCTAACTCCCTGCATTTCTGCCTTCGATCCCCACCTTTCCTCCTACCTATGTCGCTGGTGCCTATGTGGATCACAACTTGGGGCTGTGCCCCCTCCCCCTCAAGAATCCCAAAAACACGAGCAGAGACATCACAAACCCTGGTACCTGGGAGGCAACACACCAATCGTGAATCGCTCTTGTTCCCACAAAACCTCCTCTCTGTCCCCCGAACTATGGAGTCCCCAATGACTAAAGCTCTGCTCTTCTACCCGCTTCCTCTCTGAGCAACAGGGACAGACTTTGTGCCAGAGACCTGTGCCCCATTGCTCACCCATGGTAAGGAGTCGCTCTTCAACAGTATCCAAAATGGTATACTTGTTGTTGAGGGGAACCACCACAGGATGGCTGCCAGTTCCCTTTCCTATCCCTGACAGTAACCCATTCACCTTCTTCTCACGGCTGTGGAGTAACTACCTCCCTGTAACTCCTCTCAACCCCCTTCACAAATGATCCGAAGTTCCTCTAGCTGCAGCTCCCTAACACGGTTCTCGAGGAGCTGGTGTTGGATGCACGTCCCACGACTGAAGTCAGCGGAGACACTAGAGGTGACCCTTACCTCCCACATACTGCAGGAGGAGCATTCAACTGCCCAAACTTCCATTCCCACTATTCTAAATTCCCAAATACACCGCTGAAAAAAACATGAATGAAAACACTTATCACCACACACACTGACACACAGAACTTTTGTTTTGCTTCGAGGAGAAGGATGGGTGGGAGACACTACCCAGGTAGTGTTTCGGGTTAAGCAACTGCCCAAATATGTAACCTCGTGACCTCTCTGATTGCCTCCAGGAACTGAAGAAAACCGGAACGATAAAGAAATTTAAACTGTACACTCACGTATCCCAACAGGCTCCACTGCTACCTGGTGACCTCGTGACCTCTCCAACTACCTCCAGGAACTGAAGAAATGGAGTCTAGAGAATGCAGAGAAATTCTTCTGTTTTAAAAGCATCAAAGTTTATTTCTCTGCATTCTCTATTTCTTTCTCCACAGCAAAAACTGATGCAAAATATTCATTTATTATCCTTCCCATCTCCTGGGATTCAGCACAAAGACAACCTCCTTGATCTTTAAGAGGCCCTACCCTCTCTTTAGTTACCCTCTTGCTCTTAATGCACTTGTAGAATCTCTTCAGATAATCCTTAAAATTATCTGCCAGTGTTATCTCATATCCTCTCTTTGCCTTCCTGATTTCTCTCTTAAGAATGCCCCATGACTCCTTATATTGATTAAGAGATTCAGTTGAACCAAGTTGTCCCTCTCTAAAATAAGATTCTCTTTTATTCTTGACTAGAACCTCAATACCTTTATCCGTCCATTGTTCCTTCATCTTACCCACCTTACTCTTCACTCTAACAGGTACAAAATGTCTCTGAACTTTCATCATCACCCTCTTGAATGCCTGTCACTTGTCAGTCATCCTTTCACCTGTCAACAGTCTACTCCAATCAACTTTTGAAAGTTCTTATCTCTTAGCATTAAAATTTGCCTCACTCCAATTCAAAACTTTAACCTTTATGGAAGGTGTATCTTTCTCCATAACCATTTTGAAGCTATTAGAATTGTGATGGCTAGACCCAAAGTGTTCCTCCACATTTACTTCAGTTTCCTGCCCAGCCTTATTGCCCGAAAGAAGCTTCAATTTTGCTCCTTCTCTCGTAGGAGCAACTGCATATTTATGAAGAAAATTCTTCACCATCCAGTCCTTTAACACCGTGGTAGCCCCCATCAATGTTTGGAAAATTAAAACTCCCCATTATTGCAACCTTATTGTGCATACATATATCTGAGATCTCCCTATATATTTGTTTTTCATTTTCTCTCTTAATATTGGGGGGCCTACAGTATAATACCATCAAAGCGATCTTTCCATTTTTATTTTCAATTTCTACACATATAGTTTCGCTGGATGATTTTTCAGAAATATTTTCCCCAGTTCCATGCTATTGATGGTTATGTCTGCAGGAAGTGGGTTTGGTTGCGAATCCTATCAGATCGCATGGATCAGTTGTAGCAGCAGTTAGAGGCAATGAGGAATTTACAGGAGCTAGGGGTGTGATGGATGGCAGTTATAGGAAGGGAGAAAAAACTACAGAAACAGTCAGGTAGATGGGTTACCTCCAAGAAAGGTAGGAGAGGAATGTTGCATGCAATTCTGGTCTCCCTGCGATAGGAAGGATGGTGTGAAACTTGAACGGGTTCAGAAAGGATTTACAAGGATGTTGCCAGGGTTGGAGGGTTGAGCTATAAGGAGAGGCTGACTCGGCTGGGGCTGTTTTCCCTGGAGTGTCAGCGGCTGAGGGATGACCTTATAGAGGTTTATAAAATCATGAGGGGCATAGTAGGTGAATAGCCATGGTCTTTTACTGGAGTAGGGGAGTCAAAAACAGAGGGCATAGGTTTAAGGTCAGAGGAGGAAGATTTAAAAGGGACCTGAGGAGCAACTTTTTCACACAGAGTGGTGCATGTGTGGAATGAGCTGCCAAAGGAAGTGGTGGAGGCTGATACAATTTAAAAGGCATCGGGATGGGTATATGAATAGGAAGGCGTTTACAGGACAAACCCAAACCACTTGGCAGGCAGCCCAGACCATAACCTTGCAATGTGATTCAGTAAGTGTACAGTGAAAATTATATGAAGCGAGGTAGCTAGGTTATAGAGTCATAGAGTCATAGAGGTGTACAGCATGGAAACAGACCCTTCGGTCCAACTTGTCCATGCCAACCAGATATCCCAACCCAATCTAGTCCCACCTGCCAGCATCCGGCCCATATCCCTCCAAACCCTTCCTATTCATATACCCATCCAAATGCCTCTTAAACGTTGCAATTGTACCAGCCTCCACCACATCCTCTGGCTTATTCCTGATGAAGGGCTTTTGCCTGTAACATCAATTTTCCTGCTTCTTGGATGCTGCCTGGCCTCCTGTGTTTTTCCAGCACCACTCTAATCTAGACTCTGATCTCCAGCAGTCCTCACTTTCGTCTACCAGGTTTGAAAACAGACAAAACATTATTCACAAGAATACAGTATGAAACACAAAGAACGGAATAAAGGACCCCTACAGAACTCAGTCTATCCAAACTAGACTAAATTATGCTGTTCTGAATATGTACAACAGTCCCAATAAGCAAACACCTTTCGAAACACAGTTAAAAAAAGGAACAGATGCTGCAGGTTGAAGTTAGAAGGGCAGAAAAAGAGAGAGCCTGTTCACACACAGTCCCCTGCTGAGGTCCCAATTGGTTTTGGACTGAACTCAACTGCTCAGCCAGAGGAAGCCCATTCCTGATTAAGGGACTTTGCCCGAAACATCAATTTTCCTGCTCCTCAGATGCTGCCTGAGGACCTTCTGTGCTTTTCCAGCACCACACTCTTGACTCTGCTCAGTTAGAGAGCTGTCCACTCCCTTCCATTATACAGGTCACTTCTGAAACATGACCACTTTGGCCATAAGTTTCATCTGTTTGTATATAAACAAAAAGGCCTTGCAATACCGTTTAATCTCTGTACCAAACCAGTCTAATCAGCACCGGGAGTGTTTACGGCCCCTCTTTAAAAAAAGGACACAGTATCCTTGAGAAAAGGAACAGCTTTTAGAAAAACAGAACCTGCTTTGTGACAAGGGAAATGGGCCAAATGTTGGCAAATGGGACGAGATTAGTTTAGGATATCTACTACACTTCTAAACCATGACCACTTTGGACTGAAGTCTCATCTATTTGCATATAAACAAAGAAGCCTCTCAATGCCTTTTAATCTCTGTACTTAACCGTCTAATTGGCACCAGGAGCGATTACGACCCCTCTTTAAAAAACCAAGGACATACACCAACCATCACACAGACCAACCATCGAACAGAACAACCATCGAACAGACCAACCATCACACAGACCAACCATTGAACAGACCAACCATCTCACAGACCAACCATCGCACAAACCAACCAACACATAGACCAACCATCGCACAGACCAACCATCACTCAGACCAACCATCGCACAAACCAACCAACACACAGACCAACTATCATACAGACCAACCATCACATAGATCAACCATCACACAGACCATTGCACAGACCAACCATCTCACAGACCAACCATCACTCAGACCAACCGTCACACAGACCAATCATCGCACAGAACAACCATCACTCAAACCAACCATCGCACAGACCAACCATCGCACAGACCAACCATCACTCAGACCAACCGTCACACAGACCAATCATCGCACAGAACAACCATCACTCAAACCAACCATCACACAGATCATTGCACAGACCAATCATCACACAGAACAAACATCACACAAACCAGCCATCGCACAGACCAACCATCGCACAGACCAACCATCGCACAGATCAGCCATCGCACAGACCAACCATCACACAGACCAACCATCACACAGACCAACCATCACACAGACCATTGCACAGACCAACCATCGCACAGACCAACCATCGCACAGACCAGCCATCGCACAGACCAACCTTTGCAAAAACCAACCATCACACAGACCATTGCACAGACCAACCATCACACAGACCATTGCACAGACTAACCATCACACAGACCAACTATCGCACAGACCAACCAATGCACAGACCAACCATCACACAGACCAACCATTGCGCAAGAACTATGGATTTTGAGTCGAAAATCAAAGGTGGGTCACCCATCAGATCTTGTACTGGCTCAGCCATTTCCAGTTACGGGTAATATTTGTCTTTTTTGCAAGAACTGCTTCAGTGATGAGTCAGGAACTTGTATCAGCTACACCAAGAGTCAGCACGAGAGTATTCCAGTGAAGTGCATTTAATGTGGTTTGAAAGTGAGCCTTCACACCTGTAATAAGTCAATTTAACTTAAACAAGTCTGGATGGTGAGTGGATTAGAGGGAAATGTGCAGATGGTGGTGATCCACTGTTCTCTGCTGTCCTTGTTTTTTGAGATGGAAATGCTCGAGGCTTTAGAAGATTCTGTCGAGGAGCTTTAGTGAGATTCTGGAGTGGCACGGTGGCACAGTGGTTAGCACTGCCACCTCACAGTGCCAGAGGCCCGGGTTCAATTCCCACCTCAGGTGACTGACTGTGTGGAGTTTGCACATTCTCCCTGTGTCTGTGTCGGTTTCCTCCCACAGTCCAAAAAAAGTGTGCAGGTTAGGTAAATTGGCCATGCTAAGTTGCCCGTAGTGTTAGGTGTAGGGGTAAATGTAGGGGAATGGGTCTGGGTGGGTTGCCCTTCGGCGGGTCGGTGTGGACATGTTGGGCCAAAGGGCCTATTTCCACACTGTAAGTAATCTAATCTAATCTTGGAGAGTATTCCATCACACTCTTGCCTTGTGTCGTGGACAGGCTTTGGGAAGTCAGGAGGTGAGTTATTCACTGCAGAATTCCTAGTTTCTCACCTGCTTTCACTGAATTTCAAAAGACAATGGTTAGATTGCCTCTTATTGGATATATATAGGTTACTAGGGGCTGCATGTGACTTAGTGGTCAGCTCGACTTTCTCATAGTGGCAACAACCTGGGTTTGAATTCACTCTCTGGGGCAGGAGTGGGTTCTCTCCGAATTTTTGTGGATTTCCTCTGGGTAACCCGGTTTCCTCCCACAGTCCAAAGGCGAATAGATTAAATTGCCCAGAGTGTCCAGAGATATGCAGGTGAGGTAGGTGAGCCATGTTAAATGGAGGGTTACAGGGGTAGGTAGGAGGTGTGTCTGGGTGGGATACTGTTCAGGGGGTTGTTGTGGCCTCAGTGGGCTGAATGACCTGTCGTCACACTGTAGGGATTCTGTGGTACTTCTGATAGACAACTTGTCACAGTATCCTCTCACCTGTTTCATTTATTACCTCCACCTTTATGGATTCTACATCTTCTGATTCCAAATCATTTCTTACTATCCTTACTATTCTATCACATACCAACAATGCTACCCCATCATATTCCCCCTCATCCCTTGCCTGAGGCCTGCTGACCCTCAGGCATAACTCTACACCAGCAGCCACCTCTGTCTAATGGGAGAGAACAGCCTCTGGGACGATGGTGACTTTCACTGTAACTACAATACCATGGGAAATAGGAACAGGAGTGGGCCATTCAGCCCCTCGAGCCTGCTCTCCCATTCCAAAGGATCAGGGATTTGAAGAATCACTACAATAGATAGGAAAATAAGTTGTAATGAAGAAATTAGAAATTTACAAATGAATTATCAAAATTTGACAGATTGGAGTTTAACTTGGTTAAGTGGACTGTTACTCGTTTTGAACGGAGGTTAGAAAGACAATTTGTTGTCTAAACACAGAGAAACTTCAGAGTGTTTTGATACAGAGGGGCTTGGGCATGAATAGCAGAAACTAGTGTGCAGACACTGCAAATGGGAATTTTGCATTTATTATAAGATGAAAGTAGGAAGAGGGGCTGAAACTGTACAAGGCATTGTTGTGACTGCACCTGGAGTGTTGTGAAACTGAAAATCTTTCGACACACATCAATCTTTGACCACACATGTAACTCCTTGCCTTTACATTAGCAACATCCGTTTGCCTGGAGCTCAGGTACACTGTGGGCCAAATGCCCTCTGTTAATGCAGGATCAATCCTCTAAAATAGGAGAATTATTACGTTCAATCTTCAATATGTCGACACATTTGTTTCAGTGAAATGTGGGAGTATTTATTGAATATTAAATTCATGATATGATCATTGACCTGGATTTCCCTCAGAGTAAGAATTGAACAGGAGACCTAGTGTTGTGATGTATCACCATCTTTATTTCACAGCGAGAAAACATTCCCAGCGAGAAAACATTCCCAGCAGTTAGAAAAACACAAACACTGCCTCAAAGACAATAGCTTCTTCATTCCACACAAGAAGCCTGTGAATGAAGGGTTGTTAACAGGAATCATATTGGAATAGATCATTTCCTCAATTACACATTCAGTCAGTCTATATATGGGTGGGAGCTCCCAGTGTGGGTGGGAGCAGATCTGAAGCTGAATTTTATTCTAACATCAGACTCTGGATTCTGATTACACATTGGGATTCTTTCTCCATTTTAGGGACCAGTTTGAAGCTGCTTCATTCCTGATTCCCAAAATCTTCCACTTGTCCTTCCTCACCAGGATCCAGCTGTTTTCTGAACCTGCACTGACATGAGTAAAACTGAACTGGATTGAGAAACAACCTTTCTCCTCATTCCCAGCACAATGTTCAGTGTGTGATCATCAGGAATGTCAGGAAAAGGGAATATTCTACTGCCCACACAGAGGGTGGAATTTTCACCCTGGCCTGGTGTTCCTGACGGCAGTAACCACAGTGTCCCCCACTTCCACTCTCTTCATTCTTGTTAGTTCCAATTCAAATGTAAATTCGCCCAGTGAGACTGGGAACACATTCCTCACTAATATATAATTCTCTGTGTGTCTGGATGTTTCTGGTTTCAATTGCAAGACTCTCACTCTCCTCCAGGCTCCAGTCCACATGGGCATAGATTTAGGGTGAGAGGGGAAAGATATAAAAGAGACCTAAGGGGCAACTTTTTCACGCAGAGGGTGGTATGTGTATGGAATGAGCTGCAAGAGGAAGTGGTGGAGGCTGGTAAAACTGCAACATTTAAGAGGTATTTGGATGGGTATATGAATAGGAAGGGTTTGGAGGGATATGGGCCGGGAGCTGGCAGGTGGGACTAGATTGGGTTGGGATATCTGATCGGCACAGACGGGTTGGACGGAAGAGTCTGTTTCCATGCTGTACATCTCTATGACTATATGACTCTATAACTCTCACTGACCCCTCCTGATCCTGAGTCTCAATGCAAGTTCCCACTCTCCTACTGCCTTCCCTCGTGCTGCAGAGTTCAACAAGTGCAAACTCTGACCTCAGACACCACAGCACAAAGCTGACTGTTGTGTGTAACCTGATGTTTATTGAAATATGCCTTGTGAATCTCATGTGTCACTGACTTTCAGATAAAGGTGGGACATCATTACAAAAGAGTCACAACAATGAATATTGATGGAATACAAATCCATTCCATGTAGGAATACTCCACAGGGCAGTTCCAGCACTGACCCACCTCAGACAACCAGGCTCTGTAATCCCTCCCACTGTCAATGAGCTCTGACCACATCAACGTGAAACATTCTGACCCAGCATGACTGAGATTAAACAGAAGTATAATCCATCACCAGGACCATCCCTGTCTTAGGCCGTGCACAATTTATTCATTTCAAGTAAGATTAGAGAAAAGAACATTTAATCCCTGCCTCCCAGTGAAGGACCCAGCTCCCCGTCAACAGTTGAATTTAACCCTGTGTATGTGTTGAATTACGAATTTAAACTGATGTCACCAATGCCTCACAGAAATGGTTGATCAGGAATGAATCTGAAACACTGGGCAAAACTTGTGTTAAAAGGAACATGAGCATCCAGGACTGCTCTGTCAGGGACAGTCAGAGTGACCAGAGCTGGAACCTAATGTCTGGTTAATGTGTGGTTTGAAAGTTCATGTACGCATTCAGCAAACAATGAGGAAAACAAAGAGCATGCTGGTCTTCACTACAATGGAAGTGAAGAGTCCGAATCTCTCACTTCAGTGATAAATGTGGGATCACAATGTTTTGGTCTCTTTACATAAGGAAGGATGTACTTATCCTGAAGGGGAATGCAATGACTGCTCATGAGGCAGATAATAAACTACAAACATCCAGGTCCCCGAGCTTCTTCCCTCTCTTAAGAATCATATCCCTTACTTTATTTATAATTGCTATAATAGATTATTGGCTAAAAGAGAGGCAAGGATGGCAGCTCAACATCCCTGGACACAGAGTTTTCAGGCAGGACAGAGAAGGGTATATAAAAAGGTGAGTGTGCCAGGAGCCTTACCAGGAGCACACTTGCAAAAACGAGATCTTTCTGAGAGAGGAAGGTTGGAATTCATCATAGCAAATGGGCAGGAGCATTATCAGTTGATGGTTAATTGTCATAGTCTAAGGGATTTTCCATAAGTAATGTAGAGACAGGTTGAAGATTTCCCATAAAACATCCAGGTTGTGTGTATTAGATCAGTATAAAATCCTGTGTTCAGGTTAATGGCAACTGCCTGTACAGAAAGTGAAAGAAAAAGGCTCTTTTAAGAAGTTCTTAGAACAGAGTATTAAGCTGAAGCTGTAGATGTTGGGGGGGGGGGGGGGGGGGTAACATGGTGGAGAGAGAGAGAGAGAGAGAGAGAGAGAGACAGAGAGAGAGGCAATCTGCGAGTAACTGCGGTGACAGGGGTTGAGGTAGACTGGGAAATTAAAGTTGAAGTGTTCAAGCTGCAAGAGGATTTTGTGTGTACATTTGAGTTAAGTTGACAAAAGCGAAAATATCCAAGTGTTTTATGAGTCAACAGATCAGGTTCAAGGAACGTCAGATGTTTGGGTGTTGATGGAAAGACAGACCCACATGTCCTGAACCTGTGTTATGAAGTTGAAGGTGTACCTTTAAGAGAGAGTGAATGCAGGCACCTGTCATGGAACTGACTGCAGGCAGAAAGCGGACTGGACAATTTGAAGATGTAACATTTGGGCTGTAACATAAGATACCTTGTTTTTTTAACAGCTGATTGAATTCAACCAATCAGTTTAAACTATGCCCCAAGATAGTAAAAACCAATCGAATTTGAATTTGACAACATCAAACCAATTAGATGATCCGATATCTTGGAGTATAAAAAGCAGGTATTTTGGACAGTTAGCCAGAGACAGAGAGCATCTACTGTCATGCAGAGTGCCTGCAACACTGCTCCCTGAAAGGTACCTTTCTCATATGAAACATCTTTACAGCAGAATGCTGAAAATGACCCAGGGAAATCTGCAGAGGAGAACTAACACTGCTGCCTGGTTTTGAAAATTAATTTGCTGTAAATTTAATAGGGGCTATATTGTTATAGAGTGGGAGGTAGATAAATAAAGGAGGTTTACAGTTCTAGATAAAGAATAAGTTTCTTTTTCTTTAAATAGTGAGATTTGGGGTAGTTCTCTTACTTTGATAGATGTTGAGGTAATTAGTATTTCTGTGTGTTTGGTTTAATTAGTTGAAGGGTTTACCTTGTGTTATAACACCTGTGTACTGTGGTATGTCTCAATGAGTGAAATGTTTAGTACTAACCATAACCTTTATTGTATAATCTTTCTTTTTGGTTTGCATTTAATATTGTCTTTCTTACCAGGAAGATTATTCCATGACACAAACTTACTTACTCTGGAATTTGAGTCCAAATCCCAACAGCTGGGTAAATCCTTTCTTAGATTAGGAGACCGTGCTAATCCAGGTTAAAGCCAAGATGTACCTTGCATATGAATAAAACAGTTTAAGACAGAGTTAAGTGCGATTGACTGTTATATGTCTGTAAAGGGAACAGAACTTTACAAAACAAAATCATTTGGAAGCTTTAAAAAAAGTTACTTCCATTAGCCCCCATTTGCGATAGAAATTAAGAGTAAAATATTCTGATTCAAAGGGTTGGTTGTCTTCTTCCAAATCCTTCAGGAATTCAAGCACACGCTCTTCATATTGTTTCTCTTCCAGTTTCCTATCAATTGCCCTACAATATGAATATAGGCATTTCATTCTCATTCCTCGTGACAAACGCTTTCAGGATCTGAGTAGATTAACAGGTCAATATGAACAGGTGACAGCCATTCAGGTCATTGAGAACCCTCCACCATTCAGTGCAATCCCAGCTACAGGAATGTTATCAATAACCTCACAGAATGGGCAGACACGTGGCAGATGGAATTTAGGACGGGGGAGTGAGGTGAGACACTCTGGGAAAAGGGATGTTGGAATCATTATCGATGATGAAAATGTACCAGGAACAGGGAGATCTGAGGGATATTGATCATTGAAGGAGGCAGCACATATTAAGGAAGCATGGGGGATTTTGAGCTTCATTACTAGGGGTAGTGAGTACAAATGGGGGGAGATCATGCTGAAGCTTTGTAAACTGCTGGTTAGGTCACAGCTTAAGCATTGTGTGAAGTGATAATCACTCACACTTTAGGAATGATATTTGCACCTTGTGAGGATGCAGAGGGATTTTACCAATAGGTTTAGGGTGGAGAAGCTGGGAAATTTGTCCTTGAACAATTGGTTGGAGCTGTATGAGACAGTGACATGAGTTAGGTAAGGGAGACAAAGAAAAGCTGTTCTTGCTGACTCATGGGACAAGAATGAGAGGGAACCGTTTCTGAAGGTGATGTCAGGAGGATGTTTTAAAATCTTTATTCATGGGCTATATGAGTATTTATTGCCCATCCCGACCTGCCCTTGAGAAGGTGGCATTTAGCTGCCTCCCAGACTACTTCTGTCTATTTGGTGTAGGTACATACACAATCCCGCTGGGGTGGTGGGGGTGTTCCAGGAATTTGACCCAGAGAAACAGAAAGGACGGTAATAGATTTCCAATTCAGGAATTTGCAGGTGGTGGTGATCTCACATATCTGCTGCCCTTCTCCTTCCAGGTGAGATGAGGGGGGGGGGGGGGGGGGGGGGCTGGAGGGGTTCATGGCTTTGGAAGGCGCTATCTTCGTAGCAAAAGCAGAAAGTGCTGGAGAAACTCAGCAGGTCTGACAACATCTGCGGAGAAATAACCTGTGATGAAGGATCACTGGACATGAAATGTTAACTTTGTTTCTCTCTCCACAGATGCTGCAAGAACTGCTGAGTTTCTCCAGAACTTTCCATTTCTGTTTTATATTCCCTACATTGCAGTTCTTTGTATTACTTTGCTGTCAGGTGTCGATGGTGGAGAGAGTAGATGCTTGTGAATCTGATGCCAACCAAGTGAACTGCTTTGATGTGGATGGTGTCAAGCTGCTTGAATGTTATTGGAGCTGCCCAATGGCAGTCAGGTGGGCAATATTCCATCACACTTTTGCCTTGTAGATGATGGACATGTTTTGGAGAGTTAATAGGTGAGTTATTTGTTGCAGGATACCTCTGACCTGTTCTTGTAGCCACAGTAGTTATACGACTAGTCCAGTTGATTTTTTGGTCAATGGGAACTCCCAGGATGTAGATAGTGGGGGATTCAGGGATAGTAACACCATTGAATGTCAAGTGACAATGGTCACTTTCTCCCCTGTTGGAGACAGTCATTGCCTATCATTTGTATTGAATGTTACTTATCATTTGTCAGCCCAAGCCTGGATACTGCCCAGGTCTTGCTGCTTTGCACAAGGGCTGCTTTAATATCTGATGAGTGACAAATGGTGCTGGACATTGTGTAATCATGAGTGAATATCCCACTTCTGACCTTATAATGGAGGGAGGATTATTAATGAAACAGCTGAAGATGTTTGGGCCAAGGACATTATCCTGAGGAAATCCTGCAGCATTATCCTGAACCTGAGATCACTGACCATGTGTAACCCATCCAGTTAGTACTGGTTCCACTTCCCCAGAACCAGTCCCAATGTCCCAGGAATCTGCAACCCTCCCCTTGCACCACCTTTCCAGCATGTGTTCAATTATTATTTCCTGGACTTTCTACTCTGACTCGCACGTGGCAATAGTAGTAATCCTGACATCACAACCTTTAAGGTCATACTTTCAACTTACTTCCTAATGCCCTTTATTCTGCATTTAGGACCTCATGCCATATTTTATCCTCTGTCATTGGGACCAATGTGTACCATGACCACTGGCTGTTGACCCTCCTCCTCCAGGATATCCTGTAGTCACTCTGAGACATCCTTGACCCAAACACCAAGGAGACAGCATCCGATTCTGGAATCTAATTTGTTGCCAGAGAAACATCCATCTATTCCCCTTCCAGTTGAATCCCCGATAGCTATTGCATTCTCACACTTTCCCCTCCTCTCCTTTGCTACAGGGTGAACCGTGGGAAACAGATGTGGCTGTTACTGGTCCTCTCTGAGGGACCATTCCCCCCGACAGTATCCAAAGTGTCTGTTTTGCAGGAAATAGCCACAGGGGGTTCCTGCACTGCCTGCCTAGCCCCTTACTTTGCCTGGTGGTCACCCATTCCCTTTCTGCCTATGAAATCTGAGCCTGCAGTGTGACCATCTCCCTGTATGTGCTATTCGCAGTACTCTCAGCTTCATGGATGATCCACAGTGTCTCCAGCCATTCCTCCAGTTCTGAAAGCTGAGCTTCAAGGAGCTGCAGCTGAGACCCTTCCTGCCCCTATGCTGGCCCTGGGCACTGGAAATGTGGTCAGCGGCCCACGTACAGCAGGAAGAGCACACCATGGCTTTGAGCTCTCCTGTCATGACTTACTGTTTTGATCAAGATCTACCCTGGCTCAATGGCGAGTGCAGGAGGGTATGCCAGGAGCAGCACCAGGCACATCTGTAAGTGAGGTGTCAAACTGTGAAGCTACAAACCAGGACTACATGCGTGCCAAATACCACAAGCAGCAAGTGATAGACAGAGCTAAGGTATCCCACAACCAACGGATCAGATGGAAGCTTTGTAGTCCTGCCATATCCAGTTGTGAATGGTGGTGGACAATTAAACAGCTCACTGGAGGGGGAGGCTCCACAAATATTCCCTCTCCTCAGGGATGGGAGAGACCAGCAGATGAATGCAAAGGATAAGGCATTTGCAGCAATCTTCACCAGCAGTGCTGAGTGGATGACCCATCTCTACCTTTTCCAGTGGTCCCCAGCATCACAGATGCTTATCTGAAGCCAATTTGATTTACTCTGCATCAATATCAAGAAATGGTTGGTGGCACTGGATACCACAAAGGCTGTGGACCCTGACAACATTCTGGCAGTAGGACTGCAGACTCGTGCTCGTGAACTTGCCACATCCCGAGCCAAGCTGTTCCAGTACAGCCACAGCACCACTGCCTTGTCTCCCTTCCCTTCCTGAGCAGCTTATTTTATGTGCAGTCTTTCCCTGTTTTCCCTGGAACATCAGCGGCTGAGGGGTGACCTTATAGATGTTTATAAAATCATGAGGGCATGGATCGGATAAATAGACAAAGTCTTTTCCCTGGGTGGGGAAGTCCAGAACTAGAGAGCATAGGTTTAGGGTGAGAGGGGAAAGATATAAAAGAGACCTATGGAGCAACAGGGTGGTATGTGTATGGAATGAGCGCTATCAGAAGAAGTGGTGGAGGCTGGCAACATTTGCAACATTTAAAAAGGCATCTGGATGGGTCTATGAATAGGAAGGGTTTGAGGGATATGGGCTGGGCGCTGGCAGATGCTACTAGATTGGCTTGGGATATCTGGTCGGCATGCACAAGTTGATCCGAAGGGTCTGTTTCTGTGCTGTACATCTCTATGACTCTCTCTGTAACTCCCAGCCTTAGTTATTATGTTCATACGTAACTCTGTTTTGGACTTCCTTCCTTTTGTCCCCTACTCTGACATCACCTATTCACTGAAGAGCTATACCAGACTCAGTGTGAGATTTCTCTCTTCACAGATGCTGGGAGAGCTGCTGAGTTTGTATCACCCCTCAACACACTGGTTCCAGTGCAGTGATACCAAGTCTGCAGGGCCTCTGTGTGGAGAGACTGTAGAAGTTGGGGTTACTTACCTTAGAGCAGAAAGGGTTAATAAGTGATTGGAGAAAGCTATTCAAAACCATGAAGGGTAAAGGAGGAGAAACTTTGTGGCTGGTGGGACTTGAACCAAGGCCTAAGGTAGGGACATTACCATTAAAACATAAAGAGCCCTCCATTAAGTTCACCATTATATCAGCCGCTAAACTCACCTGACAAAGTACCAACTATCAGATCCAATTCCAAATGTAACCGTTGGATCTGTAGGTGCTGGTGGACTCTTGACTTGAGAAACTAGAAGCAGATAAACAATGTAGTTCTGTAAAATTGTTCCATTTACCACGTGGCCAGAAATTCCCCAAGGTGCAGTGACAGGAATGATTGTTTCTGGAAATAAAATATATTTTATTTGATGATCATCTGTGGTGTCACTGACAGTGAGTCAGAGGTTACAGGTGAGGGGTCAGGGGTGACATTGCTGAAGTGGGGCAGACACTGATGTGACAGATTGAATAATAGCCTCACAGAGTGACACAGCGCTGGGGGAGGGGACTCCTGTGCTGGCTGTTTGGTCGATTTTTAACCAGATCATTACACTGACCTGCTCTTTTCACACCTACACGCAAATATTCCCTCATCGTGGAAACATTTATCTTTCGAATGTTGTGACTGAATTTGCTTCTATCACCATTCCAGGCAGTGCTTTCCAGATCACAATACTACAGGAAAAGTCATTCACGTTTGACCAGACCATAGATACGGCTACTGTCTCATGAGAGAGAACTGGTGGTGGTTTAACCCGAGGGTCACCACACCTAATGTAAAAGGAGAGTTTGAGGACGTTTTCCTTCATGGTGACCTCAGCCTGTGCAGGACTTGAACCCATGCTGTTGGCATTAGGCTGCACCTCAAGACAGCTGTACAATAAAGTCAGCTAACCAGCCCCTTGACAACTGCACATTGTTGCAACTGGATGTAGGTTTGCTCACTGAGCTAGAAGGTTTGTTTTCAGACGTTTCGTCACCATACCAGGTATTATCATCATTGAGCCCCCAGATGAAGTATTAGTGGCATGGCCCACATTTTATTTGTGTTTCGGTTTCCTTGGGTTGGTGATATCATTTCCTGTGATGACAACATTTCCTTGTTACAATGACTGAAATTCACATACTCTCATCATTAACACCTCTCCCACAGTTTCTCCTCCTTTACCCTTCGTGGTTTTGAATAGCTCTCTCCAATCACTTCTTAACCCTTTCTGCTCTAAGGTAAGTAACCCCAACTTCTACAGTCTCTCCACACAGAGGCCCTGCAGACTTGGTATCACTGCATTAAATCTCTCCAGCACTCCCTCCAGTCAAATATTGGGACATAGATATCTCACCTAGTTTGAATCTCCCAGCTAGTTGGAGGATAGAGATAAAAAACCTGCAGCTGCTGGAATCCAAGGTAGACAAACAGGAGGCTGGGACAACACAGCAAGCCAGACAGCATCTGGAGGTGAAGTTGACACTTCAGGTGTAACCCTTCTTCAGGACTGTGGGTGGGTGTAAGTGGGAACGGCAGACAAACGGAGTGGGAGGAGCAGAGTGTAAAGTGGGGATAGGTGAAGACAGGTAGAGGGTACCACCTGGTTGGTCAATGGGAGGAATGAATCTGGTTGGTGGCAGGGAGCAGTGGAAGGGATGGGGACGGCTGGGAAGGGGGTCGGGGGAATGGTGCAGGAGATTATTTGAAATTGGAGAACTCAACATTGAGTCCTTCAGGCTGTAGGCTACCTGGCAGAAGATGAAATGTTCTTCCCCAAATTTGTAGTGTGGTTTGTTGTGGGAATGGAGGAGGCCAAGGATTGTCATGTCAGAAAGGAAGTGGGAAGGGGAATTAAAATGGGCGGTGGCTGGGAGGTCTGGTCAGCCCCTGCAAGCCCGGCTGCGATACTCGGTGAACCATTCCCTAAGTTTATGTTCTGTCTCCTCAATGTAGAGAAGATGACATTGTGAGCACCAGATACAATAAACTAGGTTGGAGAAGAGGGAGGTGAACCTCTGTCTCACCTGAAAGGACTGTTTGGCGCCTTGGATGGGAGGTGAGGGGGGGTGGTATCCGGCAGGTTTTGCATCTTATCCGGTTGCAGGGGCAGGTACCTGGGGATTTGGGGGTTGGGTGGAGGGGGGGTGTTGGGGAGAATGGCATAAACCAAGGACTGTCTAAGGGAGTGGTCATTGCGGAAAGCAGAGAGGGGTGAGGAGGAGAACATGTTCTTGGTGATGGGGTCTAGTTGGAGTTGGCGGACGTATTTAAAGATGATACTTTTGATGCGGAGACTGGTGGGGTGGTAGGTGAAGACAAGGTGGACCCTGTCTTTCCCGTGTTGTTGAGGAGAGGTTAGGGCAGTGGAGCAGGGAATGGAGGTGGTGCAGTGGAGGGCTATCTGGATGACAGAAGCGGGAAAAGCACGTTTTTTCGAAATAGGTGGACATCTGGGATGCTCGCACATGGCATGTCTCTTTGTCTGAGCAGATGTGGCGAAGACAGAGGAATTGGGAGAATGGGTTGGAGTTCTTGCAGGAGGGAGGAGGTGTAGTTGTGGGAGTCTGATGGTTTAGAGTAAATGTCTGTCTGGAGACTGTCACCAGAGATTGAAATGGAGAGGTCACGAAAGGGGAGAGGTGTGTCCAAGATGGACCAAGTGAATTTGAGGGTGGGGTGGAAGCTGTGGGTGAAGTCGATGAACTGCTCCAGTTAGGCCTGGGAGCAGGACGCTGCAATGATTCAGTCATCGATGTAATGGCGGAAGAGTTGGTGCACAGTGCCTATGTATGTACTGAAGAGGGACTGTTCGATTATAGCTAACAAAGAGGTAGGTGTATCTGGGGTCCATCCAGGTGCCCAAGGCCTTGAAGGAAATGAGAGGAGTTAAAGGGAAAGTTATTATAGGTGAGGATCAGTTTGGCAAGGTGGAGGGGGACTGGATAGATCTGTTGGAGAGGAAGAAGCAGAGGGTCTGGAGGCTGTCCTTGTCGGGTATGGATGTGTTTTAGGACTGCACATCTATAGTGAGGATAAAGCACTGTGGGCCAGGGAACTGGAAGTTGCTGAAGAGATGGAGAGTGTGGTTAGTGTCGCGGATGTAGGTAGGAAGTGACTAGACCAAGGGGGAAGAGGATGGAGTCGAGGTGGGACAAGATGAGTTTGGTGGGTAAGGAGCATGCTGAGACGATGGGTTGGCTGGGGTAGTTGGGTCGGTGGATCTTGGGGTACAGATGGAACCAGGCAGTATGGGGCTGGGACAGAGGTGAGAGGCAGTGGAGGGGAGATCACCACCAGAGGCAATGAGGGCTCAGACAGTGCAAGTGTTTTTGGCCTGTTGGGTTGCAGTGGGGTTATCTGCAAGGGGGAGGTAGGATGTGGTGTCGGAGAGTTGGCATCTGGCCTCTGTGACAGAGGTTCAATCTCCAGACCTTTGTCAGCGGGTTTTGTGAACCAGGGTTGGTGCGGAGATAGTGGAGTGCTGCAGGTTCGAAGGGGGTGATGTTTGAGTGGGTGAGGGGTTGGAGAAAATGAGGCTGCTGATGTCATGTTGACGATCAGAACTCCCCTTCCCATTCCCTTTCCAACCTGACCGTCCTTGGCCTCCTCCATTGCCACAACAAACCAAACAACAAATTGGAGGAACAACACCTCATCTTCTGTCACGACAGCCTACAGCCCGGAGGACTCAACATGGAGATCTCCAATTTCAAATAACCTCACTTCCCATCCCCTGACTCCCTTCCCGGTCCCTTCCCTTCCTTTCCACTCCTCCCAGACACCAACTGGATTCATTCCTCCCATTGCCTAATCAGATTGTACTCTCTACCTGACTTCACCTAACCCCACTTCACCACCCTGCATCCACCACCCCCTTTGTCTGCAGCTTTATCTGCAGAAGGGTTACACCCAAAATGTCGATTTCTCCACCTCCTGATGCTGCCTGGCTTGCTGTGTTCTTCCAGCCTCTTGCTTGTCAGCCAGTCAGAGGTATCAATTTATTGAAGGCCCAGTCTGCTGGCAGGGATCGGGAAGTGAGTGATATTTTGAGGAGGGATCAAGGGGATAGGAACATGAGGGAAGGTGATTGGGTTAGGGCCTGGTGGTGGTTTTCAGCAGCGTCCCTAAACACTGTCTGTGCCTGTGATTGCCACAGATTGTGGTAAATCAAGGCCCAACCTGACCAGCAGATGCCCCACGAATAACTTTCAGGAAGGCTGCCATATTTCTCTCAAATCAGGTAAATGGCAGCTTAAGGCTCTTAAATGGCCATAAATTGATCACTGAAAGACTGTAATTGGTCATTGGTTCAGGAAGGTTGAACATTGACCCTCTCACTAAGATTGTAATTGAGTTGGAAAGGGAATGGGAAGGGGAATTCTGATTGTCAACATGACATCAGCGGCTTCATTTTCTCCAACCCCTCACCCACTCAAACCATAAGACCATCAGATATAGGAACAGTTTTAGGCTATTCGGCCCGTCAAGTCAGCTCCACCATTCAATCATGGCTGTCATATTTCTCAAACCCATTCTCCTGCTTTCTCCCCGTAACCCTTGATCCCTTAATCATAGGATAGATATTTCCTAATTATTTGTCACTTCTGCAGAGGGGAAAATCCCACCCAATGTTTCCGGTCATTGACCTTGCATCAGAACTGGACAGGAATTTTAAAAGTGTTAGACACTATAATCAGTGCACATGGGGTGAGCTGGTTTATTGGGTTTGTAAAAATTTGATTGTTTTGGTCCTACCTCTGTTTGTTTGAGTCTGTTGTGGTTCTGTTTGCCGAGCTGGGAATTTGTGTTGCAGACGTTTCGTCCCCTGTCTATGTGACATCCTCAGTGCTTGGGAGCCTCCTGTGAAGCGCTTCTGTGATGTTTCCTCCAGCATTTATAGTGCTTTGTATCTGCCGCTTCTGGTTGTCAGTTCCAGCTGTCCGCTGCAGTGGCCGGTATATTGGGTCCAGGTTAATGTGTTTGATGATAGAATCTGTGGATGAGTGTCATGCCTCTAGGAATTCCTTGGCTGTTCTCTGTTTGGCTTGTCCTATAATAGTAGTGTTGTCCCAATCGAACTCATGTTGCTTGTTCTCTGTGTGTGTGGCTACTAAGGATAGCTGGTCGTGTTGTTTCGTGGCTAGTTGGTGTTCATGGATACGGATCGTTAGCTGTCTTCCTGTTTGTCCTATGTAGTGTTTTGTGCAGTCCTTGCATGGGATTTTGTACACTACGTAGTGGACCCAATATACTGGCCACTGCAGTGGACAGCTGGAACTGACAACCGGAAGCGGCAGATACAAACCACTATAAATGCCGGAGGAAACGTCACAGAAGCGCTTCACAGGAGGCTCCCAAGCACTGAGGATGTCACCTAGACAGGGGACAAAATGTCTGCAACACAAATTCCCATCTCGGCGAACAGAACCACAACAACGAGCACCCGAGCTACAAATCTTCTCACAAATGTTTGAGTCTCTGTGTCGCCCTGAATGTGATAGTGCCAGCATGAAGCCTAACTCCATGTCTATACAGGATGGACCATGGATTGATGTCTGTGAGAGCCGTTGCAGCACGTGAGATCAAGATGAACAAGGTATTTGTAAGATGGTGGTTTCAGCTGACAATGTTTCCCCACATCTTCAAACATCCCGATTCTTTTTTTTCTTGGCCTGTGCTGGTGGGAATGAGTTGGTCAGTGATGCCTGAGGCAGAGAGGTGTACAACACAAAGGGAGCCAGGGATTAGGGAGACCTGCCCCCCCCCCCAACTCTCCCCAACCCTGTACTGACTAATGGATCCACAGGACTGACCCACTGCCCAAACTACAGAGGTACTGACTTCCCAACAGAGAACTCCCTGAGCAGGTGCCTCACTGTGGTCAATCCCCTGGATGGTGTCCTAGGCTGTGCCTGATTTACTGTATCAGGACCCCTAACTGAGTGTCTCCATGGCCTGCACTGAGGACTACTCCACTAAGACATGGCCATTTGGTTGCCAATCATGCAGTGTGTGTTTGCCACAGAAGATGCTGGCACTGAGAAATGGTGCAGGTATAAGATTGCAGCAATAATAAGGCATTGAACAATCTAGAATCCCCTCTAATTGGCAACTTGCTGCTGCCATGCAACTCAGCGAGTTGCTTGCTCGAGTTGAGGTTGGCTTCATGGGACTTCTCACCTGATAGCCCAGATCCTAAGAAGAGTCTGCTCACTGTTTGAAATACACTTCCCACTTCCCAGATTGTAGGACCACAGAGCTGTATTTAATAAAGCAGTTTCCAAATTAACAATGTGATCAAGCACCCCTCTGGGATTCACATTGGCAAATTCATTAGGAAATGTGTCAGTCTGTGGAGAAGGTTTCAGACAAGACTAGTTAGAGACTAAAGGAGTATTTTATATTTTGTTGCAATTTAAAGGGATATGCAATGTACCTTCAGCATTGTTAAAAGCTGAATAATTGAAAAGAATTTTCAAGCCAGTATCCACTGCATGAACCAGATCCATATCATCAACCTTTGTTTGAATCCATTGGGTGGCTGGGTATTGCATCTCTGTATAATTCTAAGACAAGAAGAGAAATTGCATTATCACACGAGAAAATTAACCCGACACCAAAATAAACATCAAATGAGAAAATTGTCATAAAGTTTAAGGACTACTTTAGGTTTTATTTGGACTGTGAACTAAAATGGGGAAGAGTACTCCTTGAGACTAAGGAAACTATGTCAGAAGATATTTGCAGTTTTAGGAATAAGTTACTGGAACACATTGAGTTTATAGAATCAGAGGTACAGCACAGAAACAGACCTTTCGGTCCAACTCATCCATGCCAATCAGATATCCTAAACCTGTCCCATTTGCCAGCACTTGGCCCATATCCCTCTAAACCCTTCCTATTCATGTAGCCATCCAGATGCCTTTCAAATGTTGTTATTGTACCTGCCTTCCCCAGTTCCTCTGGCAGCTCATTCCATACATGCACCTCCCTCTGTGTGAAAAGGTTGCCCCTTAGGTCCATTTTAATTTTTTCCCCTCTCACCTTAAACCTACGCCCTCAAGTTCTGGACTCCCCTATCGCCAGAGAAAAGACTTGTCTATTTATCCTATCCAAGCCGCTCATGATTTTATAAACTTTTAAGGTCACCCCTCAGCCTCTGATGCTCCAGGGAAAACAGCACCAGCCTGTTCAGCCTCTCCCTCTACCTCAAATCCTCCAACCCTGGCAACGCCCTTGTAAATCTTTTCTGAACCCTTTCAAGTTTCACAACATCTTTCCGACAGAAGAGAGACCAGAATTGCATGCAATATTCCACAAGTGGCCTAACCAATGTCCTGTACAGCCGCAACATGACCTCCCAACTCCTGTACTCAATACTCTGACCAATAAAGGAAAGCATACCAAATGGCGCCTTCACTATCCTATCCACATGCGACTCTATTTCCAAGGAACTATGAAGCTGCACTCCAAGGTCTCTTTGTTCAGCAACACTCCCGAGGACTTTACTATTAAGTGAATAAGTCCTGCTAAGATTTGCCTTTTCAAAATGTAGCACTTCACATTTATCTAAACTAAACCAATCTGCCATTCATTAGCCCATTAGCTTGATTTGGTGCATTGCTTTGTTTGAGCAGTGAGGTTGAATTCCAAAAAAAACTCAGCTCTGCCAATGTTTCTTCACAGCAATTTTGCCCAGTAACAATCTTTTGAAAAGCTTTTTAATCAGCATCAGTTATGGGCTCAGGAGGGCTCAGCATTGTAACAAAAACTTGAATGGTTCCTGAGCAAGTTGTAATAGCCATTAAGACCAAAGGCTTGTGAAATATCTTCCTTTGTAACATCATACCGATCATATCAAAGTTGAATCATACCATTTGAGTTTAAACATGTACAGCCAATTTCCAAACACTGATGCTTCAAGTCATATATGAAGTACCTCACTGTAGTTTATTTAGAAAACACAGGAACACCAGTGCTTAGTGGTTAGCACTGCTGCCTCTCAGCACGAGGGACCTGAGTTTGATTGCAGCCTCTGGTGACTGTGTATGGAGTTTGCACATTCTCCCTGTGGCTGCGTGAGTTTCCTCCAGGTGCTCTCATTTCCTTCCACAGTCCAAAGGTGTGCAGGTTAGATGGATTGAATAGGTGGATCGGCCAGGCTAAGTTGCCCATAGTATTCAGGAATATGTAGGTTAGGTGCATTAGTCAGGGAAAACGTAGCGTATTAGGATAGGGGAATGGGTCTGGGTGAGTTACTTGGAGGGTCGGTGTGGACTTGTTGGGCCAAGCAGCCTGCTTCCATACTCTAAGGATTTTACAGATTCACATGGAAAGAACATATAAGGCAATTAGAGAATGTGTTTTAGCTACTGGCAGCACAGTGGCTCTGTGGTTATCACAGTTGCCTCACAGTACCAGGGACCCATTTCAATTCCATCCTCTGGTGACTGTCTTTGTAGAGTTTGCCCATTCTGTGTCCGTGTGGGTTTCCTTTGGGTGCTCCAGTTTCCTGCCACAGTCCAAAGATGTGCACGGAAGATGGACTGGCCAAGTTAAGTCCATGGATGTGTAGGTTAAGTGGATTAGGTATGGGAAATGTAGAATTACAGGGACTGGGAACAGTGTTGGGTCTGGGTGGGATACTACTCAGAGGGTCGGTGTGGATTCAATGGGCTGAATGGCCTGCATTGACACTGTCAGGCTTCTGTGTAATTGCAGTTTGATGACTTGATAACATGCCTGGCCAAAAATGAGTTCACAAAAGCAAGGGTGATTTACCTAGGACATATCAAGGACAATATTACAAAGAACTGAATTAAAAGTCACACAACACCAGGTTATAGTCCAACAGGTTTAATTGGAAGCACCAGCATTCGGAGCGCCACTCCTTCATCAGGTGGTTGTGGAGGACACAATTGTAAGACACAGCATTTATAGCAAAAGTTTACAGTGTGATGTAACTGAAATTATACATTGAAAAATACCTCCACTGTTTGTCAAGTCTCTCATCTGTTAGAAAAACTAGACGTAAAATAAAATCCAAACATTTCTCCTCGATATTCATTTGCATTGTCATTGCCGAATCCACCAATATTCTAGGTTTAACCATTGATCTGGACAAGCCAAATGAGTTCCAAGGGAGATTCAGAGACTCTGAATTCTGCAGTGAATAGCTGACCTCCTTTCTTCCCCATGCTTGTCTACCATCTGCAAGCCACTGTGCAGGAGTGTGAGTGAAGACTTTAACTTGCCTCTTCCAACAACATTCAAGAAGCTTGACACCATCTTGGAAAACACAATTCATTTTATTCTTGTGCCTGTTCATTACTGGCAACATCCACTCTCTATTCTCTATCGATGCATTATGGCAATAGGGGGCACAGTGTTACCGGTTAATGCTTCTCTAACCTCCAGAATTACTGCAGTGAATGTTCAGTGCAGTACCTCCAAGTACATGCTTCTTTAGAAAAAGAGAGCATAGCTGCATACAGCACTCTGGACGCAGTCTCACCAAAGCCCCTTGTACAAGGGCAATGAAACCTCCTCATTCTTGCTCTTCAACTCTCTTTCAATAAAGGCCTTTATTCAATATTCCATGTTTTAAAATGTATTATTTTAGAGAATGTGGGTATCATTGGCAAGCCCCTCCGTTGTTGCCTGTCCATCTCTTCGATCTGAGTGACTTGCCAGGCCATTTTAGACAACATTTAAGAGTGGTGCACATTACTGTGGATAAAGTCACAAGTAGACTAGCCCAGGTAAAAATAGCAGATTTCCTGTTCTCTAGGCTATGAGTGAACCAGATGTGGTTTACAATAATTGATAATAGTTCCATGGTCACCACTTCAGAGAGTAGATTTTCAAACCCAATTCTAGCCACCAATATGGGATTTGAATCTGTGACCCCAAAGCAGTTGCAACAAAACCAAAAACTGCAAATGTTGGAAATCTAAAATAAAAATAAAAAAAACGCTAGACAAGTTCAGCAGGTCTGGCAGTATCTGTGGAAAGAGAGTTCGAGTTTCGAATCCGATAGGACTCAACTTCAGAAATAGTCACATCACACTTAAACATTTACTCTCTCCACAAATGCTGTCAGACCTAATGTGTTTCTCCATCAGTTTCAGTGTTTATTTCTCCAAAGCATGAGATTGTCCCTCTGGATTATTGGTCACTATGCCACCATCTTCCCCCGTCCTGATCGTTTGCCGTGCCTTTATGCCAACCTGCTGAGTTTCATGTCCTGGACATCCAACTATCCCTGAACACCAACATTGAAAATTCTTTTCACAGATGAAAACAATTCTTTCCTTTTAATTCATACGTGGGATGGGGGCATTGCTGACTAGACCAGCATATACTGCCCATCCTAATTGCCCAGAGAGCAGTTAAATGTCAATCACATTGCTGTGGGTCTGGAGTCACATGTAGACCAGAAGCTGGCAGTTTCCATCCCTGAAAGACATTTCTGAACCAGATGGGTTTTCCCAACAATTGACAATGGATTCCTGGACATCACAGAATCTTAATTTCGGATGATTATTGAATTCAAATTCCACCATCTGCCATGGCGAGATTCAAACCCAGGTCCCCAGAACATTACCTGTGTCTCGGGATTAAGAGTCCGGCGATAATACCTCAAGGCCATCAGCTCTCCATTTAATTCACCTTCTGATCTAATTCTTTGATTAAAGTGAATAACTTTACATTTTCCCACATTATACTCCATCTGCCCATGTGTTGCCCATTCACTTAACTTACCTGGCAGATTCCTATTATCCTGTCAGCGGCTAAAATCTCCACCTGGCTTCACAACAGCAAACGTAAATACTTGACACTCAGTCCTATCATATAGATTGTAAATAGCTAAGGCCCCAGCATTGATGGTTACAACACTCCACTAACTGACAGTCTACCAACTTATACACATCCTGTCTAACCTTACCCTTTGGTATCAATCTCTAAATCTTAACTGCCCAATTCACGACAGCAGCTTGTTTAAGAATCTACCCATGCCACTGAAATCTATACAGATTGATTAGATTCCCTACAGTGTGGAAACAGGCCATTTGGTCCCACCAGTCCACACAGACCCTCTGAAGAGTAACCCACCCAGACCCATTTCATTCTGACTAATGCACCAAACACTATGGGGCAATTTAGCATGGCCAATCCACCTGACCTGCACATCTTTGGATTGTGGGAGGAAACCCACACAGACACGGGGAGAATGTGCAAACTCCACACAGACAGTCGCCCGAGGCTGGAATTGAACCTGTGTCCCTGGCACTGTGAGGCAGCAGTGCAAACCACTGAGCCACCGTGCTGTCCTTGCACTAACCTTCACACTTCAATTTCTCCAGCAATGATGATATCCTGAAAACCAGACACAGAGTAGGGAACACAACCTTCGGACTACTCAATTGTGACTACACAGAATATAATTTATCTCCCTTACTGTTCTCATCTCCAACACAAACAGGTTGCCCTCTCACCCAGCATTTGCATGGCTACTCTCTCCACAGAGTCATCGTTTATTTGTCCTTCACCCTGCTAACCTTGTTCTCTCTGACTGATGTCTCACTAACTTCCCTGTTTTTTACTCTCCCTCCAGTCTTGAACATCTCTGTTAGAACTGTTCTGTTCTAAACTACTGATGCTGTTAGAGAATCTGGGCAGTACAGAAGGTCACAAACCATTGGACCCAGTAATCCTACAGTCAACTTCTTTAAGAATCCTAGGATGCAGGTTACCAAGTGCTGGGAATTTATCAGGTGTTTAATCCTGGAGATTTTCTCATATTTACTCTCTTTTATACTGAGTAATTCCACAACCTCTTCAGATCTTTGATGTCCCACTATTCAGTTTTTAATAAAATATTTTTTGTGTGAAGACAGATTCAAGGTGTGTGTTTTATATCCCTCCCACTTCCCTCTTCCCTGTCATTTTCCTACCTTTGTTTCTCAGAGTTTAACAATTATTTTTGCTTCTGTCCCATCTGCTTGTGCAAGCTCGTGTAATATGTAAATTCCTGTCTGGTATGCTGCCACTGTCTATTATTCCCTCTCTTATTAATATTCAGTCATTGCCTGTTCTGGACATTTACTGCAATTGTCAGAAGAATCTCTTCTTTAATCTAGTATTACCCTGAATTAATTTGGTCAGACATTGGTCAATCAGTTTTCCTGTGGAGTTTGTGTTTCTCAATGGAATATGTCCACATAAAAAATAATGCAAAATTCTTCAAGTATTTGCTACTGTTAATCAACCTTCACACCTTCTCCTGTCCACTAACCAATGCAGAGTGACCCCAACATGGTCAGAGAGCAGTATCTCACAGCTGACTTATCTTCTGTTTGCAGCCTGCTGGATTGAAATGACTTTGCAGCTGTCCAGGATTGGGGAATGGGGAGATTCCACTCACAACCAGACTTGGCCTCTTCCACATTGAACACAGAGACCTTCAGCCTGTGATCAGCTGCCTTTCAGAAACAGGGTTAAATTGAGTGAAGACAGGGGCAGTAGGAGAGTTCCCTGACTCTACAGTCCTTGTGTTGACCCCCACCATCCCCCTCTCTGTGAGCACACTGACCCCTCCCTTCACCTGCTGCTGGAGATGGAAGCCCTGATATTCTTCTTACTGCACAAGCTGGCAGTGGGAGCCAGGCAGGTGATGGCAGCTCATGTAGAAAGTGTTAATGAGGCCCGAGGAGTAATTTCAGTCCAGTTTCATGGTTCAGGGTTGGGATGTGGACTGTCGGTGCACTGCAGGTTAGGGGTTAAAAACAACATGGAATAATTTCCACTGGTTCAAACATGACAGAACAGAGGAAACTCTCAGATGTACTGACCTTGTCCTGGATGACTTGTTCTGGCTCGGGACAGTCAACATGAGTACAGAGGTCGATCACCTTCTGCTCTATATCCTGTGCAGCAATTTGATGCCCGAAGAGGACAGACACAGTGAAGAAGATTCTCAGCATCTTGATGTTCTCTAAGATCACTGGTGAACGCACTGACTGACTCTCAGCACCTTCAGGTGGATCTGCAGTTTGAACACTGAGTCGTAACTTTTATATACTGTTTGATGAGGGTGATTTTGAATACAGCTTAGCTATATTATGTATTGGGGAAATGCTCCAACTCATTGACTATGTAAAATACTTTTCGTTCTAACTTTGGGATGGATTCATAAATCATTAACCTTCTGTGTGTTGGTTCACGGGAACTCTGAAACCTGGGAAAACGAGTTTTGTAATTGCTATCACTCATCACTGTTGTGCTGACACTTACTCTCCCCTGGTTACTGTTTCTGGTGGTGGTGTACCTATGGTCTTAATTTATCTATTTCTAACTATTGAAGAGGACCAACAGCTCTGGGTAAAAGGCAGGAGAATGAGGTTGAGAAACGTCAGCCATGATAGAATGGCGGAGCAGACACAATGGGCTGAGTGGCCTAATTCTGCTCCTATATCCAAAGATGTGCAGTTTAGGTGCATTGGCCGTGGTACATTGTTATGCAGTGGCCAGGGGTGTGTCGGCTAGATAAGTTAGCCAAGCTAAACGTGGAGTTATGGGAATGGAGTAAGTGGTTAGATCCAGGTGAGATGCCCTTCAGAAGGGTTGGTCCTGAATTGATGGGCCAAATGGCCCCTATCCATACTGTAGTGATGCTATGATTCTATGTCTTATTAATTACTAGATATATTAATTACTTTGAAGAAGAGATGGAATGTGTTGCAGTCATACTGGCTGATGGCACAAGCATCACTGGGAAAGCAAATTGAGTGGACATTATGGCCACGTGAATGCAGCTGTAAGACCAAAAGATGGAGGAACAGAATTTGCTCAGTTCCTTCACACATTCCACTCTTCAAAATATTCCAGATTCAAACGAACGTATTCCCTTTAGAACTTGTCACTTCCCTAGATCTACCTCTGCGTGGAATCATTCTTGCTGTGAACTGAATAATTAATAGTTCATCAACTTCGAATGATACAACCCCCTGAGCTATCCCTTTCCTCCTCTTCTATCAATTCTTGGGGAGCAGCTATTTAGTGAAGTCCTTCATAAAATTTGCGACAAGAACTCAACAATCCCATGGCCTGTCTTGAACCTCCTCCCTCATTGACAGGCCTTGACAGTCTGTTCTGTCCATTGGGCCATGGGGAAGTTCCCATTTTTATTTGAGGTGTCTTTAAAACAACATCTTCCAGCAATTGAGAATGTGAAGTAAAGCCCTCTGTATTCCTGAACAGCTCCCAAGGTGATCAGAATACTGTTCATGGATTAGATCACTAAACAGCTTCTTAAACTTCATGTTAAGTTCCCCACTGAGTGTTTGAATAACACCATTTATCAATTTATTTATCAGTACAAATTTCCAAAACATTCACAAACACTTTGTCTTAGAAGATAACACATGTCCTGGCTGGTCAAACCAAGTCTCTAAAAGGCAAATCCCACTGGGACGTCTGTAAATTTCCATTAATAGAGATATGGAAGGTGTCAATAGACAATAGACAATAGGTACAGGAGTAGGCCATTCAGCCCTTCGAGCCTGCACCGCCATTCAATATAATCATGGCTGATCATTCCTAATCAGTATCCTGTTCCTGCCTTATCTCCATAACCCTTGATTCCACTATCTTTGAGAGCTCTATTCAACTCTTTCTTAAATGAATCCAGAGAGTGGGCCTCCGCTGCCCTCTGGGGCAGAGCATTCCACACAGCCATCACTCTCTGTCCTGAGCTCTGTCCTAAATGGTCTACCCCGTATTTAAGCTGTGTCCTCTGGTTCGGCACTCACCCATTAGTGGAAATATGTTTCCTACTGCCAGAGTGTCCAATCCTTTCATAATCTTATACGTCTCAATCAGATCCCCTCTCAGTCTTCGAAACTCAAGGGTATACAAACCCAGTCGCTTCAGTCTTTCAGTGTAAGGTAGTCCCGCCATTCCAGGAATTGACCTCGTGAATCTACGCTGCACTCCCTCAATAGCCAGAATGTCTTTTCTCAAATTTGGAGACCAGAACTGCACACAGTACTCCAGATGTGGTCTCACCAGGGCCCTGTACAGCTGCAGAAGCACCTCTTTGCTTCTATACACAATTCCTCTTGCGATGAAGGCCAGCATGCTATTAGCCTTCTTCACTACCTGCTGTACCTGCATGCTTGCCTTCATTGACTGGTGTACAAGAACACCCAGATCTCTCTGTACTGCCCCTTTACATAAATTGATTCCATTGAGGTAGTAGTCTGCCTTCCTGTTTTTGCCATCAAAGTGGATAACCATTCATTTATCAACATTAAACTGCATCTGCCAAGCATCTGCCCACTCACCTAACCTGTCCAGGTCACCCTGTAATCTCCTAACATCCTCATCACATTTCACCCTGCCACCCAGCTTTGTATCATCAGCAAATTTGCTAATGTTATTGCTGATACCATCTTCTATATCATTAACATATATTGTAAAAAGCTGCGGTCCCAGCACGGATCCCTGCGGTACCCCACTGGTCACTGCCTGCCATTCCGAAATGGAGCCGTTTATGACTACCCTTTGTTTCCTATTAGCCAACCAATTTTCAATCCAATCTAGTACTTTGCCCCCAATCCCATGCGCCCTAATTTTACTCACAAACCTCCTGTGTGGGACTTTATCAAAAGCTTTCTGAAAGTCCAGGTACACAACATCTACTGGATCTCCCTCGTCCAACTTCAGAGTTACATCCTCAAAAAATTCAAGAAGATTAGTCAAGCATGATTTCCCCTTCATAAATCCATGCTGACTCTGTCCTATCCTATTACTATTATCCAGATGTGCAGTAATTTCATCCTTTATAATAGACTCCAGCATCTTTCCCACCACTGAGGTCAGACTAACTGGTCTATAATTTCCTGCTTTCTCTCTCCCACCTTTCTTAAAAAGTGGTATAACATTAGTCACCCTCCAATCCTCAGGAACCGACCCTGAATCTATTGAACTCTGGAAAATAATCACCAACGCATCCACGGTTTCCCGAGCCAGCTCCTTCAGTACCCTGGGATGCAGACCATCAGGCCCCGGAGACTTATCAACCTTCAGACCTAACAGCCTCTCCAACACCAACACAATTCTGGGGGAATTGAAAGGAAGCTGCCAGCAGAAAGAGTTAACTCACTGTGAGTCTGAGACGGTGGGGGAGGGAGGCAAGTCACTGAGTGATTTTGTTGTAATTGTTCAGGAAAACTGCTGAAATCTGCTGTTCATTTCAAACTGACCTTTTGAATTTGATAAGCCTTTCTTTGGTTTTACCATTTGTCTTCAATTGTCTCCAATCCCTTTAGTATTTTTAAGATCGATATTTGCCAAACATTAGTTTATCTGGATTGTGAGAATAATTTGAGAGTGTAAAGCACAAAAACCTGTTTTTAATTAGAATCAATAAAACACACAGTTCACTCCACTCCCAAAGATTTGAAATTCATTATTAAACCATGATCGAATCTTTGATGTTGTGCATGAACAACACCCTAATTTTCGGTGAGCCCTCTTTAACTATGGGGTGAGTTCCCACCTCTGTGCAGTGTAGTGAGGTACACAGCTGTGATTCAGTATACGGGGTGTCCCTGTCTACTGCCCATTTTTCAGCTGTTTCTACCTTATCCTCATCGACACCTGCTGCAGCCACTGACTCACCGTTTCTTCTTGTATTAGTATTAACTCATCTACACAACTGTAAATATAAAGTGGTGATGATCACTCCCTCTTTCTGATCTTTATCATTCTTCGGAACCATCCATGAACATTTTCTTCTGGGGTGGGGCGGGCCAATGCGTTGAACCCATCTCTCAGTTTTGCCTTTCTCAATTTTGACTGTTGTTCTGCTGTACACTCGGTGATGGAGCCTTCTGACGTTCAGTCAAAGTTTCCAGCCTTTTCCTCATTCACCTCCCTGATTGCATCTTTAAAAGTTTGTTTCATACTCAGTGCAGATCCCACCGGCATGGTCCTTCTTCAGCCCCTACACAGATTCTTCCAGCTTAGATTTTGTCTCCCTCCTGGCTCCTGCACAGCTTCGTCCAGTCTGGATACAGCCGATTTTATTCTTGGTCCCTTCATGGATCCCTCAGTGTGGACCTGACCCATTCCCAGGGTGATTACTCTAGTGTGGAGTAGACAAAGAGGAGGCTGGAAGAACACAGCAAGCCAGGCTGCATCAGGAGGTGGATAAGTCAACGTTTCAGGTATTAACTCTGAAATGCCCAAAACACTGATTTCTCCACCTCCTGATGCTGCCTGACTTGCTGTGTTCTTCCAGCCTCCTGTTTGTCTACTTTGGATTCCAGCATCTGCAGATTTTTTGTCTCTATTCTAGTGAGGAGTCTGACTCCTGAACTCTCTTGGCTCATGTGTGGTATATCCAGCGCAGAATTTGGCGTATCCTCTATGATCATCCCTCACTTCCCTGGCCCTAGTGCATTTTCTCAAACATGGAACAACCTCTGTGGGCTTCCCCAGCACCTCCTGCCCTGAGTACTTCTTCCCGATTCCTGAGCTGGCCACTGAGGTCTCGGGTACACCTGATCAGGCCCTGTGGATTTATCCACTTTTATGCATTTCACAACATCCAACAGCTCCTCCTCTGTAATATTTACATTTTTCAAGATGTCACACATGACTCCAGACCTTCAGCACTGTGGTTCACTCTCACTGCCTTCTGAAGTGGCCTAACAAGTGACTCAATTGTGTCAATCGCATGGCAATGAATCCACCTGCTGATTACCATGTACTGTCCTCTGTTGGCTGATGGATTGGTACTCCTCCATGTTGAGCAACACGTCGAGGAAGCACTGAGGGTGGCAAGGGTGCAAAATGTCCTCTGGGTGGGAGACTTCAATGTCCACCACCAACAGTGGCAGCAGTACATGTGATTGAGCTGGTCAGCTAGACTGGGTCTGCAACAGGTGATGAGGGAACCAACAAGAGGATGGTTCACCGTTGATTGCACAACCTACAGCACCATTCACAACTCCTCAGATTCCGAAGCAGTCCAAGTTCAAATGCAACACGATCTGCCCCAGAAGGCTGTGGAGGCCAAGTCTCTGGATACTTCCAAGAAAGAGTTGGATGGAGCTCTGAAGAATAGTGGAATCAAGGGTTATGGGGATAAGGCACAGGATACTGATTGAGGATGATCAGCCAAGATCATAATGAATGGTGGTGCAGGCTCGAAGGGCAGAATGGCCTACACCTGCACCTATTGTCTATTGTCTATTGAAGAATATCTAGGCTTGAACTGACGGGTGTCATGTAACATTTGCACCACACAAATGACCATCTCCAATCGTAGATATTCTAACCACTCCCACATGACATTCAGTGGTGTTACCATCACTGAATCCCCTGCTACAATTATCCTGGAGATTGCCATTGAAACTCAACAGGACTAACCACATAAATACAATAGTTACAAGAGCAGGTCAGAGGATTAGAATAATGTGGCATGTAATTCAGTTCCTGACTCCTGAAGGCCTGACCACTATCTACAAGGCACAAGTCAGGAATGTGATGGAATACTCCCCACTTGCCCGACTGTGTGCAGCCCCAACAACAGTCAAGAAGCTTGACACCATCCAGGACAAAACAGCCTGCTTGATTGGAATCACATCCACAAACATCTGCTTCCCAACACTCAGGAACAGCAGTTTTGTACTATCTACAAGATGCACAGCAGAAATTCATCAAAGACAGCACAATCCAACCCAAAACAACTTTCATCTCAAAAGACATGGGCAGCAGATACATGGGAACACCACCACCTTCAAGTTCCCCTCCAAGCCACTCACCATCCTGACTTGGAAATATATCGCTGTTTTTTCAGTGTCACTGGGTAAACATCCAGGAAGTCTCTCCCCAAGGGCATTGTGGGTCAACCTCAGCACATGAAGGACTGCAGCAGTTCAAAAAGGCAGCTCACCACTTTCTCAAAGACACTGAGGGTGGGCAATCAAAGCTTGTCAGCCAATGATGCCCATGTCCATAAAATCATAAGACACAGGAGCAGAATTAGGCCACTCAGCCCTTTGAGACTGCTCTGCCGTTCGATCTTGGCTGATACGTTTCTCAATCTCATGCTCCTGCCTTTTCCCTGTAACCATTGATCCCCCTATCAATCAACAAACTGTCTATCTCAGTTTTAAATGCTCTCAATGGCTTGGCCTCTATAACCTTCTGCAGCAATGGGTTCCACAGATTCACCACCGCCTGGCTGAAGACATTTCTCCTCATCTCATGTCTAATGGTCATCTCCCCACTCGGAGGCTTTGCTCTGAGGTCCTCGTCTCCACCACTAGTAGGAACAGCCTCTCCATGTCCAGTCTATAGCCCTCTATGTTATCTGTAAATTTCAATGAGGTCATCCCCCACAGCGCCTTTTTAAACACCATCGAATACAGCTCCAGAGATCTCAACTGCTCCTCTTCTGACAAGTTCTTCATTCCCAGGATCATTCTTGTAAACATTCTCTGGACCTCCCTTCCAATGCTCACACTTTCTTCCTTAGATATGGGGTCCAAACTACTCACAATGTTTCACATGTGCTCAGGCCAGAACCTTACACAGCCCCAGCAGTACATCCCTGCTCTTGTATTCGAGCTCTGCAATGAATGTTAATATTTTATTTGCCTTCCTAACTGCCAATGAAACCTGCAAGTTAACCTGAAGAGAATCCTGAACTAGTAATCCCAAGGACTTCTGTTCTTCGGATTTCTGAAGTCTTTCACCATTTAGAATACAGAGCAGAGAGCATCCGAGGAGCAGGAAAATCGATGTTTCGGGCAAAAGCCCTTCATCAGGAATACTTTCCTGATGGTCCTCAGATGCTGCCTGACCTACTGTGCTTTTCCAGCACCACTCTGATCTAAACTCTGGTTTCCAGCATTTGCAGTGCTCACTTTTGCCTACCATTTAGAATATAGTCTATTTTTCCTACAAAAATGCACAACTCACACTTTCCTACGTTGTATTCCATTTGCTACTTCTTTGCCTCCTCTCCAACCCTGTACAAGTCCCTCTGAAGCCTCCCTGCTTCCTCAGCACTACCTGTCCTTCCACCTATCTTTGTGTCTTTTGCAAACTTAGCAACAATGCCCTCAGTTCCTTCATCCAGATCATTAATATATAACATGAATAATTGTGGTCCCAACACTGATCCCTGTGGAAATCCACGAGTCACTGGGTGCCATTCTGAAAAACACCCCTTCATCCCCACTCTGCTCTTTGCCAGTCAGTCAATCCTCTGTCCATGCCAGCATCTTGCCCCCAACACCATGGGCTCTTATCTTATGGAGCAGCTTCCTGTGCTGCAACTTGTTAAAGGTCTTCTGGAAATCCAAATAGATTTTACCCACTGCCTCTCCTTTATGTCATTGGATTATTATCTCCTCAAATAATTCCAACAGATCTGTCAGGCATGACCTCCCCTTGATGAAGCCGTGCTGACCCTGCCCTATTTTACCAAGTATGCCACAATCTCATCATTAATAATGGACTCTAAATTCTTGCTAATGACTGAGGGCCTGCTAACTGGCCTGGAAGACGTTTACTGATCATAATTGTTTCCTCACTCAGTGAATTGCTGTCGAGGTAATCCATATTCAGAACCCATACTCAAAATGTTTCCCTCGACAGGTGCAATTTTAACCGCTGACCAAGATCAGTCAGCAAATTCTGTCGCAAATTAACAGTTTAGTCAGGAGAAGCCCAGCTAAATGTCAGACTTTATTGTTTTGGAACTTTTCTGCTGTGTGAAAATGGCAGAAAAGAGCATTTAACCCCTCAAGACTGTCCCTCCATTCCCAGCCTCTGGTCTGTCCAAGTGTCACTTCAGCTCCCACTCCCATCTCTTCACCATTCCCTGCTCTAGGCTTCTCTTCCCCTTCCCCAGTTGTAATCTCTCCCAAACCTTTTCTCAGACCACTTTCCTTATCCCAGGGATCATTCCCTCCAGTCTCAGTCCTCATGCCATGTGTTATCATTTTCCCATTCACTAACCACCTCCTCGTTCCTGCTTGGTTCAGGTTTTACCACAAGATTTGTCACTGTTCCAGGGAGTAAAGAGCCTGGGGGAATTACAGGTACATTTTCAGTCTCATGTTGTAAAATCTGCATTTAGTCAAATTCAGGGATTTGAATGGTCCAGGTGTGGATGAAGGTCACTTGAGGTCTCACAACAATGTTTTTCTTCGTCTCTCATGATTCGCTATTAACATATTCCATCACCATGGTGACCTTCCTGAGAAAATGGGCGAATTGGTGATTGTATGTCTCTTCATGAAAAGTAATAAAATTAGTTCAGTATCTCACTCAAAAACATAAATGATCAAATCTGGACCACCCAATGTTCACTGAATTTCACTCAAAGACAGACCCAAAAGGCAGACCTGAAGCTAAATTCCAATTGTCTATCTGTAAATTTACAGGGTCTGCATTTCAGAGCAATGGGTGGAGCTGACATTTACATTTGGAAATAGATCAGATCCTCTCTGGCATAATAAAAGTTCTATACAGCAATGATACAACTTACCAATTTTTATACTCTTTACCCCAATCACAGAAGGCAAGCACGCCATCTGCCTTCTCCAATACCTTATCTACATAGTTGCTGCTTTAGGAACTGTGGTTCTGTATACCTCGATCCCTCTGTATGTCACTGCTTCTGAGGTTCTGCCGTTTACTGTTTTCCTCCTTCCTGAGTGAGAACTTCCACAATGTATCACCTCACATTTGTCTGGATTAAATTCCACCTGCCGTTTCTCCACCCATGTCTCCAGCCGATCGATATCCTGCTGCATCCTCTGGCAATCCCATTTACTATCCACAGCTCCCCCAATCCTTGTGTCATCTGCAAACTTACTAATCAGACCACATTTTATAAGAAGCCATCAGGTAATAATCTGGAAATTAAATGAAATTCAGCTTTGAGTGAATGTGCGAAGATTGGGATTGGTGTTTCAGGTCAGGAAAGTCAATCAGATTCATTTTATGGATAATTATCTGTGAATTTTCGGACAAGTCATCAATTGTGTCTGATTAACCTCTTGTTGGATCTGTCCCAAATCTCTCCTTTGATGCATAAAGAGGAACTGAACAGTCAGCTGAAATACCATGTTTGGGCAGCACGGGGGCTCAGTGGTTGGGCGGCACGGTGGCTCAGTGGTTGGGCAGCACGGGGGCTCAGTGGTTGGGCGGCACGGGGGCTCAGTGGTTGGGAGGCACGGTGGCTCAGTGGTCAGCACTGCTGCCTCACAGGGACCCAGCCTCGGGCAGCTGTCTGTATGGAGTTTGCACTTTCTCCCCATGTCTGCATGTGTTATCTCTGGGTGCTCTGGTTTCCTCCCACAGTCCAAAGATGTGCAGGTTTGGTGAAGTGGCCATGCTAAATTGCCCATAGTGTTCAGGAATGTGTAGGTTAGGCACATTGGTCAGGGCTAAATGTAGAATAATAGGGTAAGGGAATTGGTCTGGGTGGGTTGTTCTTCAGAGGGTCAGTGTGGACTTGTTGGGCCAAATGGCCTGATTCCACATTGCAGGGATTCTATGTGATCTGTGTGAAAAGGAATTAGATGTTCATGTAATTCCTTAAAGCAGGAATTCTCCCTCTGTTTCTGAGTCCTGTGTGAAAATGTGAAGCTTGTTTTACACAGAGGGAGAATTCCTGCTTTAAGAAATTACATGAACATCTAATTCCTTTTCACACAGGACTCAGAAACAAACATGATCATCAAACTGATTGCCATCCTTCCATCTGTGAGAGATGGTGGGAACGCAGCCTCAGCACTTTCCTGAGAGTATCTGCTGTCCTCCGAATGACTGAACAAGCTGATTCTCAAAAGAATCACCACAAATCAAACCTGAGCAATTTTCTGTATTGTCAGGAATGTACTTAGAGTCATAGAGTCATAGAGATGTACAACATGGAAACAGACCCTTCGGTCCAACACGTCCATGCTGACCAGATATCCCAACCCAATCTAGTCCCACCTGCCAGCACCTGGGCCCATATCCCTCCAAACCGTTCCTATTCATATACCCATCCAAATGTATCTTAAATGTTGCAATTCTACCAGCCTCCACCACTGGTCTCTTTTATATCTTTCCCCTCTCACCCTGAACCTATGCAACTCCCCGACCCCAGTGAAAAGACTTTGCCTATTTACCCTATCCATGCCCCTCATAATTTTGTAAACCTCTATAAGGTCACCTCTCAGCCTCCAACGCTCCAGGGAAAACAGCCCCAGCCTGTTCAGTCTCTCCAACCCTGGCAACATCCAACATCCTTCTCTGAGCCCTTTCAAGTTTCACAACATCTTTCCGATAGGATGGAGACCAGAATTGCACGCAATATTCCAACAGTGGCCTAACCAACATCCTGTACAGCCACAACATGACCTCCTGACTCCTGTACTCAATACTCTGACCAATAAAGGAAAACATACCAAACGCCTTCTTCACTATCCTATCTACCTGCAACTTCACTTTCAAGGAGCTATGAACCTGCACTCCAAGGTCTCTTTGTTCAGCAACACTTCCTAGGACCTTACCAATAAGTGCATAAGTCCTGCTAAGATTTGCTTTCCTAAAATGCAGCACCTTACATTTATCTGAATTAAACTCCATCTGCCACTTCTCAGCCCATTGGCCCATCTGGTCCAGATCCTGTTGTAATCTGAGGTAACCCTCTTTGTTATCCACTACACCTCCAATCTTGGTGTCATTTGAAAACTTACTAACTGTACCCCTTATGCTCGCATCCAAATCATTTATGTAAGTGACAAAAAGTAGAGGACCCAGCACCGATCGTTGTGGCACTCCACTGGTCACAGGCCTCCAGTCTGAAAAACAACCCTCCACCACCACCCTCTGTCTTCTACCTTTGAGCCAGTTCTGTATCCAAATGGCTAGTACTCCCCGTATTCCATGAGATCTAACCTTGCTAATCAGTCTCCCATGGGGAAGCTTGTCGTACGCTTTACTGAAGTCCATATAGATCACATCTACTGCTCTGCCCTCATCAATCTTCTTCGTAACATCTTCAAAAAACTCAATCAAGTTTGTGAGACATGATTGCCAATGCACAAAGCCATGTTGTCTATCCATAATCAGTCCTTGCCTTTCCAAATATACATGCATCCTGTCCCTCAGGATTCCCTTCAACAATTTGCCTACCACTGAGGTCAGGCTCACTGGTCTATAGTTCCCTGGCTTGTCCTTACCACCATTCTTAAACAGTGGCACCACGTTTGCCAACCTTCAGTCTTCTGGCACCTCACCTGTGACTATCGATGATAAAAATATCTCAGCAAGAGGCCCAGAAATCACTTCTCTATTTCGGACAGAGTTCTCGGGTACACCTGATCAGGTCCTGGGGATTTATCCACCTTTACCCATTTCAAGACATCCAGCACTTCCTCCTCTGTAATCTGGACATTTTGCAAGATGTCACCATTTATTTCCCTGCAGTCTATGTATTCCATATCCTTGTCCACATTAAATACTGATGCAAAATACTCATTTAGTATCTCCCCCTTTTTCTGCGGCTCCACACAAAGGCTGCCCTGCTGATCTTTGAGGGGCCCTATTCTCTCCCTTTTGTCCTTAATGTATTTGTAAAAACCCTTTGGATTCTCCTTAATTCTATTTGCCAAAGCTACCTCATGTCACCTTTTAGCCCTCCTGATTTCCCTCTTAAGTATACTCCTACTTCCTTTATACTCTTCTAAGGATTCACTCGATCTATCCTGTCTATACCTTACATATGCTTCCTTCTTTTTCTTAACCAAACCCTCAATTTCTTTAGCCATCCAGCATTCCCTATACCTACCAGCCTTTCCTTTCACCCTAACAGGAATATACTTTCTCTGGATTCTCGTTATCTCATTTAGATTAGATTAGATTCCTACAGTTTGGAAACAGGCCCTTCGGCCCAACAAGTCCACCGACCCTCCGAAGAGTAACCCACCCAGACCCATTTCCCTCTGACTAATGCATCTAACACCATGGGCAATTTAGCATGGCCAATTCACCTCACCTGCGCATCTTTGGATTGTGGGAGGAAACCGGAGCACCCAGAGGAAACCCACGCAGACACAGGGAGAATGGGCAAACTGCACACGAACAGTTGCCCGAGGCTGGAATCAAACCTGGGACCCTGGTGCTGTGAGGCAGAAGTGCTAACCACTGAGACACTGTGCTGCCCTGAAGGCTTCCCATTTTTCAGCCGTCCTTTACCGGCGAACATCTACCTCCAATCAGCTTTCGAAGATTCTTGCCAAATACTGTCAAAATTTGCCTTTCTCCAATTAAGAACTTCAACTTATAGATCTGGTCTATCCTTTTCTATCACTATTTTAAAACCAATAGAATTATGGTTGCTGGCCCCAAAGTGCACCGCCACTGACACCTCAGTCACCTGCCTTGCCTTATTTCCCAAGAGTAGGTCAATTTTGCACCTTTTCTCATAGGTACACCCACATACTGAATCAGAAAATTGTCCTGTACACACTTAATAAATTCCTCTCCATCTAAACCTTTAACACTATGGCAGTCTCAGTCCATGTTTGGAAAGTTAAAATCCCTGACCATAACCACCCTATTATTCTTACAGGTAGCTTAGATCTCCTTACAAGTTTGTTTCTCAATTTCCCTCTGACTATTAGGGGTCTATAATACAATCCCAATAAGGTGATCATCCCTTTCTTATTTCTCAGTTCCACCCAAATAACTTCCCTGGATGTAGTTCCTGGAATATCTTCCCTCAGCACAGCTGTAATGCTATCCCTTATCAAAAATGCCATTCCCCCTCCTCTCTTGCCTCCCTTTCTATCCTTCCTGTAGCATTTGTAACCTGGAACATTATCCTGCCAGTCCTGCCCATCCCTGAGCCATGTTTCTGTAATTGCTATGACATCCCAGTCCCATGTTCCTAACCATGCCCTGAGTTCATCTGCCTTCCCTATAAGGCCTCTTGCATTGAAATAAATGGAGTTTAATTATTAGTCCTACCTTGTCCCTGCCTGCCCTGATTGTTTGACTCACTTCTGTTCTCAACTGTACCAGTCTCAGATTGATCTCTTTCCTCACTATCTCCCTGGGTCTCACCCTCCCCCCGCGCCCCCACACACCTTACTAGTTTAAATCCTCCTGAGCAGCTCGAGCAAATTTCCCTGCCAGTATATTAGTCCCCTTCCAATTTAGGTGCAATCTGTCCTTCTTATACAGATCACTTCTACCTCAAAAGAGATTCCAATGATCCAAAAATGTGAATCCTTCTCCCATACACCAGCTCCTCAGCCATGCATTCATCTGCTCTATCCTCCTATTCCTGCCCTCACTAGCTCATTGTGTTGTAACTATCCTGGCTAAGGGAGTGGCAAGTTCTGGAGCACAAGTCTTCAGTGCTATTGCCAGAATGTTGTCAGGGTCCATAGCCTTTGCAGTATCCACTGTCTCCAACTGTTTCTTGATATCACATGGAGTGAATAGAATTGGCTGAAGACTGGTATCTGTGATGCTGGGGACCACTGGAGGAGGCCAAGAAGGATTATCCACTCGGCACTTATGGCTGAAGATTGCTGAGAAAGATTCAGCCTTATCTTTTGCTCTGATGTGCTGGGCGCTCTCATCATTGAGGATGGGGATATTTGTGGAGCCTCCTCCTCCAGTGAGTTGTTTAATTGACCACCACCAGTCACAACTGGATGTGGCCGGACTGCAGAGCTGAGGTCTGATCCCTCGATCTGTGCCAAATGCCTTCTCCACTACCCTGTTTAGCTGTGAGTTTACATTCAAGGAACTATGGGCCTGCACTCCAAGGTCTCTTTATTTGACAACACTCCCCAGGACCCGGACATTACATGTGGAAGTCCTGCCCTGGTTTGCCTTATCAAAATGCAACACCTCACGTTTATCTGAATTAAACTCCATCTGCCATGCCTCGGCCCATCAGCCCATCTGATCAAGGTCACATTGTACTCTGAGGGAACTTTCTTCACTGCCCACCACACCAGCAATGGTGGTGCCATCTGCAGACTTACCGAACCATTTCTCTTGTTTTCACATCCAAATGTGAAATTATAGAAATGACAACAAGCAGTGGATCTAGCACTGATCCTTGTGACACACTTCCAATCACAGGCCTCCAGTGTGCAAAACAAACCTCCAACATCATCCACTGTCTCCTATCTCCAAGCTAATTTTGGATCCAAATTGCTAGCTGTCTCTGAATTCCAGGTGATTGAACCTTGCTAATTAGTCTATCATGTGGAACCTCATCAAACATTTGGCTGTTCACCCTATCATTCCCCTCATAATTTTATAAACTTTTACAAGGTCACCCCTCAGCCTGCAACGCTCCAGGAAAAAGAGCACCAACCTATTCAGCCTCTCCCTATAGCTCAAACCCTCGAACCCTGGCAACATCCTTGGAAATCTTTCCTTCACCCTTCAAGTTGCACATTATTGTTCCAACAGCTGGGGGAGCAGAATTGCACGCAGTATTCCAAAAGTGGTCTAACCAGTGTCCTACACAGCTAAATGTCAGACTTTAATGCTTTGAAAGTTTGCTGCGTGAAAATGACAGAATAAAGTATTTAACCCCTCGAGACTGTCCCACCATTCCCACCCTCTGGTCTATCCAAGTGACACTACAGCTCTCACTCCCTGCTCCAGGCTTCCCTTCCCCTTCCCCAGCAGTAATCTTTCCCAAACTTTTTTCCCGTACCACTTTCCTGATGCCAGGGATCATTCCCTCCAGTCTCAGGTGGTGTCCCCATGCCGTGTGGTGTCACTCTTCCACCCGCCACCCACCTCCTCATTCCTGCTTGGTTCAGGTTTTACCACAAGATGTGTCACTGTTCCCGGGAGTAAAGAGCCTGCGAGAATTACAGGTACATTTTCTCTCTCATGTTGTAAAATCTACATTTAGTCAAATTTGGGGATTTGAATGTTCCAGGAGCAGATTAGGTCTCGCAACAATGTTTTTCTTCATCTCTCATGGTTCAGTATTAACATATTCCATCACCATGGTGACCTTCCTGAGAAAATAGGCCAAATGGTGATTGTAGGTCTCTTCGTGAAAAGTAATTAAATCAGTTCAGTACCTCACTCAAAAACAGAAATGGTATAAATGTTGGTCAAATTTGGACTACCAAATGTTGACTGAAGTAAAGACTGACCCAAAAGCTAATTTCAATTATCTATCTGTATATTTACAAGGTCTGCATTTCAGAGCAATGGGTGGAGCTGACATTTATGTTTGGAAATAGTTCAAGTGTTCTCTCGTAATACAAAAATTCTGTACAGCAACGGTACAATTTACCAATGTTTACGTCCTAGTCAGAGAAGGCAAGCATGCCATCTGCCTTCTCCACCACCTTATCTACATAGTTGCCGTTTTAGGGACCTATGGTTCTGTATACCTCGATCCCTCTGTATGTTACTGCTTCTAAGGTTCTGCCATTCACTGTTTTCCTCCTTCCTGAGTGAGAACTTCCACAATGTATCACCTCACATTTATCTGGATTAAATTCCATCTGCCGTTTCTCCACCCAAGTCTCCAGCCGATCGATATCCTGCTGCATCCTCTGGCAATCCCATTTACTATCCACAGCTCCCCCAATCCTCGAGTCATCTGCAAACTTACTAATCAGACCACATTTTACAAGAAGCATCAGGTAATAATCTGGAAATTAAATGAAAATCAGCTTTGAGTGAATGTGCGAAGATTGGGATTGGTGTTTCAGGTCAGGAAAGTCAATCAAACTTATTTTGTGTACAATGAAATATGGATTTTGAGACATGTCAACAACTGTGTTGGATTAACCTCTTGATGGATAAAGAGGATTTGAAAATCAGCTGAAATACCATGCTTGGAAAAGGAATTGGATTTTCATATAATTTCTTAAAGCAGGAAGTCTCCCGCTGTGTAAAACATGCTTCACATTTTCCCACAGGACTCAGGAACAAACATGGTCAGCAAACTGATTGTCATCCTTCCATCTGTGAGAGATGGTGGGAAAGCAGCCTCAGTATTTGCTGAGATTATCTGCTGCCCTCCGAATGTCTGAACAATTGATTCTGGAAAGAATCATCATCAAACACACCCTGACAAGCTGCCTCTCTCTGACACGAGTGATAATGAACTAGCCCAAAACAGGGCAGCAAACAGTGAGCTCCTGACCAGACTGAATTTGAATGAAATGTGTCCCAGGGACTGAAGGCAGAAAACATCATGACCGATATCAGCTGTCTCTGAGAATCACAGAGATGTATAGCATACCGACCAGATATCCTCAATTAATGTGGTCCTATTTGCCAGCATTTGGCCAATATCCCTCTAAATCCTTCCTATTCAGGTACCCATACAAATGCCTTTTAAATTCTATAATTGTACAAGCCTTCACCACTGCCTCTGCAGTTCAACCCATACACACACGACCTGCTCTGTGAAAAACCTGCCCCTTATCTATTCCCTCTCACCTTAAATCTATGCCCTCTAGTTTTAGACTCCTTCAGCCTTGGAAAAAGACCTTTGCTATTCACCCTATTCAGACCCCTCATGATGTTATACACCTCAATAAGGTCACTCCTCAACCTCTGACACTCCATGGAAAATACCTGCTGCTTATCCAGCCTCTCCCTATTGCTCAAACTCTCCAACCGCTGCAGAATCCTTGTAAATCTTCTCTGTACCCTTTCAAGTTTAACACCATCGTTCCTATAGAGGGAGAAATCAGTATTTCAAAACTGGCCTAAACAATGTCCTGCACAGCCACAACATGTTGTTGGGGCTGTGTGTGTGTTTTTTTGAATAAACTCGTCAACAACATGAAACACAGGAGGCAAACAGCAGCAAATTGTTTCTGGAACAGTTTCCTTCATTCCAACTTTGAGGCGGATTTTGAAATGATTAACTCACTGAGTGCTGGCTCCAGGGAAGTCTGAAGATCTCCAGCAGCATTTTGCTTTCAGCTTCCACAGTATCAGGCTGATAGATTCCTTGTTCTTACAGAAAGAACAGTGTTGTCAGAGTAGTTTGTTCCATGAGATAAATCTACAAACCCTTTCCTTACTCTCAATGCTCCCATTAATTGGAGACGCTGGTGTTGTATAGTGCAATGGGGTCACCTGTAGTGTGACATGAACCCAAGGTCCTGGTTGAGGCCATCCCCATGGGTACCGAACTTGTCTATCGGCCTCTGCTCGGTCACTTTTCGTTGTTGCCTCTCCTGAAGTCCGCCTTGGAGGACGGTCACCCAAAGGTCTGAGGTTGAATATCCCAGACCCCTGAAGTGTTCTCCGACTGGGAGGAAACACTCCTGTCTGGTGATGGTTGCGCAGTGTCCATTCATCCGTTGCCGTAGCCTCTGTTTGATCTTGCAATGTACCATGCCTCGGGGCATCCTTGCCTGCAGTGTATGAGAGAAAAAACATGCAAGGTGACAAAACCACACCAGGTACATGTACACCAAGAACAAGAAATTGGAGAAACTTGGCATCACCACCAGCAGGAGCCAAGCCCAACCCAGCACCACAGTGTTCCTGTAAATCCGTTTTTTACTTTAGAATCAGTCTGACCATTGTGGCACAGACAGCCTCACACAAAAAAACCTTCAATACATTATCTGGACTGACATGGCACCAATTGTTAAAGTTCACTTGAATGTGACTTTTAAAAAAGGTTTTGCAATTTACATATGAAAGAACTGAAACCAACATCGTCATTCTAAAAGATGTGAAACTTAATAAACAATCCAGGTCTTTTTCAATATATAATTTCAGTTACATCACCATGTAAACTGTTGCTAGAAATTCTGTATATTACAATCTTATTCTCCATAACCACCTATAAGACCATAAGACATGGGAGCGGAAGTAAGGCCATTCGGCCCATCAAGTCCATTCTGCCATTCAATCATGGCTGATGGGCATTTCAACTCCACTTACCCGCATTCTCCCCGTAACCCTTAATTCCTTGTTTATCAATTTCTGCCTTTAAGACATTTAGTGTCACAGCCTCCACTGCACTCTGTGGCAATGAATTCCACAGGCCCACCACTCTCTGGCTGAAGAAATGTCTCCGCATTTCTGTTCTGAATTTACCCCCTCTAATCCTAAGGCTGTGTCCACGGGTCCTAGTCTCCTCGCCTAATGGAAACAATTTCCTAGTGTCCACCCTCTCCAAGCCATGTATTATCTTGTAAGTTTCTATTAAATCTCCCCTTAATCTTCTGAACTCCAATGAATACAATCCCAGGATCCTCAGCCGTTCCTCATATGTTAGACCTACCATTCCAGGGATCATCCGTGTGAATCTCCGCTGGACACGCTGCCAGTATGTCCTTCCTGAGATGTGGGGACAAAAACTGGACACAGTACTCCAAATGGGGCCTAACTAGAGCTTTATAAAGTCTCAGTAGCACAACAGTGCTTTTATATTCCAACCCTCTTGAGATAATTGACAACATTGCATTCGCTTTCTTAATCACGGACTCAACCTGCATGTTTACCTTTAGAGAATCCTCAACTAGCACTCCCAGATCCCTCTATAGTTTGGCTTTATGAATTTTCTCACTGTTTCGAAAGTAGTGCATGCTTCTATTCTTTTTTCCAAAGTGCAAGACCTCGCATTTGCTCACATTGAATTCCATCAGCCATTTCCTGGAGCACTCCTCCAAACTGTCTAGATCCTTCTGCAGCCTCCCCACTTCCTCAGTACTACCTGCCTGTCCACCTAACTTTGTATCATCAGCAAACCTCAGTAGAATGCCCCCAGTCCCTTCATCCAGATCATTAATATATAATGTGAACAGCTGCGGCCCCAACACTGAACCCTGCGGGACACCGCTTGTCACCGGCTGCCATTCCGAAAAAGAACCTTTTATCCCAACTCTCTGCCTTCTGTCAGACAGCCAATCCTCAATCCATACTAGTAGCTCACCTCGAACACCATGGGCCCTCACCTTACTCAGCAGCTTCCCGTGTGGCACCTTATCAAAGGCCTTTTGGAAGTCTAGGTAGACCACATCCACTGGGTTTCCCCGGTCTAACCTACTTGTCACCTCTTCAAAGAACTCCAACAGGTTTGTCAGGCATGACCTCCCCTTACTAAATCCATGTTGACTTGTTCTAATCCGACCCTGCTCTTCCAAGAATTTAGAAACCTCATCCTTAATGATGGATTCTAGAATTTTACCAACAATCGAGGTTAGGCTAATTGGCCTATAATTTTCCATCTTTTGCCTTGATCCTTTCTTGAACAAGGGGGTTACAACAGCGATCTTCCAATCATCCGGGACATTCCCTGACTCCAGTGACTTTTGAAAGATCTCAACCAACGTCTCCGCTATTTCCTCAGCCACCTCCCTCAGAACTCTAGGATGTAACCCATCAGGGCCAGGAGATTTATCAATTTTAAGACCTTTTAGCTTTTCTAGCACTTTCTCTTTTGTAATGGCAACCATACTCAACTCAGCCTCCTGACTCCCTTTAACTGTTGGGATATTACTCATGTCTTCCACTGTGAAGACTGATGCAAAGTACATATTAAGTTCTCCTGCTATTTCCTTATCTCCCATCACTAGGCTTCCAGCATCAGTTTGAAGTGGCCCAATGTCTACTCTTGCCTGTCGTTTGTTTTTTATGTATTGAAAGAAACTTTTACTATCATTTCTAATATTACTATCATTTCTAATTTGATCCTCTCCTTCCTTATTTCTCTCTTTGTTATCCTGTGTTTGTTTTTGTAGCCTTCCCAATCTTCTGATTTCCCAGTGCTCTTGGCCACTTTATAGGCTCTCTCTTTTTCTTTGATAGATTTGCTGACTTTCTTTGTCAGCCATGGCTGTCTAATCCCTCCCCGGATAATCTTTCTATTCTTGGGGATGAACCTCTGTACAGTGTCCTCAATTTTACCCACAAACTCCTGACATTTTTGCTCTACTGTCTTCCCTGCTAGGCTCTACTTCCAGTCTATTTTCGTCAGTTCCTCTCTCATGCCCTCATAATTACCTTTATTTAACTGTAACACTATTACATCCGATTTTGCCTTCTCTCTTTCAAACTGCAGACTGAACTCTACCATATTATGATCGCTGCTTCCTAAGTGTTTCCTTACTTTAAGATTTTTATAAAGTCTGGTTCATTACATAGCACTAGGTCCAGAATAGCCTGCTCCCTTGTCGGCTCCATGACAAGCTGTTCCAAAAAGCCATCCTGTAAGCATTCCATGAATTCCTTTTCTTTGGATCCACTGGCAACATTATTTACCCAGTTCACCTGCATATTGAAGTCTCCCATGATCACTGTGACCTTGCCTCTCTGACATGCCTTCTCTATTTCCCGGTACATGTTGCGCCCCTGGTCCTGACCACTGTTAGGAGGTCTGTACATAACTCCCATTATGGTTTTTTTGCCTTTGTGGTTCCTCAATTCCACCCACACAGACTCCACATCATCCAACGCTATGTCATTCAGTGCCATAGATTTAATTGTGTTCTTAACTAACAAGGCAACCCCGCCTCTCCTGCCCACCTTCCTGTCTTTTCGATAAGTTGAAAACCCTTGGATGTTTAACTGCCAGTCCTGACCCCCCTGTAACTACGTCTCTGTGATGCCTACCTGATGAAGGAGCAGCGCTCCAAAAGCTAGTGCTTCCAAATAAACCAATTGGAATATAACCTGGTGCTGTTTGATTTTTAACTTTGTGCTCCCATTAAGGAAGCAATACCCAGGGTAGCATTGACATAAGGAGGGGGGTGGTGTCAGGAAAGTGACCATCATCATTCCAATTGAGGGGTATATCCAGTGAGCTCGGCTGAATTATGTCTCTGTGTGGGTGCTGAGTGAGGACAGTGATGTTTAAACAGCACATCACTTCCAGTGGGGTCAGAAACATCTCAGAGGTGAGAAACCACACGAGTTACCGGGAGAGACACCCTGATGTCTCGGTGAAATACAGGGCCAGCTCCTTCCTGCAGTGACGAGTGTTACAGTCTGGTATGGCAGGAGCACTTGCTCTGTCAATGTCTTTCTGAATTCTGCTTCCTCAATGGTGAACACAGAATTAAATAATCCCCTCAGTGGGGCTGTTCTCTGCTGACTGGGGTCTTCAGATTCTTTCTTCATTCCTCAGATAAGAAGCCACTTTTCCAAGAAGTTCACCAATCGGAGCTATCAAGTCAATTGGTTTTATCCCCTTGAAATGTTGGTCATAGTGTTCAATGGAGAAAGCGAGGACTGCAGATGCTGGAGATCAGAGATGAAAATGTGTTGCAGGAAAAGCGCAGCAGGTCAGGCAGCATCCAAGGAGCAGGAGAATCGACGTTTCGGGCATGAGCCCTTCTTCAGGAAGGAGGCTCATGCCCGAAACGTCGAATATCCTGCTCCTTGGATGCTGCCTGACCTGCTGCGCTTTTCCAGCAACACATTTTCAGAATAGTGTTCAATGGCGAGCTGATAGTGAACCCTTTGACGTGTCTACTTTAGGGCCTGGATGTCTGGTTTTGGATCCAAAATATGCACCTGGTCCTTTGTTTTATTGTCACATGTCTGCCCTGTGGAGGGGGGTGGGGGTAGGGGAGGGGTGGGGGGGGGGGAGTCATGAGACTATTAAAGCAGAAACCCAGGTAATGTCCTGGGAACCTATCCCACCAACATGACAGGTGGTTGAACAATTAAAAATATCTGTAATGAAGATTCGAGTGATGATGGTGAAATCATTGTCAATTGTTGGAAAAAACTTTGAGGGAAGTAAACAATCATCCTTACCTGGTCTCACCAACATGTTCCATTCATAAACTGCCCTCCAGGCAATTAGAGATGGACAATAAATGCTCGCCAGTGAAGCCTTCATCCTGTGAATGAATTTAAAAAATAAAAACTGCCGTTTCACACTTGCAAATGAGTTCTGGTTGTCTTCAATTGTTGGGGCTTGAATCTTTCTTAGAATTGTCTCTGTGTGTCCCTTTGTCTCGGACTGAGGTATTCCCAACATACCTTACTTTTTGGCCAGTTTCTGTGTCCTGTTTATTTCAGTTGCTGTGCTTGTATTTATGGATTTGTGGTTGTTGCTGCCGGTTCCTTTTTAATGTTATTATTTTACTTCAGCAGGTTCAGGCTGCTCCAGGGAGGTCCTGCTGCTGTTGCTCCTCAAACTACTCGGAAACTCATGGAGTCAGTCTGGCTGGTTTTCAGCAAATGACTGGGATACACGACAGAAAATGGAGATTCCAGCCCGAGAGTACTTCAATAAGAGATGCAACACTCAGAATGAACTCCATGTTTTTGAGGTGACAGTGAGGGTTTAAAATTTGAATTTAGTCTGTTGTCAGGAGCAACAAATATACGTAGGCTTTTATTAATCACAAAATGGCTTTTCAACTTAAAATAACACAACAAAATGACTTCAAGTTATGATTTGACACTGTCAATTTGCATTTCTGCTTTGCTGAATTAGCAGAATTAGAAGATAAAGCAGACAATGGAGTCTTCATCAATGAATCATAAGACATTAACTAATCACTCGAACTAACCTTGAACTGCAGTATGAGATGATAATGTGTGTAAGACAACACTATTTCCCAGGAGGAAATATCATTGGGTTAGCCTACTGTCAATCATGTCAGCTTATTACATTTGATTGCTCTTTTCTTGTAATTAAGGCTGTGCTGTCTCTTAAAAACATATAAATAATGTTTAATTTTCGATAGTAATTGCGCAAATTCTCCACGGAATAAAGAAGCTTTAACCTCTGTGTTGCTGGACAAAACAGTGCCAGGCTGCCTTATTTTATTAAACTGGTAACCTTGCTTTGTACAGACTGTATTCCTGATAATTCTTTTGACCGATCGCGAAACCGAGAGGTCCCTCCTGGGATCTGGATCTTTAACAGCTCATAACCCCCTGCAGCCTGACCATGGAACCTGACAAAGTTCACTCTGTCAGGAACCTATGTTTAATAATGCATTTTTGATTATTTGATCATGATGAAACTAACTGTGTTCATCAGTCAGTCTGAAATTACAGCATTCAATATAGCACATTTACTCACCATGTGACTGACTCAGCCCGTTCACCAAGTAGTAGGAAAGATGTATTGTTGGACCTGGTCCTTGGATGTGAGGTGGGCCAATTGGATGAACTGGCAGTGAGAGACCAGAGACAGTGATCATTGTATCATCAGCTCCAGGATGATGGTGGAGAATGACATGCAGCAATCCAATTGACAGAGAGCTGACTTCAGCGGGGTAACAGCAGAGCTGGTCAGATTGACTGGGACAAGAGGTTATTGGGAAAACCAGGAACTTCACAACTGGCTACATAAAGGAGGTAGAGATTAACATTGGGAAGAAAAAGTGTACCTTATGACAAGGTGTAAGGCAGAAAATACAATTGCAAACCTGTACGAATACTGAAGGTTCAGAGAGGAGGAGAAAAAGCAAATAACTGAGGCAAAGGGAAATTATGAGAAAAGACGTAGCAGCTGACATAAAGGGGAATCCCAAAGTCTTCCATACATATGGAAATAACGACTGAGTGATTCAAGGAGGACTAGGACTGATTACAGACCAAGAAGGGGATTCACACAGAGGTCAGGGTACAGTTAAGGTGTGAAATGAACACTTTGCATCTGTCTTTACAAAAGAGGAGTATACTGCCCAGGCCATGGTGACAGAGGAGGGAACACGGTCGCCATTTTCTGCTTGGATCCACTGTCAGTGCGCAGACGGATGAGCATCTGTGACCAGGTCGAATTGGCCTTGGGAACCAAGGTAGGCAGAAGCACAAATGAGGTCATGTTCTTTGGCAATGGGCCAACCAATCCTTTACCCCCTTCACCATCAGGACAGATTATCTGAAGGTGCTGGAAATATGGTTCGGGAGATCCAGGGTGTGCGTAAAATATCCACTGCGCCTGGAGGGCCATCAACTCGGTGCAGGAAGCTCTTTGGTCTGCCTGAAATTTGTGTTGGTCTTCCAGAACAAGGAGTTGACTCCAAACGAGTGTTGCCAATTGGCACATTCCAAGGTCCAGGGCTTTGTGCTGAGGGTTGTAGCTGCCAAAGCGCAGTGGGGAAAGACTATTGTCTGAGATCTTCCTGCTGAAGGTAAATGGGGGTCATTCAGTTATTGGACCCACTCAATGCCTCAAATGCATTTAAGTATCATCTGGTTCAAGTAAGAGATACCTTTGGTTTGTTTGGGAAGAGTCAAACTCCAGTGTTTGTTTGTTTCCTTGATATGCTGCTGTCCAGAACTGAACTGCATTTGTAACTATGTGTGCGTATATCTTTTTAAGAATAAAGCAAATTTTTCAAATTAAAAATGGACATGGTCACAAAAGAGTTCAATATTATTACGGATGAGGTTTTGCGATACAAGATGCGGTTAATATTGAGGTCTTGTGATTTGAATTGATTTTTATCCGAAGCAAACACCAGAGGGTGCCATTGTACTGGAAAGACTGGGAGAGCAAATTAAACCATTGGGAGGGGCTGCATTAAAGTGAGATTGACAGGGACAGAGTTTGCTTTACACAAACAGTGAGAATCCTGTGGGTACATAAAGAATTATTTGTAATTCGCTCCTGTGATGTAGGTGCTGCTGGCTGGGAGAGTATTTATTACCCATTTCCTGTTGCTATTGAGAAGGTGAATTGCCTTCTTGAACTGTTTGTAATCTAAAATGGCTGGTCAGGGAAGTTTCTGATGCATGCTGGGAAGGAGAATAGCCAAGTGAAGCAAACTCAAAACTATTGAAAGAAATCTGAATTGGTTCCGTTGTAAACAGTTCCCAACAACAGAACTCTGTAAAGAGATCAGCCATTCAAGACAGTTGACAGGCTCTAAGGCAATGGATGTGATCAAGGTCACATGGGGAGGCAATGGACTGTTGGACTGTTAATTCAGAAACCCAGCTAATGTTCTGGGGACCCTAATTTGAATTCAATTTAAAAAATCAGGAATTAAGAATCTAGTCATGGCCATGACCCCATTACTGTTTGTCAGAATTCAATAATGCCCATCAGGTTCAATAATGCCTATCAGGTTCAATAATGCCCTGCAGGGCAGGAAACTACCATCCTTAGCTAGTCTGACCTACATGTGACTCCAAACCCACAGCAAAGTGGTTGAGCCTTAGCTGCCCTCTGGGTAATTAGAGATGGGCAATAAATCCTGCCCAGCGAGTAACACCCTCATCCCATGAATGAATAATAAAAAAAGTTTATCCTATTTTGCACAGAATTCATAACTGGTAATAGACACAGCATTAAAGTTCTCAAACAAAGACAAGTAAGTGACAAAATCCATTAAGGAGCCCGATGGATGACCTAATATCTGGGAAGAGAGACATTTGAACAGTTTAGGGACTGAAGAAAAACATAAAAATGGGGGTTCACTGCCTCTTCTCCGTGAGACCTGTACAGATCAACCATCACATAAACCAACCATCACCCAGGCCAACCATCTCACAGACCAACCATCTCACAGACCAACCATCTCACAGACCAACCATCGCACAGACCAACCATCGCACAGACCAACCATCGCACAGACCAACCATCGCACAGACCAACCATCGCACAGACCAACCATCTCACAGACCAACCATTGCACAGACCAACCATTGCACAGACCATCCTTCACACAGACCAATGATTGCACAGACCATCCATCGTACAAACCAATCATCGCACAAGAACAATGAACGTTGAGTGAAGGGATCGAAGGTGGGTCACCAATTGGACCTCATACCGTTTCCAGGTCTGGATAATATTCGTCCTTTTATTAAGAATTACTTCAGAAACGAGTCAAGGACTTGCTTCAACTGCACCAATATGCCAGCATTTAGAGTACTCTCGTCAAGTATTTTAAATGTAAACTGAATGCAAAGCTTTCTATTTGTACCTAATAGATTTAACTCAAGCAAAAACAGAAATTTTGAACTCAATTTAACATAAATCACTGTTATTTCGATGCAAAATGCCTGACAGGTAAGACAATGAACACAGGACACAGTTCGGAACATTGGACTGGGATATGATAGCAGTTACAGAGATGTGGTTCAGGGAAGGGCAAGGCTGGCAGCTTAATGTTCCAGGGGACAGATGCCATCGGAAGGATAGAAAGGATGGCAAGAGAGGAGAGGGTGTGGCACTTTTAGTTTGGGATAACTTTACAACTCTTACGAAGGATAATCCTGGGAAATCGTCCAGTGAAATTATTTAGGTGGAACTGAAAAATAAGAAAGGGATGATCACCTTGTTGAGATATACTATAGCCCCCAATAATCAGCAGGAAATTGAGAAGCAAAGTTGTAAGGACATCTCAGTTATCTGTAAGAACAAGAGGATTGTAATAGCAGTGCATTTTAACTTTCCAACAATAGACAGTGACTGCCATAGTATTAAGGGTCTGAAGGTAGACAAACACGTTAAGTGTGCACACAAAAGTTTTCTGATTCAGTATGTGGATGTAAAATGTGACCTTCCCTTCGGAAACAAGGCAGGACAAGTGACTGAGGTGTCAGTGTGGGAGCACTTTGGACCAGTTATCATAATTCTGTTAGTTCTAAAATAGTTATGGGAAAGGATAGACCGGATCTAAAAATTAAAGTTCTAAATTGGAGTAAGACCAATTTAGATGGTATTAGGCAAGAACCTCTTTGATTGGGAAAGATTATTCACAGGTAAACAGGCGGTTGGAAAATGGGAGGCTTTCAAAAATGAGACAACAAGATTTCAGAGACAATATGTTCCTGTTAGTGTAAAGGACAAGGCTGGTAGATGTAGGGAATACTGGATAACGAGAGAAATTGTGGCTCGAGTCAAGAACAAGAAGGAAGCATTTGTCAAGAATAGACAGCTGGGATCGAGTGAATCCCTAAGGGAGTATAAGGGCAGTAGGACTATACTCAAGAAGGAAATCAGGAGGGCAAAAAGGGAACATAACATAATTAGGGTCAAGGAGAATCCAAAGGCATTCTACAAATAGAGGAAGGACAAAAGAGTAACTAGGGGAGAAAAAGGTCTCTTCAAGATCAACAAGGCCATCCATGTGTGGAACCAGTTATCATAATTCTGTTAGTTCTAAAATAGTTGTGTGAGATAGTAAACAATTATTTTGCATTGGCATTTAATGTAGAGAAGGATATGGAAGTTGGAGAACTTGGAGAAATAAGTAGTGATATCTTGAAAAGTGTCTAAATTACAGAGGAGGAGATGCTGGATGTCTTAAAATGCATAAAGATGGATAGATCCCTGGGATTTGATCAGGGCATAGAGTCATAGAGGTGTACAGCATGGAAACAGACCCTTCGGTCCAACCCATCCATGCCGACCAGATATCCCAACCCAATCTAGTCCCACTTGCCAGCACCCGGCCGATATCCCTCCAAACCCCTCCTATTTATATACCCATCCAAATGCCTCTTAAATGTTGCAATTCTACCAGCCTCCACTACATCCTCTGGCATACACATAACACCCTCTGCGTGAAAAGGTTGCCCCTTAGGTCTCTTTTATATCTTTCCTCTCTCACCTTAACCCTATGCCCTCTAGTTCTGGACTCCCCAATCCCAGCGAAAAGAGTTTGTCTATTTAAGCTATCCATGCCCCTCATAATTTTGAAAACCTCTATAAGGTCACCCTTCAGCCTCTGACGCTCCAGGGAAAATGGCCCCAGCCTGTTCAGCCTCTCCCTGTAGCTCAGATCCTCCAACCCTGGCAACATCCTTGTAAATCTTTTCTGAACCCTTTCACGTTTTACAACATCTTTCCGATAGGAAGGAGACCAGTGTATCTTAGAAGTTGATGGGAAGCTAGGGAAGTGATTTCTGGGCCACTTGCTGAGATATTTGTATCATTAATACAAATGTGTCAAGTGCCAGAAGATTGGAGGGTAGCTGAAGTGTTGCCATTATTTAAGAACAAGAGTAAGGAAAAGCCAGGGAATGAATGACCAGTGAGACTGATATCAGTGGTGGGTTAGTTATTGGAGAGGTTTCTAAGGGACAGGGATTTACATGTATTTGGAAAGATAAGAATTGATTAGGGATAGTTAACATGGGTTTGTGTGTGCAAAATCATGTCTCACTAACTTGATTTGAAGAAATGAAAAAGATTGATGAGGGCAGAGCAGTTAACAAAGTCTATATGGACTTCAGTAAGGCAAAAGATTCCGTGGAGTAGACTGGTTGGCAAGATTAGGTCACAGAGAATCCAGGGTGAAAGTGAATACTGCAGATGCTGGAGATTAGAGTTGAGAGTGTGGTGCTGGAAAAGCACAGTAGGTCAGGCAGCATCCAAAGAGCAGGGAAATCGACGTTTCGGGCATTGTTCATAATGAAAGGCTTTTGCCCAAAGCGTCGATTTTCCTGCTCCTTGGATACTGCCTGATCTGCTGTACTTTTCCAGCACCACATCTTGACTCATAAAATCCAAGGTGAGCTAGCCATCTGAATACAAAATTAAAGGTGGTGGTGGAGGGTTGCTTTTCGGACTGGTGACTTGTGACCAGCAGTGTGCCACAAGGATTGGTGCTGGGTCCACTGCTTTTTGTCATTTATGTAAATGATTTGGATGTGAATACAGGAGGTATGGTTAGTAAATTTGCGAATGACACCAAAAGTCGAGGTGTAGTGGACAGTGAAGAAGCCTATCACAGAGTACAACAGCATCTTGATCAGATGGGCCAGTGATCCAAAGAGTGGCAGATGGAGCTTAATTTAGATAAATACAAGGCAAGTCAGGGCAGGTCTTATACACTTAATGGTCAGCACCTGGGGAGAGTTGCTGAAGAAAGTGACCTTGGAGTGCAGGTTCATAGTTCCTTGAAAGTGGAGTCGCAGGTATACATGGTAATGAAGAAGGCATGTGGTACACTTATCTTTAATGGTCAGAGCATTTAGTACAGGAATGTAGAGGTCATTTTGCAGCTCTTCATGACATTGCTTAGGCCACTTTTGGAATACTGCATTTAATTCTGATTCCTCAATGAAAGGAAAGGTGTTGTTAAACTTGAAAGAGTGCAGTAAAGAATGACAGGGATGTTGCTGGGGTTTGAGTTGCAGGAATTGAGTGGGGCTATTTTTCCTGGAGCATCGGAGACTGAGGAATAAATTTACAGAAGCGTATAAAATCATGAGGAGCACAGACAGGGTAAATAGCAAAGGTGTTTTTTTTCTTCCCAGAGTAGGGTAGAAGGCATAGGTTTAAGGTGAGAGGGGAAAGATTTAACAAAGACCGAAGGGACAACTTGTTCACACAGGATGATGTATGTATAGAATGAGCTGTGGTGTAGGCAGGTACAATTATAACAATTAAAAGGCATCTGGATGAGGATGTGAATCAGAATGGGCGAGAGTGATATTGGGCAAATGCTGGCAAACGGGCTAGATTAATTGAGGATATCTGGTTGGCATGGACGAGTTGGACCGAAGGGCCTATTTCCATGCTGTACATCTCAATAACTTTGTAAGTAATTCGATCTGGAACTCAATCAGGGTGCGAGAGCTTGAATACGAACCCACAATTGATCATTGCATGGTTTCACATGTAACAATAATCTGTGCTCTGCAACACCTCCCATTTATAATGAGTTTCTTCACAGAGTGATCATTCTGGAACTATATCTGTCACCAGAACCTGTTTAATCTCAATGTGGGAATAATTCATTTAAAGCAAGATTACAACAAACAGAAATTTGCTGCAATGATTAATCCCTGTTTCCCAGTGAAGGACCCAGGTCCCCATCTACAGTTGAATTTAACCCTCTGTACGTGCTGTAAGAAGACTTTAAACTGATGTCACCAGCGCCCAAATGTATCTGAAACACTGAGCAATAATTTAGTTTTGAAGAGAAATCCTCACTATAAAGGATATTAAAAGGAACTCGAGCATCCAGGACAGCTCTGTCAGGGACAGTCAGAGCAACCAGAGCTGGAACCTGGTGTCTGGTTAATGTGTGGCTGGAAGACCACATGGTTCCTCCATATGGGGATGAGGGAGTGGACAGGAACTGGGCAGGTCGGATAGAATTTGGGGAAATGTGATGGTAACCAAATGTGGAAAAAATATCCCAGGGAATGTTTAGAATTGGTGAGTGACTGGAAAATGGTGGTATTCAGAATGACCTGGATGTCCTTCTCCACGAAGCATAGAAAGTTAATGTACACGTTCAGCCAGCTATTAGCATTTTATCCCATATTACAAAGGGAGTAAAGAAAAATTGAAAGAATTGTGGATGGTGTTAATCAGAAACAAATACAGAACACAGAACAAAGAAAATTTACAGCACAGCAACAGGCCCTTCGGCCCTCCAAGCCTGAGCCAATCCAAATCCACTGTCTAAACCTGTCACCCAAATCCTAAGCATTTGTATTCCTCTGCTCCCCACCTACTCATACATCTGGCTACACGCATCTTAAATGAATCTACCGTGCCTGCATCTAGTACCTTTGCTGGCAACGCATTCCAGGCACCTATCACCCTCTGTGTAAAGTACGTGCCACGTGTATCCCCCTTAAACTTTCCACCTCTCACCTTGAAAACGTGACCTCTCATTAGTGAATCCTTCACCCTGCAATAAACTTTATCTCTATACATCCTGTCTATACCCTTCATGATTTTGTAAACCTCAGTCAGGTCCCCTCCTCAATCTCCTTTTTTCGAATGATAACAAACCTAACTTACTCAACCTCCCTTCATAGCTAGCACCTTCCATACCAGATGACATCCTCGTAAACCTTCTCTGCACCCTCTCCAAAGCGTCCACATCCTTTTGGTAATGTGGCAACCAGAACTGTACACAGTATTCTAAATGCGGCCAAACCAATGTCTTGTACAATTTTATCATGACCTGCCAGCTCTAATATTTAATACTCCGTCCGATGAAGGCAAGCACACTTTATGCCTTCTTGACCACTCTATCCACCTGTGCAGCAACCTCCAGGGTACAATGGACCTGAACTCCCAGATCTCTCTGCTCATCAACTTTTCCCAAGGCTCTTCCATTTACTGTATAATTCGCTCAAGAATTAGACTTCCCAAAATGCATCACCTCACATTTGCCTGGATTGAACTCCATCTGCCACTTCTCTGCCCAACTCTCCAGTCTATCTATATTCTCCTGTATTCTTTGACAGTACCCTGTGCTTTCTGCTATTTCACCAACAGTGCCCTCTTCCAGATCATTTATGTATATCACAAACAACAATGGCCCCAGCCCTGATCTCTATGGAACACCACTGGTCACCTTTCCCCATTTTGAGAATCTCCCTTCAATTACTACTGTCTGTCTCCTATTCTTTATCCTGCTCAACCAGTCCTTTATCCACCTAGTTAGAACACCCTGCCCACCATGTGACTTCACTTTCTCCATTAGTTTACCATGGGAAACCTTATCAAACGCCTTACTAAAGTCCATGTATGTAACATCGAGCAGCACGGTGGCTTAGTGATTAGCACTGCTGCCTCACAGCACCAGGGTCCCAGGTTCGATTCCAGCCTTGGGCAGACTATCTGTGTAGAGTTTGCACATTCTCCCCGTGTCTGCGTGGGTTTCCTCCTACAGTCCAAAGATGTGCATATCAGGTGAATTGGCCATGTTAAATTGCCCAGAGAGTTAGGTGCGTTAGTCAGAGGGAAATGGGTCTGGATGTGTTACTCTTCAGAGGGTCGGTATGGACTTGTTGGGCTGAAGGGCCTGTTTCCACACTGTAGGGAATCTAATCTAATCCACAGTGCTTCCTTCACCTATCAACTTGGTCACTTCCTCAATATTAAGTTGGTAAGGCACGATCTCCCCCCCACACAAAACCATGCTGCCGATCACTAAAAAGCACATTATTTTCCAAATATAAATAGATTTTATTCTCAGTACCTTCTCCAGCAACTTTCCCAGCACTGATGTCAGGCTCACTGGTCTGTAGTTACCCGGAATATCCCTACTACCCTTCTTGTACAGGGGCACAACATGAGCAACGCTCCAGTCCTCCGGCACCTCACCTGTGTTTAAGGATGCTACAAAGATATCTGTCAGGGTCCCAGCTATTTCCTCTCTCATCTCCCTCAGCAACCTGGGATAGATCCCTTTCCGTCCTGGGGATTTGTCCACCTTAATAACCTCGAGCTTACTCAACACATCTTCTCTACTTATGTCAACGTGATCCAGACTAATCAAACTTCTACTTCTAATCTCAACTTTCATCATGTCTCTCTCCTCAGTGAATGCTGATGCAAAGTACTCATTCAGAATCTCACCCATTTTCTCAGGTTCGACACACAGCCTTCCTTCCTTATCCTTCAGTGGACCAATCCTTTCTCTAGTTACCCGCTTACGGCTTATATAAGAATAAAAGACTTTGGGATTCTCCTTAATTCTGCCCACTCAAGCTATTTCATGACCTATTTTCGCCTGTTTGATACCTCGTTTAAGACCGGTCCTACTCTCCCGATATTCCTCTCGGGCCTGTTCTGTTTTTAGCTGCCTGCACCTTATGTACGCTTCCCTTTTCCTCTTGGCTAGTCCTGTCATCCATGGTTCACGAATCTTGCCTTTCCTATCTTTTGCGGTCAACAGGACATGTCTATCCTGCGCTATCTTTAATTGATCTTTGAAAGTCTCCCACATATCAAGTGTGGACTTCCCTTCAACAGCTGTGTCCAATCCACATTTCCCAACTCCTGCCTACGTTTGATATAATTGAACTTGGCTCAGTTCAGTACTCTTCCCTTAGGACCACTCTCATCTTTGTCTACGAGTAATCTAAAACTTACAGAATTATGGTCACTGTTCCCAAGGAAATCCCCTACTGCAACTTCTACCACCTAGCCCGGCTCATTCCCCAACACCACGTCCAATATGGCCCCTTCCCTTGTCGGACTATTGACATACTGCTCTAGAAAACTCTCCTGGACACTTCTTACAAATTCTGCCCATCCAGATCTCTGGTACCAAGTGTACCCCAGTCAATATTGGGAAAATTAAAATCTCCCATCACCACCACTCTGTTGCCTTTACATCTTTCCATAATCTGTTTGTTTTTCTCCCTCATGCTCACTGTTGGGAAGCCTGTAATACAGGGTAAAAACAATGACTGCAGATGCTGGAAACCAGATTCTGGATTAGTGGTGCTGGAAGAGCACAGCAGTTCAGGCAGCATCCAAGGTTCAGTGCACCCTTCAGGCTCTCTGCCTGTAATCCTGATGAAGGGCTTTTGCCCAAATCGTCGATTTTACTGCTCCTCGAATACTGCCTGAACTGCTGTGCTCTTCCAGCACCACTAATCCAGGCCTGTAATACAGCCCCAACAATGTAACTGCACCTTTCTTGTTTCTCAGCTCCACCCATAATGCCTCACTACTCAAGCCCTCCATAGTGTCCTCTTTAGCACAGCCATAATATCATCCTTGGCCAGCAGTGCAACTCCTCCCCCTTTTACTTCCCTCCCTGAACTGTCTGAAGTGTCTATATCCTGAAACATTTAGTTGCCAATCAAGCCCTTCCTTAAACCAAGTCTCTGTGATTGCAATAATGTCATACTCCCAGGCACCAATCCAAGCCCTAAGTTCATCTGCCTTACCCACTATATTCCTTGCATTAAAGTATGTGCGCTCCAGTTCTTTTGCGTGTTCTTACAGTCTCCAGTTCTTTTGCGTGTTCTTACAGTCTCCAGTTTCCACCTTGCTGTCTATTTGTCTTCTCTTCTGGTTCCCAGTCCCCTGCCACATTGGTTTAAAACCTCCCCAACAGCAGTAGCAAAAACTCTGCCAAGGACATTAATTCCAGTCTCGTTCAGGTGTAGACCATCCAATTTGTAATAGTCCCACCTTCTCCAAAACCGGTCCCAATGTCCAACAAATCTGAACCCCTCCCCCCTACACCATCCCTCAAGCCACGTGTTCATCCTGCCTGTTCTTTCCTTTCTATGCTGGCCAACACGTGGCACTGGTAGTAATCCCGAGATCACTACCTTTGAAGTCCTCCTTTTTAACTTCTCTCCTAGCTCCCTGAATTCTGCTTTCAGGACCTCATCTCATTTTTTATTTATATCGTTGGTGACTATATGCACCAAGACAACTGGCTGTTCACCCTCCCCTTTTAGAATGTTCTGCAGCCGATCGGTGACATCTCTGACCTGAGCACCTGGGAGGCAACATATCATCCGGGAGTCCCGTTTTCAGCCACAAAACCACCTATCTCCTCCCCTCACAATAGAATCCCCTATGACCACGGGCCAATTGAGTCTTTTTCCCACCTTTCTGACCAGCAGACCCTGCCACGGTGCCATGATCTTGGCAACTGCTGCCCTCCCTGGGTATCTTCCCTAACAGTATCCAAAACCGCATACTTGTTTTGGAGCGAGGGGACCGCAGGGGACACCTGCACTGCCTTCCTACTCTTTTTCTGCCTTTTGGTCACTCATTCACTGTCTCCCTCAGCAATTCTAAACTGCAGTGTGACCAGTTCGCAAAACATGCTCTCCACGACCTCCTCAGCATTGCAGATGCTCCACAGTGAGTCCATCCGCAGCTCCAGAGCCATCATGCAGTCAAACAAGAGCTGCAGCTGGATACACTTCTTGCAAGTGAGAGAGTCAGGAACATCAGCCAAATTGTGAGGCGAGTGGTGTGCCAATAGGTTTTGTATCTTTTCTGGTTGGAGGGGAAGGTATTAGGGGTGTGGGTTGGGGGTGGGGGAGGGAGGTGTTGGGGAAAGTGGCGTAAAACAAGAATCTGCTCTCCCAGTGTTTCCAGTACAATGACACACTCTGGTGTTGCACTGTTTCAGATAAAAATTAATTCCAATCACAGGAACCAACATTAACCACAGCTTGTATCTCAAGACCTTGACCTTATTAACATTGAACCCTTTTGTCAAAGAGAACAATCCCTGTGGAAGGCAGAGAGGACGAGGGAGGGGAAGATGTTCTTGGTGATGGGGTTTAGTTGAAGCTGGCAGAAGTGTTTAAGGATGATGCATGGATTCAGAGAGTGGGTAGGTGGTTTAGAACAGTGTAGTGGGGAATGGGGGTGGTGTGGAGGAGGGCTGTCTGGATGACAGAGGGAGGAAAGGCACTTGGTTTGGAAGAGGTGGAGCTCTGGGATGCTCGTGAGCGGAATGTCTCCTCGTCGGAGCAAAATGCGGTGGAGGCAGAGGAATTGGGAGAATGGGATGGAGTTCTTGCAGGATACTGGGTGGGAGGAGGTGTAGTCCAGGTAGTTATGGGAGTCTGTGGGTTTGTAGTAAACGTCCGTCTGGAGACTGTCACCGGAGATGGAAATGGTGGGGCCCAGAAAGGAGAGGGAGGTGTCCGAGATAGACCAAGTGAATTTGAGAGCGGGGTGGAAGTTGTGGGTGAAGTCGGTGAACTGTTCCAGTTCAGTCTGGGAGCAGGACGCAACACCAATTCAATCATCAGTGGTAATGGCGGAAGAGTTGGAGCACAGTGCCTGTGTACGTTCTGAGGATAAACTGTTCGACATAGCCAACAAAAAGGCAGGCATAGCTGGGGCCCATCTGGGTACCCTTGGCCAACCCCTGGAGTTTGGAGGAAATGGGAGAATTGACAGAAAAGTTGTTGAGGGTGAGGACTGGTTCAGTGAGGCGGAGGAGGGTGTTGGTGGAGGGAGACTGGATGGGTCTGCGGGAGAGGAAAAAGCAGAGCGCCTCAAGGCCATTCTTGTGGGGAATGGAAGCATATAAGGACTTGAGTGGTCTGGTGTAGTCCATAACAGATTAGGGGCTCTTTGTGGGATTTTAAACAGCGAGCAGTCGACGCTAGTGTCTTTATTCCTAGTGGTGATTTGGTTGGGGAGACACAGCTTGGGCTGGTAATGGCTCTTTCAGTCGCCAAAGGTTTTCTGGATGTGGATGTGGGGACTTTGGAAGTTTTGCGAAAGGTGAATAAGACCAAGCCGCAGGAATTTGCAGACAAGAAAATACAAATGTGAATCTGTAGGAATACTGAAAGTTCAGAGGGGAGGGGAAAAAGCAAATAACTGAAGCAAAGAGGAATTATGAGAAAAGACCAGCAACTAACATGAAGGGGAATCCCAAAGTATTCTGTAGACATATAAATAATAACTGAGTGATTCAAGGAGGAGCAGGACTGATTCGGGACCGACAAGGGGATTTACACGGAAGCATCTGTCTTTACAAACGAGGAGGATGGTGCCCAGGCCCTGGTGACAGAGGAGGGAACACAGTCACAAAAGGGTTCAATGTTAATAAGGTCATGGTCTTGAGATACAAGCTGTGGTTAATGTCTGGTCCTTGTGATTGGAATTTTTATCTGAAGCAGTACAAACACCAGAGGGTGCCATTGTACTGGAAAGACTGGCAGAGCAGATTAAATCATCGAGAAGTGCTGCATTAAAGTGAGATTGACAGGGACAGAGTTTGCTTTACAGAAACAGTAAGAATCCTGTGAGTATAAAAGGAGTTGTTTTTAATTCACTCCCAGGATGTGGGTGTGGCTGGCTGGGAGAGTATTTATTGCACATTCCTTGTTGCTGTTGAGAAGGTGAACTTCTTTCTTAAAGTGTTTAAAGCCTAAAAGTGTTTGGTCAGGGCAGTTTCTGATGCATGCTGGGAAGGAGAATGGCCAAGTGAAGCTAACTCAAAACCACTGAAAGAAATCTGAATTAGTTCCATTGTAAACAGTTCACAACAACAGAACTCTGTAAAGAGATCAGCCATTCAAGGCAGCCAACAGGTTCGAAGGCAATGGACGTGATAAACAATTAATTCTGTTTCACACAGAACTCATATCTTGTGAAAACATAGCATTAAGTTGCTCAAAGACAGTCAGATCAGTGACAAAATTACTAGTGAGCCCCATGGATGACTTCACAGCTGGAGGGGACACTATTACAGTCACAGAGCTGTACAGTATGGAAATAGACCCTTCCGTCCAACTCTTCCATGCCAACCAGGTATCCTAAACTAATCTCGTCCCATTTGCCAACATTTGGCCCATTTCCCTTGTCACAAAGCTGGTTCCTTTTTTCTAAAAGCTGTTCCTTTTCTCAAGGATACTATGTCCTTGGCTTTTTAAAGAGGGGCCGTAAACACTCCCGGTGCTGATTAGACTGGTTTGGTTCAGAGATTAAATGGCCCTCTGAATCTTGTGAATTGAGAGGCCTTTTTGTTTATATACAAACAGGTGCGACTTCAGGGCAAAGTGGTCATGTATCAGAAGTGATCTGTACAATGGAAGAAGAGTGGTCTGCTCTCTAACTGAGTAGAGTCAAGAGTGTGGTGCTGGAAAAGCACAGCAGGTCCTCAGACAGCATCTGAGGAGCAGGAAAATCGATGTTTTGGGCAAACGCTCTTAATCAGGAATGGGCTTCCTCGAGCTGAGCAGTTGAGATCAGTCCAGAACTAGTTGGGACCTCAGCAGGGGACTGTGTGAACAAGCTCTCTCTTCTTCTGCCCTCCTAACTTCAACCTGTAAGCATCTGTTCCTTTTTTTAAACTGTATTTTAAAGGGGTTTGCTTACTGGGACTGTTGTGTATATTGGGAGCCGCATAATTAAGTCTCGTTTGGATAGACTGCGTTCTGTAGGGGTTCTTTATTCTAATCTTTGTGAATCTTGTGAATAAATTTTTGTCTGTTTTAAAACCTGGTAGTCAACCTAGCTACCTCACACTGGGTAACTTTCACTGTACACCGACCAAAACAAATTGCAAAGTGATGGTCTGGGCTGCCTGCTTCAGAATGTTTTGAGTGGTCTGGTGCAGTCGATAACGGATTAGGGGCTCTTTGTGGAATTTTAAACAGTGAGCAGTCGACGCTAGTGTCTTTATTCCTGGTGGTGGTTTGGTTGGGGAGACACAGCTTGGGATAGTAATGGCTCTTTCAGTCGTCAAATGTTTTCTGGAAGTGGATGTGGGGACTTTGGAAGTTTTGTGAAAGGTGAATAAGACCAAGCCGCAGGAATTTGCAGACAAGCTGGAATTGGAACTGCCTGCTTCTGTGAGGAAAGGAGAGAGAATTACAGCAGTAGCTCAGTGTTTAAACTTGCTGGAGAAACCATCAGAATCTACAGAGATGGCAAGAATTCAATTGCAAATGAAGCAGATTGAGCGAGAGGCAAGAGATAAGGAAAGGGCAGCAGAAATGGGACAGTTTGAGTTACGATTAAAAGCAGAACAGAGAGAAAAAGAGAGAGCAGCAAAAGAGAGGGAAAAGAGAGAGCAGAGACACAAAAAGAGAGAGCTTTTGAACTTCAAAAATTGATACTTAAAAAGGGAAGTCAGCTTAAAAGGCTGGAGATAAAGGCTGAGGCTATGCTCAGTGAGTAAGAGAGTGAGGAGGAGCAAGCCCCTGGTGGTCAGAAGCCTAGTGAGAAAATGTTTAAATATGTTCAAGCATTGCCTAAATTTGATGAGAAGGATGTGGAAGCCTTTTTCATCTCATTTGAAAAACAATAGACAATAGACAATAGGTGCAGGAGTAGGCCATTCTGCCCTTCGAGCCTGCACCGCCATTCAATATGATCATGGCTGATCATTCCTAATCAGTATCCTGTTCCTGCCTTATCTCAATAACCATTGATTCCACTAACTTTGAGAGCTCTATCCAACTCTTTCTTAAATGAATCCAGAGACTGGACCTCCACTGCCCTCTGGGGCAGAGCATTCCACACAGCCACCACTCTCTGGGTGAAGAAGTTTCTCCTGAGCTCTGTCCTAAATGGTCTACCCTGTATTTTTAAGTTGTGTCCTCTGGTTCGGCACTCACCCATCAGCGGAAACATGTTTCCTGCTGCCAGAGTGTCCAATCCTTTCATAATCTTAAAGGTCTCAATCAGATCCCCTCTCAGTCTTCTAAACTCAAGGGTATACAAGCCCAAAAAGTGGCTAAACAAATGCAGTGGCCAGTGGCAATGTGGGTTTTGTTGGTCCAAATGAAACATGTAGGTAGAGCATGTGAGGTATTCACATCACGGTCAGAGGAGGGATCTGGGGAGTATGAGGAGGTGAAAAAAGCCATTTTAAATGCATCTGAGCTTGTACCAGAAGCCGATAGACAACGTTTCAGGAATCGAAGGAGAGACCCTGGTCAAACCTATATTGAGTTTGAAAGGATCAAACTGAGTAATTTTAATAGATGGATAAGAGCTTTAAATATCAAGCAAACCTGTGGTGCCCTGAGAGAGGTAGTTATTTTGAAGTCGTGCGAACTCATGTGGAAGAGCAGAGAGTTAAAATGGTAAGGTTAGCAGCTGAAGTGGCTGATGATTATGAGCTGCTTCATAAAACTCAGTTTGGTTTCCAGAATCAATTTCAGTCCATGACGGATAGAAACTGGGACAAAAAGAAATACACACGTGGAAAGGGAAAGGTAGATCTCCGTGAAGATCATAAGGATAACCTACCACAGGGTAAAAAAGAAACCCTTGAGGGGGACAAAGAAGTATAAAAGCTCTGGTGTTTTCATTGTAATAAAGTGGGCCACACAAAATCACAGAGTTGGTGGGCGAGGAGAAAGCCAGATGCAGGAAAACCAGACAAGCCTGGGAGTTTTGTTGGACTAGTAACAAAAAGCACAAGGGAAGTTAGACAACTGCCTCAGAGTGGACAAGATGATCAGAGGTTGATTAAGGAGGAAGTGCCAGATCTGCTTAAAAGAAAAACATGCAAGGGTAAAGTTTATTCACATAGGACAGGAGCAGTAGGTTAGGAGGTTACAATATTAAGGAACACAGGATCCTCTCAGTCTGACCCATCACAACCCAGTCATGCTCTCCTACAACCTCTTCTACAGGCAGAAGGTACAGAAGCTTAAATACAGGCACCATCCGGATCAGGAACAGCATTTGCACTGCCGTTATTAGACTGATGAATGGATTCTCTCACTTCAAATGATGCAGAACTTGCTAATGTTAATCTTGCCTGGCGCACACCCTGTGTCATGTAACCTGTATACTTCTGTCCAAGATTTTTTTCACCCAATGATCTGTATGTCCTTGCTTACTATGATCTGTCTGTATGGCTCGTAAACAAAACATTTCACTGTACTCAGGTACATTTGATAATAAATAAGTCAAATCAAATCAAAATGCTCCCCCACTGACACCTCAGTCACCTGCCCTGCCTTATTTCCCAAGAGTAGGTCATGTTTTGCTCCTTCTCAAGGGGGTACATTCTCATACTGAATCAGAAACTTTTCTTGTTCACACTCAACAGATTCCTCTCCATCCAAGCCCTTAACACTATGGCAGTCCCCTCTACGTTTGGAAAGTTAAACTCCCCTACCATTACCACTCCATTATTCTTACAGATAACTGATATCTCCTTACAAATTTGTTCCTCAATTTTCTGCTAATTGAGAGTTTAAGGTGATCATCCCTTTCCTATTTCTCAGTTCCACCCAAATAACTTCCCTGGACGTACTCCCAGGAATATCCTCCCAAAGTACAGCGTAATATTATCCCTAATCAAAAATGCCACTCCCCCTCCTCTCTTGGCCCCCCCTTTCTATCCTTCCCAAAGGATTGGTATCCTGGAACATTAAGCTGCCAGTCCTATCCAGCCCTCAGCCACATCTCTGTAATTGCTATGATATCCCAGTCCCATGTTCCTAACCACACCCTGAGTTCATCAGCCTTAGGCCACTTGCATTGAAATAAATGCTGTTTAATTTATCAGTCCTACCTCATTTTCTGTTTTGTTCTTGCCTGCCCTGTCTGTTTGACTCACTCCTTTGCCCAACTGCACCAATCTGCTTTCTCACTATCTTCCTTGGTCCCACCTTACTCCTCCCGAGCAGCTCTAGCAAGTCTCCCCCCAATATATTAGTCTCCTTCTAATTCAGGTGCAATCTGTCCTTCCGACACAGTAAGCTCCATCCCAGAAAAAATTACAATGATCCAAAAATGTGAACCCTTCTCCCCTGCACCAGCTCCTCAGCCATGCTATTCCTTCTCTCACCAGGGTGTGGCACCAGGAGTATCCAGATATTACTACCCTCAAGGACCTATGTTTTAAATTCTTCTCAGAATCTCATCTATTTGTCTTCCTAAGTCGTTAGTCCCAATGTGTACAATGACCTCCTACTGGTCTCTCTCTCTCTCTCCTTTGAGAATATTCTGCCCCTTTTCTGAGATATCCTTGCTCCTGGCACCAGGGAGGCTACTGATGTCTCTATCTTGGCCACAGAAATGTCTGGCTATGCCTCTGACTGAAGTGTCCCCGATCACAATCGATCACTTGGAACCTGACGTACCCCTCATTACATGCGAGCCAGTCTCGGTACCAGAAACCTGGCTGTTCATGCTACATTCTACTGAGAGTCTGTCACCCTGACCTTTTCAACAACAGCATATGTGTTTGAGATGGAACTAGCTACAGGAGACTTCTGCCTTCCTCTTCTACCTTTCCTGGAGGTAACCCATCGACGTAACTGTATCTGTGATTTTTTTTCTCCCTTCCTACAACTGCTATCCATCACACCTCCTATCTCCTATAAATTCCTCATTGCCTCTAACTGCTGCTCCAGTTGATCCATGCGATCTGATAGGATTTGTAACCAAACACATTTCCTGCAGACATAACCATGGAACTGGGGAAGATATTTCTGAAAAATCATCCAATGAAAATATATGAGTAGAAATTGAAAATAAGAATGGAAAGATCACTTTGATGGGATTGTACTGTACATCCCCCCAATATTAAAACAGAAATTGAAAAATGAATATGTAGGGAGATCTCAGATAAATGTATGCATCATAAGGTTGCAATAATGGGGAATTTTAATTTTCCAAACATTGATGGGGGCTACCACAGTGTTAAAGGACTGGATGGTGAAGAATTTTCTTCATAAATATGCAGTTGCTCCTACGAGAGAAGGAGCAAAATTGGAGCTTCTTTCAGGCAATAAGGCTGGGCAGGAAACTGAAGTAAATGTGGGGGAACACTTTGGGTCTAGCCATCACAATTCTAATAGCTTCAAAATAGTTATGGAGAAGGATACACCTTCCATAAAGGTTAAAGTTTTGAATTGGAGTGAGGCAAATTTTAATGGGATGAGATAAGACTTTCAAACGTTGATTGGAGTAGACTGTTGACAGGAGAAAGGATGACTGACAAGTGACAGGCATTCAAGGGGGTGATGATGAAAGTTCAGAGACATTTTGTACCTGTTAGAGTGAAGAGTAAGGTGGGTAAGATGAAGGAACAATGGACGGATAAAGGTATAGAGGTTCTAGTCAAGAATAAAAGAGAATCTTATTTTAGAGAAGGACAACTTGGTTCAACTGAATCTCTTAATCAATATAAGGAGTCATAGGGGCATTCTTAAGAGAGAAATCAGGAAGGCAAAGAGAGGATATGAGGTAACATTGGCAGATAAGGTTAAGGATAATCCAAAGAGATTCTACAAATACATTTAATAGCAAGAGGGTAACTACAGAGAGGGTAGGGCCTCTTAAAGATCAAGGAGGTTGTCTTTGTGCTGAATCCCAGGAGATGGGAAGGATAATAAATGAATATTTTGCATCAGTTTTTGCTGTGGAGAAAGAAATAGAGAATGCAGAGAAATAAACTTTGACGCTTTTAAAACAGCAGAATTTCTCTGCATTCTCTGGACTCCATTTTTTCAGTTCCTGGAGGTAGTTGGAGAGGTCACGAGGTCACCAGGGAGTAGCGGAGCCTGTTGGGATACATGAGTGTACAGTTTAAATTTCTTTATCTTTCCAGTTTTCTTCAGTTCCTGGAGGCAGTCAGAGAAGTCACGAGGTTACATATTTGGGCAGTTGCTTAACCCGAAACACTACCTGGGTAGTGCCTCCCAACCATCCTTCTCCTCGAAGCAAAACAAAAGTTCTGTGCGTCAGTGTGTATGGTGATAAGTGTTTTCGGTCATGTTACATGTTTTTTCCAGCGGTGTATTTGGGAATTTAGAATAGCGGGAATGGAGGTTAGGGCAGTTTTTTTTAGATTAGATTAGATTACTTTACAGTGTGGAAACAGGCCCTTCGGCCCAACAAGTCCACACCGACCCGCCGAAGCGCAAACCACATTTACCCCTACATTTACCCCTTACCTAACACTACGGACAATTTAGTGTGGCCAATTCACCTGACCTGCACATCTTTGGACTGTGGGAGGAAACCGGAGCACCCGGAGGAAACCCACGCAGACACGGGGAGAATGTGCAAACTCCACACAGTCAGTCGCCTGAGGCGGGAATTGAACCCGGGTCTCTGGCGCTGCGAGGCAACAGTGCTAACTACTGTGCCACCGTGCCGCCCACCAATGTTCCTCCTGCAGTATGTGGGAGGTAAGGGTCACCTCTAGTGTCTCCACTGACTTCAATTGTGGGAAGAGTCCCCAACACCAGCTCCTCGTGAACTGGAGCTGGAGGAACTTCAGATCATTCGTAAAGAGGGTTATTGAGAGTTGTTACAGGGAGATAGTTACTCCACAGCCACGAGAAGAAGGTAAATGGGTTACTGGCAGGGATAGGAAAGGGAACTGGCAACCATCCTGTGGTGGTTCCCCTCAACAATAAACATACCATTTTGGATACTGTTGAGGGGGGACTACTTACCATGGGTGAGCAATGGGCCACAGGTCTCTGGCACAAAGTCTGTCCCTGTTGCTCTTCGGGGAAGGGGGAACAAGAGCAGAGCTTTAGTCATTAGGGACTCCATAGTTAGGGGGACAGAGAGGAGGTTTGGTGGGAACAAGAGCGATTCACGATTGGTGTGTTGCCTCCCAGGTACCAGGGATTGTGATGTCTCTGATCGTGTTTTCAGAATTCTTGAGGGGGAGAGGGCACAGCCCCAACTTGTGGTCCACATAGACACCAGCGACATAGGTAGAAGGAAAGGTGGGGATCGAAGGCAGAAATTCAGGGAGTTAGGGTGGAAGCTCAGAGCTAGAACAAACAGAGTTGTTAGCTCTGGTTTGTTGCCTGTGTCACGTGCTAGTGAAGGGAGGAACAGGGAGAGCGCAGAGCTGAACACTTGGCAGCAGGAATGGTGCAGGAGGGAGGGTTTTGGATTCTTGGATAATTGGAGCTCTTCCTGGGGAAGGTGGGACCTCTACACACACAATGGTCTCCACCCAATATCCTGGGGGAGGGAAATTTGCTAATGCCCTCCGGGGGTGGAGTGTGGAGGGGCAGGGAATTAAACTAACGGAGCAGAAGGATGGGAACCTGAATTATAGTTCCAGTGTACAGGAGGTTGAGGGGAGTGAGGTCAGGGTTAGGTCTACAAGATCGCAAGAGGGCGCCAGCAAGCAGTTTGTTGGTTTGAAATGTGTGTGCTTCAATGCCAGGAGCATCCAGAATAAGGAGGATGACCTTGCAACATGGGCTGGTATCTGTGATTTCGATGTTGTGGCCATTTCAGAGACATGGTAGAGGAGGACCAGGAATGGTTGTTGCAGAGACCAGGATTTAGATGTTTCAGCAAGATCAAACAAGATGGTAAAAGAGGCGGGGGTGTGGCATTGTTAATCAAGGGTAGTATTACAGCAGCTGAGATAACATTTGAGGATTCATCCACTGAGGTAGTTTGGGCTGACGTTAGAAGCAGGAAAGGAGAGGTCAACCTGTCAGACTCCCCCCTCCCCTTCCTAGACCTCTCCATTTCTATCTCGGGCGACCAAATCAACACAGACATTTACTATAAACCGACTGACTCGCACAGCTACCTAGACTACACCTCCTCCCACCCTGCCTCCTGTAAAAACGCCATCCCATATTCCCAATTCCTTCATTTCCGCTGCATCTGCTCCCAGGACGACCAGTTTCATTACCATACAACCCAGATGGGCTCCTTTTTCAAAGACCGCAATTTCCCCCCAGACATGATCGACGATGCCCTCCACTGCATCTCCTCCACTTCCCGCACCTCCGCCCTTGAGTCCGCCCCTCCAATCGCCACCAGGACAGAACCCCACTGGTCCTCACTTACCACCCCACCAACCTCCATATACATCGTATCATCCGTCGTCATTTCTGCCACCTCCAAACGGACCCCACCACCAGGCATATATTTCCCTCCCCTCCCCTATCAACGTTCCGAAAAGACCACTCCATCCGTGACTCCCTCGTCAGGTCCACACCCCCCACCAACCCAACCTCCACTCCCGGCTCCTTCCCCTGCAACCGCAAGAAATGCAAAACTTGCGCCCACACCTCCCCCCTTACTTCCCTCCAAGGCCCCAAGGGATCCTTCCATATCTGCCACAAATTCACCTGCACCTCCACACACATCATTTATTGCATCCGCTGCACCCGATGTGGCCTCCTCTATATTGGGGAGACAGGCCGCCTACTTGCAGAATGTTTCAGAGAACACCTCTGGGACACTCAGACCAACCAACCGAACCACCCTGTGGCTCAACACTTCAACTCCCCCTCCCACTCCACCAAGGACATGCAGGTCCTTGGACTCCTCCATTGCCAGACCATAGCAACATGACTGCTGGAGGAAGAGCGCCTCATCTTCCGCCTAGGAACCCTCCAACCACAAGGGATGAACTCAGATTTCTCCAGTTTCCTCATTTCCCCTCCCCCCACCTTGTCTCAGTTAAATCCCTCGAACTCAGCACCGCCTTCCTAACCTGCAATCTTCTTCCTGACCTCTCCGCCCCCACCCCCACTCCGGCCTATCACCCTCACCTTGACCTCCTTCCACCTATCGCATTTCCAACGCCCCTCCCCCAAGTCCCTCCTCCCTGCCTTTTATCTTAGCCTGCTGAACACACTTTCCTCATTCCTGAAGAAGGGCTCATGCCCGAAACTTCGATTCTCCTGCTCCTTGGATGCTGCCTGACCTGCTGCGCTTTTCCAGCAACGCATTTTCAGCTCTGATCTCCAGCATCTGCAGTCCTCACTTTCTCCTGGGAATATTATAGTTCAAGTAGTTTAGATGGGACAGTTTTTGTTCAATGTGTGCAGGAGGGTTTTCTGACACAGTTTATAGATAGGCCAAGAAGGGATGAAGCCATATTGGATTTTGTACTGGGAATGAATCTGGCCAGGTGTTAGATTTGGAGGTCGGTGGTCACTTTAAGTTAGCCAGAAAAGATAGACAGAGAGGGCTAAGAAGAGTCAGTGTTGGGGAGTGGGTAGGGGGTGTTCGGGCGTGAGGAGGGGGGAGGTATGGAGGTGGGCATGAGAAGTTGTTGGTGATAGGATCAAGAAAAACCCTAAAGCCTTCTATAGGTATATCAGGAATAAAAGAATGACAAGAGTAAGATTAGGGCCAATGAAAGATAGTAGTGGAAAGTTGTGTGTGAAATCTGAGGACATAGTGGAAGCACTTATGAATACGTTTTGACAGTATCCACATTGGAAAAGGGCAATGTTAGTGAGAACACGGAGATACAGGCTACAAGATTAGATGGGATTGAGGTTGACAAAGAGGATGACAAAACAATTTTGGAAGATCTGAAAATAAGACCTCTGGGCTTTATCCTCGGATTCTCGAGGAAGCCAGGGAGGAGATTGCTGAGTCTTTGCCTTTGATCTTTATGTCATCATTGTTGACAGGGGTATTGCCCGAAGATTGGAGGATAGCAAATGCTGTTCCCTTGTTTAAGAAGGGGAGTCGGAACAACCCTGGTAATTATAGGCCAGTGAGCCTTACTTCAGTGGTGGGTAAGATGTTGAAAAAGATTAAAAGAGGTAGGATTTACAATCATCTGGAAAGGATTAATTTGATTAGGTTTTGTGAAGGGTAGGTCGTGCCTCACTAACCTTATTGAATTCTTCAAGACGGTGACAAAACAGGTGGATGAAGGTAAGGTGATTGATGTGGTGTATACGGACTTCAGTCAGGTGTTTGATAAGGTTCCACACGGTAGGCTATTGTACAATATTTGGAGTTTTGGGATTGAAGGTGTTTTAGTGGTTTGGATCAGAAATTGGCTAGCTGAATGAAGACAGAGGGTGGTGGTTGATGGGAAATGTTCTACCTGGAGCTCAGTCACGAGTGGTGTGCCACAAGGATCTGCTTGGAGGCCACTGCTGTTTGTCACTTTTATAAATGATCTGGAGGTGAGCGTAGAAGGCTGGGTTAGTAAATTTGCAGATGACACTCAGGTAGACAGAGTTGTGGATATTGTCGAAGAATGTTGTGGGTTACTGAAGGACAAAGATAAGATGCAGAACTGGGCTGAGAAGTGGCAAATGGAGTTTAATGAGGACAAGTGTGAGGTAGTTCACTTTGGAAGAAATAACAGGAATGCAGAGTACTGGGATAATGGTAAAATTCTTGGCAGTGTAGATGAACAGAGAGATCTCGGTGTCTGGGTGCATAAATCTCTGAAAGTTGCCACCCAGGTTGATAGAGTTGTTAAGAAGGCATATGGTGTGTGGGCGTTTATTGATTGGGAGATTGGGTTTCGGAGCCACGAGGTCATGCTTCAGCTACACCAGACACTGGTAAGGCCACACCTGGAGTATTGCGTGCAGTTCTGGTCACCACATTATAGGAAGGATGTGAAAACTTTGGAAAGGGTTCAGAGGAGAGTTACTGGGATGTTGTCTGGTATGGCAGGAAGGTCTTATGAGGAAAGGTTGAGGGAACTGAGGCTGTTTTCGTTGAAGAGAAGAAGGTTGAGAGGTGACTTAATCAGAGGGTTAGATAGGGTGGACAGTGAGAGCCTTTTTCTTTGGATGGTGAAGGCTAACATGAGGGGACATAGCTGTAAATTGAGGGGTGATAGATTTAAAACAGATATCAGGGGTAGTTTCTTCACTCAGAAAGTAGTAGGGGGCGTGGAATGCAGTATCTGCAATAGTAGTAGACTAGCTGACATTAAGGGCATTTAAATGGGCATTGGACATACATATTGTTAATACTGGAACAGTCTAGGTTAGATGGGCATCAGATTATTTTACAAGTTGGCGCAACACCAAGGGCCGAAGGGCTTGTAACATTCTATGTTCTATGTTCTAAGAGGAGGTTCAGGAGGTCTTAGAGAATATCCTGGATAAATCTCCAGGAACTGAGCTAATGAATGCCAGAGTATTGTGGGAAGTAAGAGAGGACATTAAAAGACTCCTTGTAGAAATATTTGCAACATCTGTAACTATGGGTGAGGTGCCTGATGACTGGAGAGTGGCTGATATATCTTTGTTTAAGAAAGGCTGTAAGGAGAAATCGGGGAACTATAGACCTGTGAGTCTGACTGTGGGTAAACTGTTGGAAGTGACTATCAAAGATGGGATTTGTGGACTTTCAGAGAGGCACAAATTGATTAAAGATAGTTGGCATGGTGTTGTCTGAGGAAAATAGTTTCTCACAAAATTGCTTGAGTTCTTTCAGGAAGTTACCATGAGGATTGATGATGGCAGAGCATTAGATGTTGTTTATTTGGATTTTAGTAAAGCCTATGACAAGTTTCTCCATGGTAGACTAATTAGTAAAGTTAAGTCACATGGGATTCAGGGTGAGCTTGCCAATTGGATACAAGTTTGGCTTAATGGCAGGAGACAGAGAGTAACGGTGGAGAGTAATGCTTTTCAGACTGGAGGCCTGTGACCTGGGATTGGTTGTGGGCCCTCTTCTGCTTGTCATTGATAGAAATTATTTGGATGAGAATATAAAAGGAATGGTTAGTCAGTTTACGGATGACACAAAAATCAGTGGTATAATAGACAGGAAAGAAGGTTTTCTAAGATCACAAAGGGATCTTGATCAGATGGGCCAATGGACAGAAAAATGGCAGATGGAGTTCAATTTGGATAAATGCGAGGCATTGCATTTTGGTACAACAAACAAGGGTAGGGCTTATTCAATTGATGGTAGGGCCTTGGATAGTGTTGTAGAGCTGAGGTGCAAGTACATAATTCTTTGAACTTTGCATCACATATAGAGAGGGTGGTTAAAAAGACGTTTAGCAAAGCTTGCCTTCATTGCTCAGTCCTTTGAGTATAGGAGTTGGGAACCTCATGTTGAGGTTGTGCAGGACATTGGTGCGACCTCTTCTGGGAAACTGTGAGCAGTTCTGGTTGCCCTGTTATAGGAAGGGTATTCTCAAGCTGGAGAGGGCTCAGAAGAGATTGACCAGGATGTTGCTGGGTATGGAAGGTTTGAGTTATAAAGAAAGGTGAGATAAACTGGGATGTTTTTCACTGAAGTGTCGAAGGTTAAACAGTGATCTGAAAGAAGTGAGAGATATAGATAGAGTCAATGGTAGTTGTCTTTTCCCAAGGATGGAGGACTTCAAGACTTGGGGTCACATTTTTAAAGTTAGAGGAGAGAATTTCACAATCTTTTTCACATAGAGTGTGGTTTGTGTGTGCAGAAATAACTTCCAGAGGAAGTGGTGGATGACGGTACAATTACAGTGTTTAAAAGACATTTGGATAAGTATATGAATAGGAAAGGTTGGGAGGGATATGGGTCAGGAGCAGGCAGGTGGGACGGGTTAGTTTGGGATTATAGTTGGAACGAAGGATCTGTTTCTATGCTGTATGACTCTATGATTCTATGTGATGAAGAGGCAGTGTCAGGTCCAGAGGTTTAAGGGATGGGGTGTGGTGCTACCAGGTCTGGAAGGAGGGGCCAGTACCACCTTGCTGAAACAGAGAGAAAGCCGCTTCACACACCCAGGGAGAGAGAGAGCAATTGTGTAAATCTCCAAGAAACTCGGGAATTATTGGAACCTTCGGAGCCAAATAGGATTTGAGATTGTGTGTTTAGTATTAAAGGTTTTTGTAATTTTGTTTCTAATAAAGTTGGGAATATTTTTCATTCATACTGGTTTATGTTCATATTGATCTTCGTGGGTATTAATATCTGGAATACTCCCGGTGCTACGAACTAGTGAGGGTAAGAATAGGAGGATAGAGCAGATGAATGCGTGGCTGAGGAGCTGGTGTATGGGAAAATAATTCACAGTTTTGGATTATTGGAATCTCTTCTGGGATAGAAGTGACTTGTACAAGAAGGATGGATTGCACCTGAATTGGAAAGGGATTAATATACTGGCAGGGAGATTTGCTAGAGCTGCTCAGGAGGATTTAAACCAGTAAAGGAGGGGGACCTAGGTAGATAGTGAGGAAAGAGATCAATCGGAGTCTGGTACAGTGGAGAAAAGAAGCAAGTCAAACACTCAGGGCAGGCAGGAACAAAGCAGAGAACAAGGTAGTACTGATAAATTAAACTGCATTCATTTCAATGCAAGAGGCCTAACAGGGAAGGCAGATAAACTCAGGGCATGGTTAGGAACATGGGACTGGGATATCAAAGCAATTACAGAAACATAACTCAGGAATGGCAGCTTAATGTTCCAGAATACAAATACTATAGGAAGGATCGAAAGGGAGGCAAGAGAGGAGGGGGAGTTGACTGCCATAGTGTTAAGGGTTTAGATGGAGAGGAATTTTGAAAAGTGTACAAGAAAATCTGATTCAGTATGTGAATGAACCGACCAGAGAAGGTGCAAAACTTGACCTACTCTTGGGAAATAAGGGCAGGGCAGGTAACTGAGTTGTCAGTGGGGGAGAGCACTTTGGGGCCAGCGACCATAATTTTATTAGTTTTAAAATAGTGATGGAAAAGGATAGACCAGATCTAACAGTTTGTCTGAAATCCCGAAATCTGAAAAGCTCCAAAATCTGAAGATTTTTTTTGTGAAGTTTTTTATCTTATTAACAAGGCTGTTTGGGCAGAGTTAACCCAACTCCACACCCACTTGATGCATGTCACTCAGATGCGACGTGGATGGGCGTGGCCCAGTACTGGCAGGCCTCAATTCTGTCTCAGGGCCCACAGTACTCCCAGTGATTCTGCTGTTCGGTAAGATTTTTAAAAAATTTCACCGTCAAACCATCACTTATTCTGAAATTCAAAAAATTCTGAAAACCAGTTGGTCTAGAATGTTTCAGATGAAGGATTCTGTACCTGTATTAGGCAAGAACTTTTAAAAACTGATTGAGGGAAGATGTTCTCGGGTAAAGGGACGGCTGGAAAATGGTAAGACTTCAGAAATGAGATAACGAGAGTCCAGAGACAGTGTATTCCTGTTAGGGTGAAAGGAAAGGCAGGTCGGTGTAGGGAACGCTGGATGACTCGAGAAACTGAGGGATTTCTTAAGAAAGAGAAGGAAGCATACATCAGGTATACACAGCAGAAATCGAGAGAATCATTAGAAGATATAAAGGCAGTAGAAGTAGACTTAAGAGGGCAATCAGGAGGGCAAAAAGGGGACATAAGATAGCTTTGGCAAATAGGGTTAAGGAGAATCCAAAGGGTTTTTACAAATACATTTGGGACAAAAGGGTAACTAGTGAGCAAATCAGCCCCTCAAAGATCTCCCAGACCATCCATAACCTCATCACCTCAGGGGATCACCCATCCACCGCCTCCAACCTCACAGTCCCACAACTCCGCACCGCCTGTTTCTACCTCCTGCCCAAAATCCACAAACCTGACTGCCCCGGCCGTCCCACTGTCTCAGCCTGCTCCGGCCCCACCGAACTCATCTCTGCATACCTTGACACGGTCCTGTCCCCCTTAGTCCAAGAACTCCCCACCTAATTTCAGGACACCACCCATGCCCTCCACCTCCTCCATGATTTTCGCTTCCCCGGTCCCCAACGCCTTATCTTCACCATGGACATCCAGTCCCTGTACACCTCCATCCCTCATCATGAAGGACTCAAAGCCCTCCGCTTCTTCCTTTCCCGCCGTACCAACCAGTACCCTTCCACTGACACCCTCCTTCGACTGACTGAACTGGTCCTCACCCTGAACAACGTCTCTTTCCAATCCTCCCACTTCCTCCAAACCAAAGGAGTAGCCATGAGCACCCGCATGGGCCCCAGCTATGCCTGCCTCTTCGTAAGATACGTGGAACAGTCCATCTTCCGCAGCTACACTGGCACCACCCCTCACCTTTTCCTCCGCTACATCGATGACTGTATCGGCGCTGCCTCGTGCTCCCATGAGGAGGTTGAACAGTTCATCCACTTTACCAACACCTTTCACCCCGGCCTCAACTTCACCTGGAGCGTCTCAGACTCCTCCCTCCCCTTCCTAGACCTCTCCATTTCTATCTCGGGCGACCAAATCAACACGGACATTTACTATAAACCGACCGACTCCCACAGCTACCTAGACTACACCTCCTCCCACCTTGCCCCCTGTAAAAACGCAATCCCATACTCCCAATTCCTTCGTCTCCGCCACATCTGCTCGCAGCAGGACCAATTCCAATACCGTACAACCCAGATGGCCTCCTTCTTCAAAGATCGCAAATTCCCTCCAGACGTGATCGGCAATGCTCTCCACCGCATCTCCTCCACTTCCCGCTCCACCGTCCTTGAGCCCCGCTCCTCCAATCATCACCAGGACAGAACCGACTGGTCCTCACCTACCACCCCACCAACCTCCATATACATCATATCATCCGTCATCATTTCCGCCACCTCCAAACGGACCCCACCACCAGGGATATATTTCCCTCCCACCCCCTATCAGTATTCCGAAAAGACCACTCCCTCCGCGACTCCCTCGTCAGGTCTACACCCCCCACCAACCCAACCTCCACTCCCGGCTCCTTCCCCTCCAACCGCAAGAAATGCAAAACTTGCACCCACACCTCCCCCCTTACTTCTCTCCAAGGCCCCAAGGGATCCTTCCATATCCACCACAAATTCACCTGCACCTCCACACACATCATTTACTACATCCGCTGCACCCGATGTGGCCTCCTCTATATTGGGGAGACAGGCCGCCTACTGGCGGAACATTTCAGAGAACACCTCTGGGACACCCGGACCAACCAACCCAACCACCCCGTGGCTCAACACTTCAACTCCCCCTCCCACTCCACCAAGAACATGCAGGTCCTTGGACTCCTCCATCGCCAGACCATAGCAACACGACTGCTGGAGGAAGAGCGCCTCATCTTCCACCGAGGAACCCTCCAACCACAAGGGATGAACTCAGATTTCTCATTTCCTCATTTCCCCTCCCCCCACCTTGTCTCAATCCCAAACCTCGAACTCAGCACTACCTTCTTGACCTGCAATCTTCTTCCTGACCTCTCCGCCCCCACCCCCACCCACCCCCACTCCGGCCTATCACCCTCACCTTAACCTCCTTCCACCTATCGCATTTCCAACGCCCCCCCCCCCCCAAGTCCCTCCTCCCTACCTTTTATCTTAGCCTGCTGGGCACACTTTCCTTATTCCTGAAGAGGGCTCATGCCCGAAACATCGATTCTCCTGCTCCTTTGATGCTGCCTGACCTGCTGCGCTTTTCCAGCAACACATTTTCTGCCCTCAAAGATCAGCAAGGTGGCCTTTGCATGGAGCCGCAGGAGATAGGGGTGATACTAAATGAGTATTTTGCATCAGTGTTTACTGTGGAGAAGGACCTGGAAGATATAGAATGTGGGGACATAACTGGTGGCATCTTGAAAAATGTCAACTTAAAGAGGTGAAAGTGCTGGATAGCTTGAAATGCATCAAGGTAGATAAATCCCCAGGACCTGATCAGGTGTACCCAAGAACTCTGTGGAAAGCTAGGGAAGTGATTGCTGGCATATTAGTTTCATCGATAGTCACAAGTGAGGTGCCGGAAGACTGGATGTTGGCTAAAATGGTGCCACTATTAAGAAAGGTGGTAAGGACAAGCCAGGGAACTATAGACCAGTGAGGCTGACGTCAGTAGTGGGCACGTTGTTGGAGGGAATCCTGAGGGACAGGATGTACATGTATTTGGAAAGGCAAGGACTGATTAGGGATAGTCAACATGATTCTGAGCATGGGAAATCATGTCTCACGAACGTCAGTGAGTTTCCTGAAAAGGTAGCCAAGAGGATTGATGAGGGCAGAGCGGTAGACGTGATGATATGTACTTCAATAAGGCATTCAACAAGATTCCCATGGGAGACTGGTTAGCAAGGTTAGATCTCATGGAATACAGCAAGAACTAGCCATTTGGATACAGAACTGGCTCAAAGGTAGAAGACAGAGGGTGAGGTGGTGCTGGAGGGTTGTTTTTTAGGTGGCAGGCTTGTGACCAGTGGAGTGCCATAAGATCAGTGTTGGGTCCATTACTTTTCATCATTTATATAAATGATTTGGATGTGAGCATAAGTGGTATAGTTAGTAAATTTGCAGAGGACACCAAAATTGGAGGTGTAGTGGACAGTGAAGAAGGTTACCTCAGATTACAACGGGATTTTGATCAGATGGGCCAATGGAGAAGTGGCAGATGGAGTTTAATTCAGATAAATGTGAGGTGCTGCATTTTGGGAAAGCAATCTTAGCAGGACTTATACACTTAATGGTAAGGTCCTAGGGAGTGTTGCTGAACAAAGAGACCTTGGAGTGCAGGTTCATAGCTCCTTGAAAGTGGAGTCGCAGGTAAATAGGATAGTGAAGAAGGCGTTTGGTATGCTTTCCTTTATTGGTCAGAGTATTGAGTACTGGAGTTGAGAGGTAACATTGTGGCTGGACAGGACCTTGTTTAGGCACGTTTGGAATATTGTGCAATTCTGGTCTCCTTCCTATCGGAAGGATGTTGTGAAACCTGAAAGGGTTCAGAAAAGATTTACAAGGATGTTGCCAGGGTTGGATGATTTGAGCTACTGGGAGAGGCTGAATAGGCTGGGGCTGTTTTGCCTGGAGCGTCGGAGGCTGAGGGGTGACCACATAGAGATTTATAAAACCATGAGGGGCCAGGATAGGATAAATAGATAAAGTCTTTTCCTTGGGGTCGGAGAGTCCAGAACTAGAGAGCATAGGTTACGGGTGAAAGAGGAAAGATATAAAAGAGACTTAAGGGGCAACGTTTTCACGCAAAGGGTGGTCCGTGTATGGCATGAGCTGCCAGAGGAAGTGGTGGAGGCGAGGCATCTGGATGGGTATGTGAATAGGAAGGGTTTGGAGGGATATGGGCCTGGCAAGTGGGACTAGATTAGGTTGGGATATCTGGTCTGCATGGACGAGTTAGACTGAAGGGTCTGTTTCCATGTTGTACATCTCTATGTCTCTGTGACTACCAGTTCTTCAATTTCCTTGTTTACAATTAGGAATCGCAGGTTTCTAAAGATCAATTGGTACATTTGTTCAGACATTTCATTCTTAAAATATTCCAAATTCAAATAAGTTCCCTTTGATACTTGTCAGCACTTTGGAATTCCCTCTGTGTGGAATCATTTGAGCTCAGAACGAAATATTTGATACTTAATGAATTTCTCATGTATAACTCCTTCAGCAGCCCCCTCCCTGTTTAGTCAATTCACAAACACTTTGTCTCTGAAGATAACACATGTCTAGGCTGGATAAGGTCAGGCCTCCAAAATGCAAATCCAGATGGGATGTCTTAAATATGCAAAACCGCACAGCTCATGATTCGATTTGACTTATTGTTGTCACATGTACCTAAGTACAGTGAAAAGTTTTGTTTTGCGAGTAGTCTCCTGAGGAATAAGAGGTGATATTGTGCCTTCTTAACCGTCACATCTACGTGGGAGATCCAGGACAGATTGTTGCTTATTGTCACTCCAAGGAACTTGATTCTCTCGGCTCTCTCCACCTCAGCTCCATCGAGGTAGATAGGGCATGTCCTCCTCCTTTCTTCCTGAAGTCAAGAATCAGTTCTTCTGTTTTGCCGACATTGAGAGAGAGGCTGTTATCATTGCACCACAACACAAAGCACTCTATCTCCTTCCTATATTCCCACTTATCATTGTTTGATATCTGGTCTATTTGGTCGTGTTGTCAGCTAACCTGTAGAGGGTGTTTGTTTGGAATTTGGCCACACAGAGGTGGGTGTACAGGGTGTACAGCAGAGGGCTGAGTATGCATCCTGACTGGGCGCCAGTGTTGAGGATTATTGTGGAGGAGATGCTGTTGTCTATCTTCACTGATTGCGGTCTCTGGGTCAGGAAGCTGTGGGACAAGCAGAGACCTAGGACTTGGGGTTTTGAGATTAGTTTGGTTTGGATTATAGTTGTTGTGGTTCTGTTCGCCGAGCTGGGAATTTGTCTCGCAAACATTTCGTCCCCTGTCTAGGTGACATCCTCAGTGCTTGGGAGCCTCCTGTGAAGTGCTTCTGTGCTGTTTCCTCCGGCATTTATAGTGGCCTGTCTCTGCCGCTTCCGGTTGTCAGTTCCAGCTGTCCGCTGTAGTGGCCGGTATATTGGGTCCAGGTCGATGTGTTTGTTGATAGAGTCTGTGGATGAGTGCCATGCCTCTAGGAATTCCCTGGCTGTTCTCTGTTTGGCTTTAGATTAGATTAGATTACTTACAATGTGGAAACAGGCCCTTCGGCCCAACAGGTCCACACCGACCCGCTGAAGCGTAACCCATCCAGATCCATTCTCCTACATTTACCCCTTCACCTAACACTACGGGCAATTTAGCATGGCCAATTCACCTAACCTGCACATTTTTGGACTGTGGGAGGAAACCGGAGCACCCGGAGGAAACCCACGCAGACACGGGGAGAATGTGCAAACTCCACACAGAGAGTCGCCCGAGACGGGAATTGAACCCGGGTCTCTGGCGTTGTGAGGCAGCAGTGCTAACCACTGTGCCACCGTGCCGCCCTATAATGGTAGTGTTGGGATTATAGTGTTGAAGGCAGAGCTGTATTGGATAAGTAGGAGCCTGATGTAGGTCATCACTAACCTCTCAAAGCTCTTCATGATTGTGGAGGTCAGAGCCACCAGGCGGTAGTCATTCGGGCATGTTGCTTATGTTTTCTCTGGTACTGGGGTCATGCTGGTGGGGACTTCAGATTGTAGCAAGGAGAGATTACAACTGTCAGTGAATACTTCCACCAGCTGGTCTGCACAGGATCTGAGTGCACAGCCGAGGACGCCGTCTGGGCCAGTTGCTTTCCTCGGGTTTACTCTGAAGAAAGCCAACCTAACACCTGCAGTGGTGACTGAGGGGACAGGTGCATCCAGGGCTGTCGGGACAGGTGACACCGCACCGCGAGCATTCTGTTTGAACCGAGTACCGAAAGTATTAAGTGCATCAGGGAGGTATGGGGTTTATCTCCTGTTTTGTTCTGCTTCATTTTGTATTCTGTTCTGTCATGTAGGCCTTGCCACAGGTGGTGAGTGTCTGGTTGGTTAGTTTGGGCTCATAACGTGGTCTGGTACTATCTCTTGACATCTCTACTGAATTGAATTGAGTTGAATTGAATTAAATTGAAATGACTGTCATGTGTACCGAGGCACAGTGAAAAGCTTTGCCTTGCGAGCAATACAGGCAGATCACAGAGTTAAGTAGCATAGATAAGTATATCATAGGTATACGGCAGTAAAAACAAAAACACAGGTACAGGCAAACATTAAGAGTTTGTGAGTCCATTCAGTATTCGAACAACAGTAGGGTTAAAAATGTTTTGAAACCGGCTGGTGCGTATGTTCAGGCTTTTGTACCTTCTCCCTGATGGTCGAGGTTGTAGAAAAACATTGCCAGGGCAGGATGGATCTTTGAGAATGCCGTGGGCCTTTCCTTGACAGCGGGCCTGGTAGATGGATTCTATAGTTGGGAGGTTGGCCATTGTGATTGTCCGGGCCGAATTCACCACTCTCTGTAACCATCTCAGATCTTGAATGGTTCAGTTGCCTTACCAGGTAGTGATACATCAAGACAGAATGTTCTCGATGGCACACCTATAAAAATTGGCAAGGGTATTCGCCATCATGCCAAATTTCCTCAGCTGCCTCAGGAAGAAGTGACGTTGTTGGGCCTTTGTAATCAGTGCGTCTACATGACTGGCCTTGTGGAGGTCACATCTGGATTTCCTGTAAAGTTCTGGATCGCCTGAATTGAAGGCCACACGCCTGGTCTTCAGGAGGCAGTGGATCTCCAGGTTCATGCAAGGTTCCTGGTTAGGAAGCACCTGGATTGACTTCTTTGGCACGCAGTCCAACACGCACTTTCTAATGAAGCCTGTGATGGTGATGGTGTGCTGGTCGAGGTTGTCTGCTGAATTCTTGAACATGGCCCAGTTCACTGATTTCAAGCAGTCTCAGGAAAGCTCTTCTGCTGCCTCAGAACGTCACTGTACTCCTTTCTGTGATGGGTCCTCTTGTTTCTACTTCTGCTTGTGAGCTGGGAGGAGGAACACAGCACTGTGAATGGATTTTACAAAGTGTGGAGAGGGGGGGGAGCGATAGGCATTTTTTATGGTTGTGTATCAGTGATCAATGATGTTCGGTCCTCTGGTTGGGCAGGGGATGTGATGGTGGTATTTAGGTCGTCCTATTTTGGGGGTTGGCCTGGTTGAAGTAACTGGCCACAATGAATAAGGCTTTGGGGAATTTCATCTGGAGTGCATTTGGAAACTTCATCCAGAGCATTCTTCACATCTGAAAGGGGGAGTATGTAGACTGATTAGATTAGATTACTTCCAGTGTGGAAACAAGCTCTTCGGCCCAACAAGTCCACACCGACCCGCCAAAGCGCAACCCACCCGGACCCATTCCCCTACATTTACTCCTTCACCTAACACTACGAGCAATTTAGCATGGCCAATTCACCTAACCCACACTGTCCAAAGATGTCCAAAGAAGGAAGCTGCTAGCAGAAAGAATTAACTCACTGCGGGTCTGATACACAGGGTGGGGCCCAAGTCACTGAGTGATTTTGTTGTAATTTTACTTTGTTCAGGAAAACTGCTGAAATCCGCTGTCCATTTCAAACTGACTTTATAGATTTGATAATTCTTTCTTTAGTTTTACAATTTGCCTTCAATTGTCTCCAATCCCTTTTACACTTTTAAGATCAACTTCACAGGAGAAGCATTTATTTCTCACCTTTACACTTTCTATGTTTCTCTTAAACATTTTTCAAAAGCTGAGTTCAGTTTGAAATTTGCCAAATGACAGTTTATTTAGATTGTAAGACGATGCAGAGGGTGCATAGCACAAAAATGTGATTTTAATTAGAATAAAAAAAACAGTTCACTCCACTCCCAAAGATTTGAAATTTATTATTAAAACAATATTGAATCTTTGATGTTGTGCATGAACAACAGCCTAATTTTCAGTGAGCCCTCTTTAACTATGGGGTGAGTTCCCACCTCCGTGCAGTGTAGTGAGGTACACAGCTGTGATTCAGTATACGGGGTGTCCCTGTCTACTGCCCATTTTTCAGCTGTTTCTACCTTATCCTCATCGACACCTGCTGCAGCCACTGACTCACCGTTTCTTCTTGTTTTAGTATTAACTCATCTACACAACTGTAAATATCAAATGGCAATGATCACTCCCCTTTCTGATCTTTATCATTCTTCAAGCCAACCTTGAACATTTTCCTCTGGGGATGTGGTGCCCTGTGGGTTGAACCCATCTCTCAGCATTCCCTTCATCAATTTTGACTGTTGTTCTGCTGTAAACCCGGTGATGGAGCCCTCTCACATTTAATCAAAGTTTACAGCCTTTTCCTCATTCACCCCCCTGACTGCATTGTTACACATTCTATGATGATACTTTTCCCCTTCAGATGTGATTTTAACCATTGGAAGAAGCATTGAGATTGTGACTCCACTTGTGAGATCTGTCAGCACAAACCTGACGTGGTTTTGCATTTTGTTTAGAACAAGCCCAGTTAAATATAAGGCTGTAATGTTTTGAATTACTTTTCCTGGGTAAAAATATTAGAATAGAGTATTCAACCCCTCAAGACTGTCCCTCCATTCCCATCCTGTGGTCTTAGCTACTTGAAAATGGAGTCACAGGTAGATAGGACAGCGAAGAAGGCGTTAGGTATGCTTTCCTTTATTGGTCAGAGTATTGAGTACAGGAGTTGGGAGGTCATGTTGCGGCTGTTGCATGCAATTCTGGTCTCCTTCCTATCAGAAAGATGTTGTGGAACTTGAAAGGGTTCAGAATAGATTTACAAGGATGTTGCCAGGATTGGAGGATTTGAGCTCTAGGGAGAGGCTGAACAGGCTGGAGCTGTTTTCTCTGGAGCGTCGGAGGCTGAGGGGTGACCTTACAGAGGTTTACAAACTTATTAGGGGTATGGAGAGGATAAATAGACAAAGTCTTTTCCCTGGGGTCGGGGAGTCCAGAACTAGAGAGCATAGATTTAGGGTGAGAGGGCAAAGATATAAAAGATACCTAAGGGGCAACTTTTTCACTCAGAGGGTGGTATGTGTATGGAATGAGCTGCCAGAGGAAGTGGTGGAGGCTGGTACAATTGCAACATTTAAAATGGCACAGTGGCTCAGTGGTTAGAACTGCTGCCTCACAGCACCAGGGACCTGGGTTCACTCCCCGGCTCGAGCAACTGTCTGTGTGGACTTTGTACATTCTCCCCATGTCTGTATGGGTTTCCTCTGGGTGCTCTGGTTTCCTCCCACAGTACAAAGATGTGCAGGTTAGATGAATTGGCCATGCTAAATTACCAGTAGTGTTGAGCACATTAGTAATGGGGTGAATGTAAGGGGGTGGATTGCTCTTCCGAGGGTCAGTGTGGACTTGTTGGGCCGAAGAGCCTGTTTCCACACTGTAGGTAATCTAATCTCATCTAAAAAGGCATTTGGATGGGTATATGAACAGGAAGGGTTTGGAGGGATATGGGCCAGGTGCTGGCAGGTGGGACGAGATTGGGTTGGGATACCTGGTCAGGATGGACTGGTTGGACCGAAGGGCCTGTTTCCGTGCTGTACATCTCTATGACTCTATGACTATGACACTCCAGCTTCTACTCCCATCTCGTCACCACTCCCTGCTCCAGGTTTCTCTTCCACTCCCCCAGTTGCAATCTCTTCCAGACCTTTTCCCGGACCACTTTCCCGATGCCAGGGATCAATCCCTCCAGTCTCAGGTGGTGTCCCCATGCCATGGGGTGTCACTCTCCCACCCACCACCCACCTCCTCGTTCCTGCTGGGTTCAGGTTTTACCACAAGATTTGTCACTGTTCCAGGGAGTAAAGAGCCTGCGAGAATGACAGGTACATTTTGTGTCTCATGTCGTAAAATCTGCATTTAGTCAAATTCAGGAATTCGGATGGTCTGGGTGTGGATGAAGTCTGTTTAGGGCTCGGAATGATGTTTTTCTACATTGCTCATTATTCAACATTAAAATGTTCGATCACCATGGAGACGTTAATGAGAAACGTGGCCAAATGGCGACTTGCGTGTCTCGTTAGGCAAAGTAATAAAGTTAGCTCAGTATCTCGCTCATGAACAGCAATGGTGTAAATGTTGGTCAAATCTGGACCACCCAATATTCACTGAAGTAAAGTCAAACTCAAAAGGCAGACCTGAAGCTAAATTCCACACGTCCATCAGACATTTACAGGGTCTGCATTTCCGAGCAATGGCTGGAGCTGATGTTCATCTTTACAAGTAGTTCAGGTGTTCTTCATTTACATCAAAAAAATGAAGCTGGAAAACACTTGAACAGAAACATGATTGGTTTAGGAATTTCACATTGCAGACACACTGTTGTTTATTGTTGCGTCTTGGGGTGTTGGAGATTCTGACAAGATTGGTTTTTATTGCCCATTCCTTGATGCCCAAAGATGGTGGTGAGTCCTCTGTTTGAATTGCTGTAGTCCAACTGGGACTGCCAAAGTGATAACTCGTGCGGTTTCTCACCTCAGATGTTTCTGATCCCACTAGAAGTGATGAGCTGTTTAAACATCACTGTTCTCACTCAGCACCAATGCAGCAGAGCTCACTGACTATTTCCCTCAACTGGGACGATGCTAGTCACCATCCTGACACCAGGAGGTTAAACTTCCTGTTGTGACTTTCCTGCCACCTGGGTGCGATTGTCTAAACCAGAACAGATTGTAGATTACACGAGCCGTTTAAATACCCTGGAGTGTGACTTCCTTAATGGGAGCATTGAGAGCCAAGGGAAGGTTGTTGAGTGAAGTTGATTTATCTCATCTACTCTGACAAACTACTCTGACAACGCTGTACTTTCTGTATTACCAGGGAAACTCTCAGCCTGACACTGTGGGAGCTGAAAGCAAATGCTGCTGGGGACCTTCAGACTTCCCTGGAGCCAGCACTCAGTGAGTTAATCATTTCAAAATCCATCTCAAAGTTGGAATGAAGAAAACTGTTCCAGAAGCAAATTGCTGCTATTTGCCTCCTGTGTTTCATGGTTGAGTAATTTATTCCAAAAACAGGTCCAAAAACAGTATGTAAATATCTGAGCTCACTGCTCAAACTGCAGATCCACCTGAAGATGCTGAGAATCCAGCCGTGAATTCACTGATCTGAGGGAACATCGATATTTTGAGTTTTTGCTTCATTCTGTCTGTCGTCCTCAGGATGATAATTGTAGGAACAGGAGCTGATCAAGAGGCAGCTGATTTCTGTCATGAAGTTTTCTGCCTTCAGTCCTTGGGGCACATTTCATTCAAATTCAGTCTGGTCAGGAGCTCACTGTTTGCTGCCCTGTTTTGGGCCAGTTCATTATCACTCGTGTCAGAGAGAGACAGCTTGTCAGGGTGTGTTTGATGATGATTCTTTCCAGAATCAATTGTTCAGACATTCGGAGGGCAGCAGATAATCTCAGCAAATACTGAGGCTGCTTTCCCACCATCTCTCACAAATGGAAGGATGACAATCACTTTGCTGATCATGTTTGTTTCTGAGTCCTGTGGGAAAATGTGAAGCATGTTTTACACAGAGGGAGAATTCCTACTTTAAGAAATTACATTAAAATTTAACCCCTTTTCCAAGAATGATGTTTCAGCTGATTGTTCAATTACTGTTTATCCATCAAAGGAGAGATTTGGGACAGATACAACAACAAGTTAGCGAGACATAATTAGCAATATGGATAAAAGTTAATATTTAATTCATCAGGAAACAATATTCATTGGGTTTCTTGACTTAATACACCAAGCCCAATAGAACGTAGAACAGTATAGCACACTACAGATCCTTCAGCCCTTGATGTTGTGCCAACCTTTTTATCCTACTCGGAGATCAAACTAATCTATATACCCCTCATTTTTAAAAATCACACAACACCAGGTTATAGTCCAACCGGTTTAATTGGAAGCACTAGCATTCGGAGCGCTGCTCCTTCATCAGGTGGTTGTGGAGGATACAATTGGAAGACACAGAATTCAGAGCAAAAGTTTACAGTGTGATGTAACTGAAATTATACATTGAAAAATACTTTGACTGTTTGTTGAATCTTTCATCTGCTGGAATGACCAGGATAGTTTCATTTCTTTCATATGTAAATCACAAAACTTTTTTTAAAAGCTACATTCTCAGGTTAACTGTAACAATTGGCGTTGGCCAGATACTCAGCCCTGCCTCAGCTGAGGGCCACACTCTCTCAGAATTGCAAAGGACCCACTCTGTACTACATCCTCAGGAGAATTCATACTCTCAACAAACAGTATTTCAACTCCATCTCAAACATCAAAAACTGTAAGAACAACAAACTTTTATCTACCCACCTCCATAACCAGTGCTCCTCAAACATTCCAGAAGATTCCCCTGGCCTCGGAGTTTACTCAGATGCCTTTAGCCATGCGGCTGATGCAGCTGCCACCCCCACGCTGATTGATGATGTCACTTCTGCCCCCATCATGGCCACTCCCACAACCACTTCCACCCCTCACAATTCCTCATGCATCACACGTGACATCACTCCGCCTCTCATATCATCGCTGATGCCACATGCTCAGTGACTTCCACCACCCCTACTGCCGTGGTCACCACCACTTCTGCCCCCACCAGCGCCACTCACCTGCATTCTGCTGACATGCCCCCTAAAGATCCCACTGTCACTATCCCCAGCCCCCAGAACCCCGAGGGGAACACTACCCCTGCTCATGACTCCACCCCCATCCCCCCCACCATCACACCCACTCCAGTTACAGGTTCTGCCCCCACTCCCAGCTCTACACCCACACCAGATCCCAGCTCCCAGCCCTGCCTAGTTTTCACCATCCCTCCTGACGTCCCCCTCACTGAGGACGAACGATCAGTCCTCAGCAAAGGACTCACCTTCATCCCCCTCCGTCCACACATCAATGAATTTAATACACGCCGTGACGTCGAACAATTCTTCCGTCACTTCCGCCTCTGAGCTTAATTTCACAATAAGGATTCCCGCCCACCTTCCGAGGACCCCTTCGCCCACCTCCAACACACTGCATCCATCTGGACACCCCGTGCTGGCATATTACCTGCCCTCGACCTCTTCATTTCCAACTGCTGCCAGGACATTAACTGCCTCAACCTGTCTACCCCCCTCCCCCACTCCAACCTCTCACCCTCACAATGCACAGCCCTCCAATCCCTCTGCTCCAATCCCAACCTCACCATCAAGCCAGCGGATAAAGGGGGTGCAGTGGTAGTCTGGCGCACTGACCTCTACACTGCTGAAGCCAAACGCCAACTTGAGGACACCTCTTCCTACTGCTCCCTCGACCATGACCCCACTCCCATCACCAAACCATCATCTCCCAGACCATACAGAACCTCATCACCTCAGGAGATCTCCCACCCACAGCTTCCAACCTCATAGTCCGGGAACCTCGCACTGCCCGGTTCTTCCTCCTTCCCAAGATCCACAAGCCTGACCACCCTGGCCAACCAATTGTCTCAGCATGCTCCTGCCCCACTGAACTCATCTCTACCTACCTCGACACGTCCTATCCCCCCTAGTCCAGGAACTCCCCACATTCATTCGAGACACCACCCACACCCTCCACCTCCTCCAAGACTTCCGTTTCCCCGGCCCCCAGTGCCTCATCTTCATCATGGATATCCAATCCCTCTACACCTCCATCCGCCATGATCAGGGCCTCCAAGCCCTCCGTTTTTGCCTCTCCAGACGTACCCTTCCACCGACACTTTCATTCGTTTGGCCGAACTGGTCCTCACCCTGAACAATTTCTCCTTTCAATCCTCCCACTTCCTCCAGACCAAAGGGGTAGCCATGGGCACACGTATGGGCCCCAGCTATGCCTGTCTCTTTGTTGGCTACGTCGAGCAGTTGATCTTCCGTAATTACACCGACGCCACTCCCCAGCTCTTCTTCCGCTACATTGATGACTGCATTGGCGCCACCTCGTGCTCCCGCGAGGTGGTTGAGCAATTCATCAACTTCACCAACACACTCCACCCTGACCTTAAATTTACCTGGACCATCTCTGACACCTCCCTCCCCTTCCTGGACCTCTCCATCTCCATTAATGACGACCGACTTGACACCGACATTTTTTACAAACCCACCGACTCCCACAGCTACCTGGATTACACCTCTTCCCACCCTACCTCTTGCAAAAATGCCTTCCCGTATTCCCAATTCCCAATTTCTCCGCCTCCACTGTATCTGCTCCCAGGAGGACCAGTTCCACCACAGAGCACACCAGATGGCCTCCTTCTTTAGAGACCACAATTTCCCTTCCCACGTGGTTAAAGATGCCTCCAACGCATCTCGTCCACATCCCGCACCTCCGCCCTCAGACCCCACCTCTCCAACCGTAACAAGGACAGAACGCCTCTGGTGCTCACCTTCCACACTAGCAACCTTCGCATAAACCAAATCATCCGCCGACATTTCCGCCACCTCCAAACAGACCCCACCACCAGGAATATATTTCCCTCCCCACCCTTTTCCGCCTTCCGCAAAGACCGTTCCCTCCATGACTACCTGGTCAGGTCCACGCCCCCCCTACAACCCACCCTCCCCTCCTGGCACTTTCCCCTGCCACTGCAGGAACTGCAAAACCTGCGCCGACACTCCTCCCTCACCTTTATCCAAGGCCCTAAAGGAGCCTTCCACATCCATCAAAGTTTTACCTGCACATCCACTAATATCATTTATTGTATCCGTTGGTCCTGATGCGGTTTCCTCTATATTGGGGAGACTGGGCGCCTCCTAGCAGAGCGCTTTAGGGAACATCTCTGGGACACTCGCACCAATCCACCACACCGCCCTGTTGCCCAACATTTCAACTCCCCCTCCCACTCTGCCGAGGACATGGAGGTCCTGGGCCTCTTTCACCGCCGCTCCCTCACCACCAGACGCCTGGAGGAAGAACGCCTCATCTTCCGCCTTGGAACACTTCAACCTCAGGGCATCAATGTGGACTTCAACAGTTTCCTCATTTCCCCTTCCCCACCTCACCCTAGTTCCAAACTTCCAGCTCAGCACTGTCCCCAGGACTTATCCGGACTTGTCCGACCTGCCTATCTCCTTTTCCACCTATCCACTCCACCCTCTCCTTCCTGACCTATCACCTTCATCCCCTCCCCCACTCACCCATTGTACTCTATGCTACTTTCTCCCCACCCCACCCTCCTCCAGGTTATCTCTCCACACTTCAGGCTCTCTGCCTGTATTCCTGATGAAGGGCTTTTGCCCGAAACATTGATTTCAAAGCTCCTTGGATTCTGCCTGAACTGCTGTGCTCTTCCAGCACCACTAATCCAGAATCTGGTTTCCAGCATCTGCAGTCATTGTTTTTACCTATGTTGAAGGTGTTAGCCCCCTGTGCTCTCAGTCTGTGCCATAATGTTTAGACTGATTTTAACCTAAAAATGAGTTAACAGAGCCTTATATGAATTTTTGCAGTTTTTGAGCAAAGTACAATGTAACTCTACAATTATAAATTCACCTAACACTTTTCAACCTTTTGCCGACATCTCAAATCCTCCAACCCTGGCAACATCCTTGTAAATCTTTTCTAAACCCTTTCAAGTTTCACAACATTCTTCCGCTAGGAAGGAGACCAGAATTGCAGGCAGTGTTTCAAAAGTGGCCTAACCAAAATCCTGTACATTCGCAACATGACCTCCCAACTCCTGCACTCAATACTCTGACCAATAAAGGAAAGCATACTAAATGCCTTCTTCACTATCCTATCTACCTGCGATTCTACTTTCAAGGAGCTATGAACCTGCACTCCAAGGTCTCTTTGTTCAGCAATACTTCCTTACCATTACCACTCCCGCAACACACCTTATCATTAAGTGTATAAGTCCTGCTAAGATTTGCTTTCCCAAAATGTAGCACATCGCATTTATCTAAATTAAACTCAATCTGCCACTCCTCAGCCCATTGGCCCATCTGATCAAGAACCCATTGTAATCTGAGGTAACCTTCTTCGCTGTCCACTATACCTCCAATTTTGGTTCATCTGCAAACTTACTGACCATACCTCTTATGCTCACATCCAAATCATTCATATAAATGACAAAAAGCAGTGGACCTAGCACCGATCCTTGTGGCACCCACTGGTCACAGGACTCCAGTCTGAAAAACAACCCTCCACTACCACCTCTGTCTTCTATCTTCGAGCCAGTTCTGTATCCAAATGGCTAGTTCTCCCTGTATTCCATGAGATCTAACCTTGCTAACCAGTCTTCCAGGGGGAACCTTGTTGAATGCTTTACTGAAGTCCATACAGATCACATCTACTGCTCTGCCCTCATCAATCCTCTTTGTTACTTCTTCAAAAAACTCAATCAAGTTTGTGAGACATGATTTCCCACGCACACAGCCATGTTGACTATCACTAATCAGTCCTTTCCAAATACATGTACATCCTGTCCCTCAGGATTCCCTCCATCAACTTGCCCACAACTGACGTCAGGCTCGCTGGTCTATAGTTCCCTGGCTTTTCCTTACCACCTTGCTTAAATAGTGGCACCACGGCAGCCAACCTCCAGTCTTCCAGCACCTCACCTGTGACTATCGATGATACAGATATCTCAGCAAGGGGCCCAGCAATCACTTCTCTAGCTTCTCACAGAATTTGAGGGTACACCTGATCAGGTCCTGGGGATTTATCCATCTTTATGTGTTTCAAGACATCCAGCACATCCTCCTCTGTAATATTAACATTTTTCAAGATGTCACCATCTATTTCCCCACATTCTACATCTTCCAGGTCCTTCTCCACAGCAAACACAGCTGCAAAATACTCCTTTAGTATCTCCCCCCATTTCCTATGGCTCCACACAAAGGCCACCTTGCTGATCTTTGAGGGGCCCTATTCTCTCCCGAGTTACCCTTTTGTCCTTAACTTTTTTGTAAAGTCCCTTTGGATTCTCTTTAGCCCTATTTGCCAAAGCTATCTCATGCCCCCTTTTTATCCTCCTGAATTCCAACGTAAGTATACCCTTACTGCCTTTATCCTATTCTAAGAATTCACTCAATCTTTCCTGTCTATACCTGACATGCTTCCTTCATCCTCAAATAATTCAATAAGGCTTATGTGGCATAACCTGCCCCTCACAAAGCCATGCTGACGATCTTTAATCAAATTAGGCTTTTCCAAATAATCATAAATCCTGTCTCTCAGAATCCTCTCCAATAATTTTACCCACCACTGACATAAGACTGACTGCCCCATAATTCTCAGGGTTATCCCTATTCCCTTTCTTGCACAAGGGAACAACTTTTGCCACCCTCCAACCATCTGGGAGTACTCCAGTGGACAGTGAGGATGCAAAGATCATCACCAAAGTCGCAGCAATCTCTTCCTTCGCTTCCGTAGCAACCTTGCATATATCCTGTCTGGGGCCCAGGGGACTTATCTATCTTCACATTTTTTAAAATGTCCAGCACATCCTCCTTCTCAACATCAATCTGTTTGAGCCTGGTGCTCACCTTCCACCCTACCAACCTTCGCATAAACCAAATCATCCGCCAACATTTCCGCCACCTCCAAACGGACCCCACCACCAGGGATATATTTCCCTCCCCACCGCTTCCCTCCGTGACTACTTGGTCAGGTCCACGCCCCCCTACAACCCACCCTCCCATCCTGGCATCTTCTCCTGCCACCACAGGAACTGTAAAACCTGTGCCCACACCTCCTCCCTCACCTCCATCCAAGGCCCTAAAGGAGCCTTCCACATCCATCAAAGTTTTACTTGCACATCCACTAATATCATTTATTGTATCCGTTGCTCCCGATGCGGTCTCCTCTACATTGGGGAGACTGGATGCCTCCTAGCAGAGCGCTTTAGGGAACATCTCTGGGACACCCGCACCAATCAATCACACCGCCCTGTGGCTCAACATTTCAACTCCCCCTCCCACTCTGCCGAGGACATGGAGGTCCTGGGCCTCTTTCACCGCCGCTCCCTCACCACCAGACGCCTGGAGGAAGAACGTTTCATCTTCCGCCTCGGAACACTTCAACCCCAGGGCATCAATGTGGACTTCAACAGTTTCCTTATTTCCCCTTCCCCACCTCACCCCAATTCCAAACTTCCAGCTCAGCACTGTCCCCATGACTTGTCCCACTTGCCTATCTTCTTTTCCATCTATCCACTCCACCCCCCCTTACTGACCTATCACCTTCACCCCCTCCCCAACTCACCAATGTACTCTATGCTACTTTCTCCCCACCCCCACCCTCCTCTCATTTATCTCTCCATCCTTCAGGCTCTCTGCCTGTATTCCTGATGAAGGGTTTCTGCCCGAAACGTTGATTTTACTGCTCCTCGGATGCTGCCTAAACTGCTGTGCTTTTCCAGCACCATTCTAATCTAGACTCTGGTTTCCAGCATCTGCAGTCATTGTTTTTACCTTGAATTTTAGTTAGGCCACATTTGGAATTTTGAATTTAGTTCTGGTCACCACAAAACTAGGTTTACCAGGATGTCACCTGGTTTGGAGGGTATTAGCTATGAGGAGAGATTGGACAAACTTTGTTTATTTACGACCCTCAAGGATAGTAACCTCTGGGTTATTACCAATGCCACGTGCTAGTGAGGCAAGGAATAGAAAGGTCGGAGAGATGAATGTGTGGCTAAGGAGCTGGTGCAGGTGGCAGGGTTTCAGGTTCTTGGATCAATGGGATCTCTTCTGGAGAAGGGGTGACCTGTACAAGAGGGACAGTTTGCACCTAAACTGGAGGGGAACTGATATCCTCGTAGGAAGGTTTGCTGGTGCTACTCGGTTAGGTTAAACTAGGGTGGCAGGAGGATGGAAACCAGAGCAGCAGGTCTCAAAGTGGAAGGATTAAGGGGAAGATACATGTTAGGACCTGTAAATCAGAAAGAAAAGAAAGGCAGAGACAGGTAAATATACACGATGGTACTAATGGGCTGAAGTGTGTTTATTTCAATGCAAGAGGTATTAAAGGTAAGGCAGCTGAGCTTAGAGCCTGGCCCTACATGGAACTGTGATGTTGCAGCTATTACAGAGTTGATTGAGAGAGGGACAGGGCTGGCTGCTTAACATTCCAGGGTTTCATTGTTTTAGACGAGATGGACAGGAAGGTAAAAGAGGTGGAGGAGTTGCATTACATCCGTACTCAGAGAGGACATACTGGAGGCTTATCTACGATGGAAATATGGGTAAATTCAAACAAAAGATGGGTGTAATCACGCTGACAGGATTATACTATAGGCCCCCTAACAGTCACCGAGACATCGAGAAACAAATATGTAGGCAGATTATGGAAATATGCAATAAAAAGTGTTTTCACACTGGGTGACTTTAACTTCCCCAATATCAACAGGGACTCCCTTGCAGCAAAAGGTTTAGGTTGGGCAGAATTTGTTAAGTGTATCAGAGAGGGCTTCTTGAAACAGTTTGTGGATAGTCCAATTAGAGGATGGAGGCAAGTCCACATTTGACATGTGGGAATTGTTTAAAGACCTGCTGACGAGAGTTCAGGACCTGCATGTTCCAGTAAGGAAGAAGGACAAGGATGGCAAAGTCAGGGACCCTTGAATAATAAGGGAGGTTATGAATTTAGTCAAAAGAGAAAAAGAAGCATATGTAAAGTTTAGGAAACTAAAATTGGACAGGTCCTGAGAGGAATGTCAAAAAAGCAGGAAAGAACTCAAGCAGGGAATGAGGACAGCAAGAAGAGGACATGAAATGACCTTGGCAAGTCGGGTTAAAGAGAATCCGAAGGCATTCTATACATACATTACAAACAAGAGGCTAACTAGGGAGAAAGTAGGACCACTCAAGGAAGGAGGGAACTTGTGCTTGGAGACTGAGGATGTGGGTGAGACCCTAAATGAGTACTTTGTATCAGTATTCCCCCAGGAGAAGGACATGGAGGATAGTGAGATTTGGGTGGAGCATGCTAACATGCTGCGGTATTTTGAGATCAGGAAAGAAGTGGTGTTGGGTCTCTTAGAGAGCATAGAGGTGGATCAGTCCCCAGGGCATGATGCTATCCACCTCAGGTTACTGAGAGAGGCAGGGGAAGAGATTGTTTGGGTCTTGACCAAGATGATTGTGTCCTCATTAGCCACCAGAGAGGTCCTGGAGGATTGGCGAGTAGCTAATATTGTTCCTCTGTTCAAGAAGGGAAATAGGGGTAACCCAGGAAACTATAGACAGGTGTGTCTCACATTAATGGTTGGGATAGGGAATAGGATAGGATTTACATTTGGAAAAGCCAGGCCTAATTAGGGACGGTCAGCATGGCTTTGTGAAGCACGGATCATGCCTGACTAAATTGATTGCATTTTTTAAAAATGTGACTGATGAGGGAAGAGCAGTGGATGTTGGCTGCATGAGTCTTTGTAAGGCTTTCAATAAGGTTCCTCATGGTAGGCTCATCCAGAAGATTAAGATCTCAGTAGGATGGGATCCCCAGTGACTTGGCCACATGGATTCAGAATTGGCTTGCCCACAAAAGGCAGAGGGTAGTGGTAGAAGGGTGTTTTCAAGCTGGAGGTCCGTGATTTAATGGTGTTCCACAGGGATCTGTAGTGGGATCTCTGCTGGTTGTGATATTTATAAAAACGACTTGGATGAAAATGCAGATGGGAGGTTTAGTAAGTCTGCAGATGATACAAGGATCTGTGGAGTTGGGCATAGTGTAGAAGGTTGTCAAAGGATTCGGCAGGATATTGGTTGAGGAATTAAGTACAAGAGTCAGGATTTCATGTTGTAGCTTTATAAGACTCTGGTCTGGCCACACTGAGGGTATTGCGTTCAGTTCTGGTCACCACTTCACAGGAAGGATGTGGAGGCTTTTCAGAGGTTGCAAGTGGTTTACCAGGATGTTGCCTGGATTAGAGGGTATGAGCTATAAGAAGAGAAAAATTAGGGTTGTTTCCTCTGGGGAAGGGGGAGGAGGCTGAAGGGAGATTTGATAAAAGTTTATAAAATTGTGAGATAAATAGACAGGGTTTTACCCAGAGATGAAATATCTAAAGTTAGGGAGCATGCATTTAAGGTGAAAGGGGCAAAGTTCAAAGGAGATGTGAGGTGTAAGTATTTTACACAGAGAGTGATAGGGGTCTGGAATGCACTGCCAAGGATGGTGGAGGGGCGTGTAAGAGACTTTTAGATAAGCACATGGTTATGTAAGGGATGGAGGGATATGGACAAGGAGCAGGCAGAAGGGATTCGTTTAAATTGGCGTCATTTTCACCACAACATCCTGGGCCGAAGGGCCCGTTCCTGTACTGTATTCTTCTCAGTTCTATTTTCAACTAACGTCAGAGGCTGAGGGGCTACCTGATAGAAATTTTCAAATTTATGAGAGGCATGGAAAGAATGCACAGATGGAATCTTTACCTCAGGATAAAAATGTCACTTACGAGAGGAGATAGATTTCAGGTGAAAAGGTGAATTTTTAAAGCAGATGTGAGAGGGAAGATTTTTACCCAGAGGGTGGTAAATGCCTGGAATGTGCTGTCAGAGAATACAACAGCAACATTTAAGCAGCAAATTGTCAGAAACATGAATAGATGGGTAAAAAGGGGCATGGACTGCACAGAGACAAAAGGTTTTTAGTTTAGAAATGTATCATGTGTTGGCACAGGCTTGGTGGGCCAAAGGCCTACTTCCTGTGATGTACTGTTCCTTGTTGTTCCCATCTTATTAACATTGATATATCCAAGCATCGACTTACTGGAAGGGTAAGGGCCACTGGAAGGAGAAGGGCAGCACGTGGATGGGAACGCCATCACCTCAGAGCCCCCTCTCCATTGTGTGACCGTCACTGTCTTCAAATCCTGGAACTGCCCACTGAACAATGCTGGGGTACTGACACCACATTGTAGCAGGGAGGAGAAAGTGAGGACTGCAGGTACAGGAGATCAGAGTTAAAGAGTGTGGTGCTGGAAAAGCTCAGCCGGTCAGGCAGCATCCCAGGAGCAGGAGAATCAACATTTCAGGCATAAGCCCTTCATCAGGATTGAGGCTAGTGTCCCAAGGGGGCTGAGAGATAAATGGGAGGGGGATGAGGGGGGGGAAGGTGGCTGGGATTGTGATAGATAGATGAAGGTGGGGGCGAAGGTGATAGGGCAGGGAAGAGGGTGGAGCAGATAGGTAGGAAGGAAGATGGACAGGGAGGACAGTTCAAGAGAGTGGTGGCGAGTTGGAAGGTTGGATCTGGGGTAAGGTGAGGAGAGAGAAAATGAGGAAGCTGATGAAATTCACATTGATCCCCTGTGGTTGGAGGGTTCCAAGGTGAAAGCTGAGGCGTTCTTTCTCCAGGAGTCGGGTGACCAGGGTTTGGCGGTGGAGCATTGTAAATGCCTGCGACTGCTCAGGTGAAATAAAAACCATTACGAAGGGAGGGCAGAAATACACCAACAGCAACTGGAATAAACAGGGCACAAAAATTGGCAAAAAAGCAAAGTGTGCTGGGAATACTGAGCCAAGTCAGACATACAAGAGACAATTCTGCCCAGGGAAAGTCCTTGCAAGATTTACGCTCAGATAATTGAAAACTGAAGAGGCATCAGAGCACATTACAAAGTGTGTCAAACAAACATCACAAGATGCATGGGACATGCCTCAGTAAGGCAGAAGACCAGGTATGTATTCGAGGATGAAACCAGACTTCCAGGCCCAAGGCAGACACATCGAACAGGTCACTGTTAGCAAGCCATCGAGTACCATTAGCAGCATTTCAAGGTGATAAAACCAATTAGTTTGATTCCCCTGATTAGCCAAGTCCTTGGAAGGTTCTAGAATGTAGCCAGGAGGGTATAAGAACCCAGGCCTGGCAGGACTTGACTGGACCCCACTCTCCAGCCGATCTACAGGCATGTCAGGATACAGCAGTGAGCAGAGCAGCTCACTCTCTGACCAGAGAGAGAATCAACTCATGAAGAGAGGTACAGATGGAACAATTCAACAGAGTAGCAAAAGGTCTGGGAAGTGTTTTAATATTCAAAAGAATTGGATCGTGAGAAATAGAGTTGGTAAAATTGTCGAGTGCAGTTTTTCCCTTTGTTGTCTCCAATAAAGTTGGGACTTGGCTGACTGACTGCAGTCTCATGCTGTGTTGTCCTTACTTGATACACGCTAAGGAGCCTGGGTAAATAAATATTGTGTACACTGGTCGAAGAGTCTGCAGGCTCTTAGAAACACTCATTACTAGATAAAAGACATGGACTGTAGCAACTCAAAAACAGAGCTCACCACCATCTTCGGGCAAGAAGGAATGAGCAATAAAAACCCACCTTGTCAGAATCTCCTGCACACCGAGAGGCAACAGGAAATACTGTGTGTCTGCAAAGTGAAATGACTGAACTGAAGTACTGTTGTGGGTTCAGGTTTTTTTTTACATTTTTCATTTCTTAATGTGAATGAAGAGCACTTGAGCCACTCATATAAAGATAAATGTCAGCTCCACCCATTGCTCTGAAATACAGACCCTGTAAATGTACAGATGGACAATTGAAATTAGCCTCAGGTCTGCCGTTTGGGTCTGTCTTTCTTTCAGTGAATATTGTGTGGTCCAGATTTGACCAACATTTACACCATTGCTGTTCATGAGTGAGATACTGAGCTAATTTTATTACTTTGCATAAAGAGACATACACGTCACCATTTGGCCCATTTCACAATAATATCTCCATGGCGATATAAAATTTTAATGTTGAACCATGAGACATGCAAAGAAACATTGTTACGAGACATAAAGTGACTTCACCCACACCAGGACCAACCAAATCCCTGAATTTGACAAACTGCAAATTTTACAACATGAGACACAAAATGTACCTGTAATTCCGCCAGGCTCTTTACTCCCTGGAACAGTGACAAACCTTGTGGTAAAACCTGAACCAAGCAGGAACGAGGAGGTGGGTGGTGGGTGGGAGAGTGATACCACACGGCATGGGGACACCATCTGAGACTGGAGGGAATGATCCCTGGCATCGGGAAAGTGGTCCGGGAAAAGGTCTAGGAGAGATTACAACTGGGGAAGGGGAAGAGAAGCCTGGAGCAGGGAGTGGGGAAGAGATGGGAGTGGGAGCTGGAGTGACACTTGGACAGTCCAGAGGGTGGGAATGGAGGGACAGTCTCGATGGGTTGAATATCCTATTCTGTTATCTTTACGCAGGAAATAAATTTCAAAACAAAAAATCCTAACCTTTCGCTGGGCGTCTCCAACCAAAATGTGAAAATACGTCAGGTTTGAGCTGACAGATCTCACAAGAGGAGTCACAGTCTCACTGCCTGTGTCAGTGGTTATAATCACATCTGAAGGGAGGAAAAACATTTCATTGGAGGAGATTGAAAAATGTAGTCAGGGAGGGGAATGAGGAAAAGGCTGTAAACTTTGATTGAATGTCAGAGGGCTCCGTCACCGGGTTTACAGCAGAACAACAGTCAAAATTGATGAAGGGAATGCTGAGAGATGGGTTCAACCCATCGGGCCACCCCCCACCCCAGAGGAAATTGTTCATGGATGGTTCCGAAGAATGATAAAGATCAGAAAGGGGAGTGATCATCACCACTTTATATTTACAGTTGTGTCGATGAGTTAATACTAAAACAAGAAGAAACGGTGAGTCAGTGGCTGCAGCAGGTGTCGATGAGGATAAGGTAGAAACAGCTGAAAAATGGGCAGTAGACAGGGACACCCCGTATACTGAATCACAGCTGTGTATCTCACTACACTGCATGAAGGTGGGAACTCACCCCATAGTTAAAGAGGGTTCACTGAAAATTAGGCTGTTGTTCATGCACAACATCAAAGAGTCAATATTGGATTCATAATGAATTTCAAATCTTTGGGAATAGAGTGAAGTGTGTGTTTTTGATTCTAATTAAAAACAAGATTTTGTGCTTTACACCCTCAGGTTGTTCTCACAATCTCGATAAACTATCGTTTGGCAAATATCAAACTGAACTCAGTTTTTGAAAAAGTTAATGAACAGCAGATTGCAGCAGTTTTCCTGAACAAAGTATAATTACAACAACATCACTCAGTGAGTTGGCCCCACCCCCCTGTCTCAGACCCACAGTGAGTTAACTCTTTCTGCTGGCAGCTTCCTTTCAATTCCCCCAGACACCTTCCATATCTCTAAATGTGTATTAATGGAAATTTACAGACATCCCATTGGGATTTGCCTGTTAGAGACTTGGCCTTGACCAGCCAAGACATGTGTTATCTTCTGAGACAAAGTGTTTGTGAATGGGAGAACCTGAAACTGACTCCAATCTCTTGGGTGTCTGATCTTGAAGAAAACTGTTTCACACCACCAAACCTGGAGAGTTGTTTCTGAAACTGGGATGAGAGTCACCAAGTCATGCAGCACGGAAACAGACCCTTTGGTCAAACCAGTTCATGCTGACCATCATCCCAAACTAAACTCATCCCACCTGCCTGCGCTTGGCTCATATCCCTCCAAACAATTCTTATTCATGTGGTTATCGCAACGTCTTTTAAATGTTGTAACTGTAGCTGCATCCACCACTTCCTTTGGAAGCTCATTCCACACATGAACAACTCTGTGTAAAAAACTTGCATCTCATGTCATTATTAAATCTTTCTCCTCTCATCCTAAACATTTACCCTCTTGTCTTGAAATCACCCACCCGAAGGAACAGGCACCTGTCATTCACCTTGTCTGTACCCCTCATGATTTTATAAACTTCTATAAAGTCATCTCTCACCCTCCGACACCCCAGTGAAAACATTCTCAGCCTGTCTAGCATTTCATTATAACCCGAATCCTCTGTTCCTGGGAACATCCTGGTAAACCTCTTCTGGAATAAATTGATAAATGCATTGATAAACAGTGCTATTTTATGCACTCAATGGTGAAATTACATGACGTTTAAGAAGCAGTTCAGTGATCTAGTCTGTGAGCAGCGTTCTGATCACCTCGGGAGCTGTTCAGGAACACACAGGGCTTTACTGCATATCCTCAAGTTGCTGAAAGCAGCTGGTTTTATTGATATTTGAAAAGTGAAATATTGGAAGAAATTGAGCAAATTCTGTTCCTCCATCACTGCATTTTACAGCTGCATTCACGTGGCTATGACTTCCACCTCATTTGCTTTTCCAACTATCTTTCGGGCCATCAGCCAGTACAGATACAACACATTCTACCCCTTCTTCCAAGGAATTAAATTGTAAGTCCATAATGCATTGGAGCAGAATTTGGCCATTCAGCCCATTGAGTTTATTCTGCTATTCCATCATGGCTGATAGGTTTTTGAACACGATCCTCCTGCCTTTTCCCTGTAGCCCTTGATTACTTGTAAATAATGATTTACAAATATATGAATTAAGATCATAATTAGGCCATTTGCCAGAATCAGGAAACAGTGGAGAGTAAATGCCAAGGCAGTGGTGACCCAGTGATGGTCAGTGCCTGGGAAGTATTGATCGAATCACAGACAGTGCCAGGACAACAGTGATCCAGTGAGATTCCATGCCAGGGACATGGCAATCCAGTGCGAGCCAGTGTCAGGGAAATGGTGATCCAGTGTGAGTCAGTGTCAGGGAAATGGTGATCCCATGAGAGCCAGTGCCAGGAAAATGCTGATTCAGTGAGAGACAATGTCAGTGAAAAAGTGACCCCGCCAGAGTCAATGCCATGTGAACACTAATGCAGTGATACACAGTGTCAGGGGAAGTGTACCCCAGTGACAGGCTGTGTCAGGAGCTGGATATCAGTGGGAGTAGTTTTAAAGTTGGGGGTGAAATCATTCAGCCAGTCACAGTATATCTCAGGGAAGGAGGGAAAGACACAAACAGGATCTTTATGAGATGCTCCAATCATTGGGCAGTGAACACCCCACCGGCCTTACCCTGCTACTGTGAGTAAACAGTGGTCTGTCCATGGTCAGGGAGCAGAATAGCCCCGTCTTCAAACTGACTGCAGAGAAAGCTGCAGGAAACCCAGGAAATGAAGATGTACAAAACTGAACCCCAAAGGTGAAATTGTTTTCTCCTCATCACCAGTGACTGGGAGATTAATCTTCCAATCCAGTGCATTCCCAAACCGGGAAGAGTGACAACCCTGAGTATGTGAGCTGGTAGCAATTACAAACACAGCTTTCCCAAGTGTTCAGTGTTCCCAGGAGCCAGCACACAGAGAGTTAATTATTTGTGAATCCATTGTAATGTCAGAGCTAAGAGAAATTTCCATAACTAATCAGCTGGAATGTTTCTCCACCATGACGTTCCGACCTAAGGATAAACTATATTCAAAATCATCTTCGTCAAAGAGTATATAACGAGTGTAACTCTGTGCTCAAACTGCAGATCCACCTGAAGGTGCTGAGAGTCAGTCAGTGCGTTCACCAGTGATCTGAGAGAACACCAAGATGCTGAGAATCTTCTTAACTGTGTCTGTCCTCTTTGGGCATCAAATTGCTGCACAGGATCCAGAGCAGGAGGTGATCGACCTCTGTGAGGGTGTTGACTGTGTCGAGCCAGATCAAGTCATCCAGGACACGGTCAGTACAGCTGAGAGTTTCCTCTGTTCTGTTGTGTTTGTACCAGTGGAAATTATTCCATGTTGTTTTTAGTCCCTAACCTGCAGTGCACCGACAGTGCACATCCCAACCCTGAACCATGTGGCTGGACTGAAATTACTCCTCGGGCCTCATTAACACTTTCTACATGAGCTGCTATCGCCTGCCTGGCTCCCACTGCCAGCTTGTGCAGTAAGAAGAATATCAGGGCTTCCATCTCCAGCAGCAGGTGAAGGGAGGGGTCAGTGTGCTCACAGAGAGGGGGCTGGTGGGGGACAACACAAGGACTGTAGAGTCAGGGAGCTCTCCTACTGCTCCTGTCTTCACTCAATCTAACCCTGTTTCTGAAAGGCAGCTGATCACAGGCTGAAGGTCTCTGTGTTCAATGTGGAAGAGGCCAAGTCTGGTTGTGAGTGGAATCCCCTCAACCCAAACCCTGGATTGCCCCTTAATTCCACATATTTGTTTCAATGAATTCAAATTATATCATCTGCCCTGCTGGGGTTTAGTCCAGGTCCCTAGAACATGACCTGGGTCTCTGGATTAATACCCTTGTGATAAATCCCATTTGGTGATCACTCCTCATACCTCAAAGAATTTCTCAGTTTAAATAATGTGTTAAAACAGACAGAGAGATGCACCAGGACATGTGGGCATTAACATTGGCTCAATGTAGAAGCATTTCAATAACATTATGTCAATGTTGTTATTGATAACCCAAAGGGATAGAACAGGACAACACGAAAGATGAGAGAGTGAGAGAGAAAGGGAATGAATCAGGAGGTGCTGCTGTCAGGAATCCCATTAAAAACTCCAAACTCTGTTTCAGACTCAGTCCCTCCAGAACATGAAGGCTCTTCCACACCTGGACACTTGGGACAGTTCTCTCAGCATTGACGTACTTTGGTGGGAGTACAGTTTATACCATACAGTGACATTTTTTACTCTCATTTCAGAATTATGATGAGGTGGCATACATAAATGTAAAATATGTTGCGACAGAGGTTCATGGAACGGATTTGGAGCAAGTAGTGGAGCTCGGTCTGGACAATCTGTTCAAGTATTCGCGTTTTGGCAATGCTGAAGGTATGTCAGATATCCCATCAAAGTAACAACAGAATATAGTGACTGTTCACTCTTTCACATTTCTTGCTTAATACTTTATATATTGACAAACACATTGACAAAACATTCCACAATTGTCAATCCCTGGGGATCCCTTGGTCACATGCTGCTATTTAGTCAAAGTGTCACCCTCTTTTGATACATGGCTTTATGGTCCCAGAATCTGGGAAGGTTTCCCTCTTATGGTGGGAGTGGGATTTCAATCTCACTGTCTGACTTCAGCCATGATCGCTGAATTGTCCTCACACAAATAAAGGCTCCCTGCCAGGCATGAAGCCCACTGTTGGAGTCCTTGTGGAAGGTGACACACCGCACATTCACCATCTGCGATTCCCTCCATCTCTCCCAAAGACCCACAAACAGCCTCACTCACTGACATCTCTTTAACGTTGAATGTTGTAATACAATTAAAATAGCTCTGATGGCTTGGACACTGTCCAAAACTATACTGCTGTCCTATTGGTACAGTATTTGTCTTGTCTCCTTGTGGTCTCTGGGCTCTCCTTCTAAAGATGACAAAAGTACTCTCAGCATTGTGAACACTGCAAATCGATTATTTCGCCATTTAGGGAAGGTCTAATTCTTTCTTGGAACAGCTGTTGTGAACCAAAGTTTAAAACATAATTTCTTTGTTCTGCCTCTCACAATGTGATCTATTTCACGCTGGGGAAATCGAGCAGAGGGAAAACCTGTTTACTGCATTGTAAGAGGCCATTCAGCCCATCATGCCTGTGCCAGCTCTCTGAAGGACCACTCACAAAATGCCACTTCTCCACCTTCTCCTCATAGCTCAGCACATTCTCCCCTTTCAGCATCGAATTCAATTTCTGCACAAATGGGTTTTTGGTCACATTGGGAAACTTTTATGTGTGAACAGGGGAAACAGATGTGTATTATGCTCTCGTTTATGAGGTCAAGGATGGATTTTGTTGATGGGCCAAAACCCCTGTCATTTGGGAAAACATGGGATTGGTTTATGGTCTTATGATTTAGCTTCTATTTGGGGATTTTCTGCAGTGTTCTTCACTGATGGCAGATGTGTAAAACAGTTGCTCAAGACAGAAAGAGAAACTAAAGTTTGCTGAAGCTCTGTAGGAGATGATAGAGAATGTCAAAGGTGTTTTTGGAATTCAAATACTTTTGGGCTATGTTTTGAAATCTTTAAATGTACGCACTATGAAAATAATCCACTTCAATCTGTTTTATTTTCACTCCTTATAAATATTGCCTGCTTTACTGTTCAAAGCAATCTGCACGTTTGAGTGCTTGTGGTTTTTGTGACTGGTCTCTCTCTGAACTAAGAACAATTCACAATCTGATCGATCCAGCCACAAACCCATCTGGGATCTGATTTGGGCTGTAATACCATCAGCTGGGATCATAATGTTTGGATTTCTGGACATGATTTTTTAAAATTACTGCATTTCTTTTTAAAGTCACAACTTGGCGGTGCCTCGGGACCTAAAACAGCAGCATTGTGGTGATGTTTGTTGCACATTTTAATGTTGCTGACAGCTTTGTGGGAGTTAAAGTAATAACAGTGGGTTATTTGATCAAAATTAAAACTAGGGAATTATCAGATAAATGGAAGGTACAATGCAAAGTAGGATCTCAGGCAGATGAGATTGTTCAAGTAATGAGAATGTGTTTCATTCATTCCTGGGGTGTTGGCATTGCTGGCTACACCAGCCTTTATTCCCTATCCCTCCCTGTCTAGACAGCTGTTAAAAGTCAACGACTTTTCTGCACGTTTGGTGTCACATATAGACCAGTCCAGGCAAGGCCAGCAGTTTCTGTCTCCAAAGGGGTGTGACTGAACCAGAATGGTGTTTTATCCCCAACAATGGTTACATGGCTATCAGCTCCAGATTTTTGTTCACCTTTGAACTCAAATTCTACCCTGACTGGATATGAACCGGAGTCCCCAGGACATTACCAAGCTCTCTGGATTAATACATGAGCAATAATACCATGAGACCATGACGTCCCCCCAGTTGAAGAAAGGAAAATGAAAGCATGATGTCACAGGTGAAAGTAACTCAGCTAGAGATAGAAATGACAGGCTTTCAGTTTGGAGAAGAACAGAAATAAGGGAAAGAGAATTCAGAGAAAGTTGTAATAGAATGGGAGGAAAAGGTAAGAAAAATTAAAATGGAGGCAAGGTGAAACCAAGGAATCTGAAAGAAAGATAACTTGAATTCTAAAGAGCCAGGGAACTCTGAGAACTGGAGGAGCGAAAGAAAAGCTTCAGTGGGAAAATGAAGAAAGAAGGAGGGAGGAGCTTGGAGGATGATTCTGGTTCCAATCAGGGATTTCCTTAAACCAAGAATCTACACAAAATCCTTATATTTACTGACAATGGAGTCAAAAGGTCTTGTGCCTCATCTGAAAAGGTTGTTGAACAGAGGATGTGGCTTTGAGAGATCTGGACCTGAACAGGACAGTGTGTTTTGGCAGGTACAGCTCTGACTGAGTGTGTCAGATTGTCAGAGGGACAAGCGGAGTAGAACTGCAGAGTACAACACAGTCAAAGACACAGTGCTCAATATTTAGGAGATTGTTCCTGAAGCTTCACAATTAACAATTAGGATCGCAAGGAAGAAACCTAATTAAAAATTGTCAAATTTGCAAAAGAGAAGGAAATGCTGTGGGATCAGTGGTTCAGGTGTGAGGGGTTGAATGACCTTCTTCTGCTCTCCGTTTGTATGGTTGTGTCCACGTGTGTTCCTGTATGATGTGGAATTCACTGCCTGGAATAGTGCAGGAAGTAACTTCAATCACCGCATTCACAGATAAACCTCTAAATAATGAGAGAAAAGATGTGGATGTTTGGAAAGAGAGCAGGTCAGTGTAATGAGCTGGTTACATCAACCAAACAGCCAGCACAGGTGTCCCCTCCCCCAGCGCTGTGTCTCACTGTGAGGCTACTATTCAATCTGTCACATCAGTGTCTGCCCCACTCAGCAATGTCACCCTGACCCCTCACCTGTAACCTCTGATTCACTGTCAGTGACACCACAAATGATCACCGAATAAAATGTTATAACAGGGTTTTTCTCTATCTGCAGAAACAATAGTTCCTATCACTGCACCTTGGGTACTCACTGGATACTTGGTAAATGGAACATTTCCACAGAAATTCAATGTATGTGTGACCATCGTTCCTGAAGTTAACAGTCCGCCCACACCTACAGATCAAACAATTAAACAAAGATCGTTCTTTTTGGGTCAGTTCTTTGTGAGGTGAGTTTTGATGTTGTAATATTGTGATTAATGTTTCTTTATGTATATTCCTGATTGGGTGAAAGGAAAGACTGGTAGGTATAGGGAATGCTGGATGACTAAAGAAATTGAGTGTTTGATTAAGAAAAAGAAGGAACCATATGTCAGGTATAGACAGGATAGATCAAGTGAATCCTTAGAAGAGTATAAAGGAAGTAGGAGTGTACTTAAGAGGGAAATCAGGAGGGAAAAAAGGAGACATGAGAAAGCTTTGGCAAATAGAATTAAGGAGAATCCAAAGAGTTTTTGCAAAAACATACAGGACAAAAGGGTAACTAGGGAGAGAATAGGGCCCCTCAAAGATCAGCAAGGCAGCCTTTGTGTGGAGCTGCTGAAAAAGGGGGAGATACTAAATGAGTATTTCCCATCAGTATTTAATGTGGAAAAGGATATGAACGGTATAGATTGTAGGGAAATCGATGGTGACATCATGCAAAATGTCCATGTTGCAGAGGAGGAAGTGCTGGATGTCTTGAAATGGGTAAAGGTGGATAAATCCCCAGGACCTGATCAGGTGTACCCGAGAACTCTGTGCGAAGCTAGAGAAGTGATTGCTGGGCCTCTTGCTGAGATATTTGTATCATCGATAGTCACAGGTGAGGTGTCGGAAGGCTGGAGGTTGGCAAACGTGGTGCCACTGTTTGAAGAAGGGTGGTAAGAACAAGCCAGGGAACTATAGACCCGTGAGCCTGACGTCGGTGGTGGGCACGTTGTTGGAGGGAATCCTGAGGGACAGGATGTACATTTATTTGGAAAGGCAAACACTTATTAGGGATAGTCAACATGGCTTTTTGCATGGGCAATCACGTCTCACAAACCTGATTGAGTTTTTTGAGGAAGTAACAAAGAGGCTTGATAAGGGCAGAGCAGTAGATGTGATCTATATAGACTTCAGTAAGGCGGTCGACAAGGTTCCCCATGGGAGACTGATTAGCAAGGTTAGATCTCACGGAATACAGGGAGAACTAGCCATTTGGATACAGAACTAGCTCAAAGGTAGAAGACAGAGGGTAGTGGCGGAGGGTTGTTTTTCAGACTGGAGGCCTGTGACTAGTGGAGTGCTACAAGGATCGGTGCTGGGTCCTCTACTTTTTGTCATTTACATAAATAATTTGGATGCGAGCATAAGAGGTACAGTTAGTAAGTTTGCAGATGACACCAAAATTGGAGGTGTAGTGGACAGAGAAGAGGGCTACCTCAGATTACAACAGGATCTGAACCAGATGGGCCAATGGGCTGAGAAGTGGCAGATGGAGTTTAATTCAGATAAATGCGAGGTGCTGCATTTTGGGAAAGCAAATCTTAGCAGGACTTGTACACTTAATGGTAAGGTCCTGGGGAGTGTTGCTGAACAAAGAAACCTTGGAGTACAGGTTCATAGCTCCTTGAAAGTGCAGTCACAGGTAGATAGGATAGTGAAGAAGGCATTTGGTATGCTTTCCTTTATTGGTCAGCGTATTGAGTACAGGTGTTGGGAGGTCATATTATGGCTGTACAGGACATTGGTTAGGCCACTGTTGGAATATTGCGTACAATTTGGTCTCCTTCCTATCAGAAAGATGTTGTGAAACTTGAAAGGGTTCAAAAAAGGTTTACATGGATGTTGCCAGGGTTGGAGGATTTGAGCTACAGAGAGAGGCTGAACAGGCTGGGGCTGTTTTCCCTGGACCCTCGGAGGCTGAGAGGTGACCTTGTAGAGGTTTACAAAATTATGAGGGGCATGGATAGGGTAAATAGGCAAAGTCTTTTCCCTGGGATCAGGTAGTCCAGAACTAGAGGGCATAGGTTTAGGGTGAGAGGGGAATGATGTAAAAGAGACCTGAGGGGAAACTTTTTGACACAGAGGGTGGTACGTGTATGGAATGAGCTGCCAGAGGATGTGGTGGAGGCTGGTAGAATTGCAGCATTTGGATGGGTATATGAATAGGAAGGGTTTGGAGGAATATGGGCCAGGTGGTGGCAGGTGGGACTCGATTGGGTTGGGATATCTGGTCGGAATGGACGGGTTGGACCGAAGGGTCTGTTTGCATACTGTATATCTCTATGACTCTATGACTTATGTCACCATCATTTCAGTGTGGGGTGTACAATGTTACAAATCACACAACACCAGGTAATAGTCCAACAGGTTTAATTGTAAGCACTAGCTTTCGGAGCGCCGCTCCTTCACCAGGTGAAGACACACAGACACACACACACTCTCACTCTCACTCTCACACATGCACTCTCTCACAGACTTAACCCACATGCACACATACACATATATGTATGTGGGGTGAATTTGTACTTGCAGAGTTACATTGTACTTTGCTCAAAAACTGCATGAATCCATGTAGATGAGATTACATTACAGTATGGAAACAGGCCCTTCGGCCCAACAAGTCCACACCGACCCGCCAAAGCGCAACCCACCCATACCCCTACATTTACCCCTTACCTAACACTACAGGCAATTTAGTATGGCCAATTCACCTGACCTGCACATCTTTGGACTGTGGGAGGAAACCGGAGCACCCGGAGGAAACCCACGCAGACACGGGGAGAACGTGCAAACATGTAAGACTCTGTTAGCTCACTTTTTAAGATAGAATCACATGACGACACAGACAGGGACCACAGGGGGCTAACACCTTCAATATCTCAACATCTTATCTGGGCTGACACCAATTGTTACAGTTAACCTGAGAATGTAACTTTTTAAAAAGATTTTGTGATTTACATATGAAAGAAGTGAAACTATCATGGTCATTCTAACAGATGAGAGACTTAACAAAGAATCAAGGTATTTTTCCATATATAATTTCAGTTACATCACACTGTTAACTTTTGCTGTAAATTCTGTGTCTGACAATTGTGTACTCCACAACCACCTGATGAAGGAGCGGTGCTCCGAAAGCTAGTGCTTCCAATTAAACCTGTGGGACTATACCCTGGTGTTGTGTGATTTGTAACTTTGTACACCCCAGTCCAACACCGGCATCTCCAAATCATTCTCGTCAGGGTAAGACTGAGATTAACAGGTCCATCCAGTTACACTGGGACATTGGTCAATATGAATGGTGTTGTAGAGTGGTTCATATCTCACAATCTGCAGCTCCACCTCCTGAGAACACAGCCAGTCCTCCACATTCACATTACTCCAGTTCACACAGAGCTGACTCCTGGGTTCTGAAATTCTCATCTGCAGCATGGTTCACATTTTTCACAGAACACTTTCACTTCATTTGAACAAAGGGTCTTTGAAGCAGACCCTTTAGTCAGCTTCACCCTTCTAGGTAATGGCAGATCATCCACTTTAATGAAATATTCCCACAATATTCCCATTCCTATTGATGCTGTTATTGTTGAGTCATAGAGTCACACAGCACGGGAACAGACTGTTCGGTCCAACCAGTCCATGCTGACCATAATCCCACACTAAACTAGTTCCACCTGCTTGGGCTTGGCCCATGTCCCTCCAAACATTTCTTATTCATGTCCTTATCCAAATGTCCCTTAAACATTGTAACTGTACCCATATTCACCACTTTCTTTGGATGTTCATTCCACACACAAATCAGTCTGTGTCTAAAAGTCGCCCCTCATGTCTTTTTTAAATCTGTCTCCTTTCACTTCAATATATTCCCCCTTGTCTTAATTCCCCAATTGAGGGAAGAGACACCTGCCATTCACCATATTTATATCCCTCACGATTTTATAAACCTCTATAAGGTCACCTTTCAACCTCCTCTGCTCCAGTGAAAGACATCCCAGCCTATCCAGCCTCTCCTTTCGCTCAAATCCTTCATTCCCAGAAACATCCTCGGTAATCTCTTCTGAAACTTCTCTCCAGCTTTAATAATGCCCATCCTATAACAGAGTGACCAGAACTGGACACATTACTCTAGAAGAGGCCTCACCAATCTCCTGTACAACCTCAACACAGTGTCCCAACTCTGATACTCAAACATCTGAGCAATGAAGGCAAGTGTGCTCAACGCCTTCTTAACCACTCTGTCTACATTTGATGCAAACTTCAAGGAATTATGGATCTGAACCATTGTGTCACCCTGTTGTACAACATCACAAAAGACCCTACTTTTAATTGATTAAATTCCCTACAGAGTGAAAACAGGTCCTTCGGCCCAACGAGTCCACACTGCCCCTCCGAAGAGTAACCCACCCAGACCCATTTCCCTCTGACTAAAGCACCTAACACTATGGTGTAATTTAGCATGGTCAATTCACCTGACCTGCATATCTTTGGATTGTGGGGGGAAACCCACGCAGACAGGGGGAGAATGTGCAAACTCACACAGACAGTCACCCGAGGCTGGAATCGAACCCAGATCCCTGGTGCTGTGAGGCTGCAGTGCTAACCACTGAGCCACCATGCCGCATGTACATTGCATAACTCATATGAGGTCTACCTGGCTGACCTCATTACAATCACTGCATCCTGCCCTCTCTGAATCCGAGAATAGAGGCTTGGCCTTTTTCTTTTGTAGCTGCTCCTGGGGTGTTTGAGCATCGGGTCAGATTCCTTTAACACTGCCCCTGAGAGGGGCAGCTTGTGATTGGCAGTAACTTGCCTCTTACCCCTGGAGCATCTCTGAAGACGTTCATTCAGATCTTCAGGTGACAATGGCATCAAGGTGGTGACACCCGCCATGCCCATCTCAGATTCCAAGGTCTCTTCATCGCTTGATGGACAGGGAGAACCCACGGCTTCTGTCAGCCCTTCTGATGTGTCTGGCTTCTCGGGTCAGTTTGGATTCCGCACTGTTTGCGCGTTTGCAGCTTTCATGTGGACCATGTGCTTGTTCAGGACTGTCGGACCAACATGAACATTATACATCACTGGCCCTGACCTTGCACTGACCATGCCTCTTACCCATTCAGGGCTCATCCTGTGGTTCCTACACTAAACATTGTCCCCTGAAGTAAAGTGTCTTTCGTTCACCAGTGTCTTGTGTCCGGCATCGACATTCCCAATGCCACTGACACCCCCCCATCCCCACCAACCCCCCCAACCCCACCCCACCCCACGCAGGTCTGGGAAGATCAGGTTTAACCTGGTGTGGCATCTTCTCCCCATTAGTAACTCTGTTGGATATATCCCTATAATTGTAAGTGGGGTGGTCCTGTACTCAAATAGGAGCCATAACAGTTTGGTATCTAATGAAGCCATTGGCTGTTCGTTAAGCATGTCTTCAAAGCTTGTACTGTTCTTTCTGCCACACTATTGGATGGTGGATGGTGTGGAGCTGTCATTATGTAAAATGCCATTTGACTTTAAGCAATTCTCCAATTCTCTGCTGGTAACTGATGGCCCTTTATCTGTGACCAACAGTACTGGGAGGGCGTGTCGTGCAAAAGATGCAGCTTTTCTATTGTCGTCCCCATGTTTGATGAATGTACTCTATGCACATCCATCCACTTTTTGTGGGCACCTACAATGACTAAGAACATTGAGCCTGTGAAAGGAGCCTGCAGAATCAATGTGTAACCGAGTCCAGGGTATACCGGCCATTCCCAAGAATGTGGGGGAGCTGCTGGTTGTAATTGTTGCCCTTTTTGGCACTCTGGGCACTGCCCCACAAATGTGGTTATGTCTGCATCTAATCCTGGCCATCCGATGTAAGTTCTTGCCAAAATCTTCATTTTGAAAACACCTGGATGACCCTGATGGAGTTCAGCCAGTATCTGGTGGTGACCTTTGCTCCCCATAACAAATCGCCATTGTCTCCAGGTCCAAAAAGGTTTCAGGTCTGGTTGTGATGGTCCTTTGGTTTCACCCATCACCACCAGCTGTTTTAGTTCTGCCAGGACCAGATTTTTCTGTGTCTAAAGTCTGATATGATCAGCTGTGAAGTGTGTCCATAACATTTCAAACCACGACGGACTCTTCCTGTGGTACTACCACCAGTGGTGTATCTGCCATTAGGAGGCGGCACAATGCATCTGCATTTGTTACTTGGCCTTCCTGATGGTGTTCCAACTTGTAATTATACACACTTAGTATCATAGCCCACCATGGGAATGAGCCCGAAGCTAGGGCCGGCATTGCCTTGTCCTCTTTCAGGAGACCAGAAGGGGTTTGGGGGTCTATTCTTATTACACATTTACATCCAGAAAGGTATTGGTGGAACTTCCTGACTCCAAAGTATGACCATCAAACCTTCCTTCTCAATCTGGGCATGTTTACGCCTTACATTAGCCAGTGTCCTGGATGCGTACGCTATTGGGCGATGCTCTCCATTGTGCCACCTACCAGCTAATGGGAGCCTGATTGCTAAATGGGGAGGCATCACATGTCAATAGCAGATCTCACTTGGGATGATAGCTGTTTCTTCACTTCCCTGAAAGCTGTGCCTTGGCTACATGCTCATTTCCAAGCTAACCCTTTTCTAAGAATTGATGCAAAGTGCTGGGAAGGAGGCTCGGTTATACACGAGCATTCCGTAATAATTCACCAGCCCAAGCAAGGACCTAAGCTCCCATACAGACATGGGAGCCGGGGCACCTTTGATCGCCCTCATTTTATCTTCCAACAGGAGTAACCTGGCCTTGTCAACGCTGTGTCCCAAGTAGGTCACTTGGGGGTGCCTGAACACACTTTTGTTTCCACTCTAAGGTGTATAACCACCTGGGAGAAATGTCTAAAGAATATGTTAAAGTTGTTGAAGAGTTCTGTATTGGTCTTCCCTGCTATTAGCGTGCCATGGTGGAAAATGTTCTCCATCATCCGCTGAAAGGTTACACAGGCTGACAATACCCAAATGGCAGTCCCATATACTGGTACAATCCCAAATGGGTATTTACTGTAGTATACTTCTGGGAATGCTCATCTAACTCCAATTGCAAGTATAGGTGGCTCATGTCCAGCTTTGTGAGGGACTGGCTCCTGCCAGCTTTGCATATAAACCACCTGGGTGAGGGATTGGGTATTTATCCAGCCGCAAGAAACGGTTTACCATTGGTTTAAAATCCCCACAAAGGTGAACCAACCCATCTAGTTTCACAATCTAGTTTCACAATCAGTCCGATTGGTGCTGCCAATTTCCCAAACTGGACCGCTCTGATGATTCCATCACATTCCAGCCTCCTGATTTCTGCCTCGACTTTTGCCCGTAAGGCAGTTGGCTGTGGGCGAGCTTTCCAAGATCGTGGAATTGCTTCCTGGCCAACTATCCCTTGATAGTCCCTAGACCTTCCTGAAAAACGTCTAGGTATTTAATTAGAACTTCACTCAGGCAGCCATTTTCTAATCAAAAAGGTTTGCCCCATCAAGCTTGGGCCCAAGCCTTTTAGCCCAATCAGCGGTACCTGAACCAGCTTATAAGAGACACAACCAAAGTTGGATCGGTAATCTGTAAATGTTCTGTGCTGTGGGTCCTCAATCTAGCCGAGGTCTTGAGTAAACAAGTGTTGGAATTCCAAGTCAATTTTGCGATCTGTGATCACTGAAATGGCCAGGCTGGTTTCAACCTCCATTAGAACCAGGTGCCCATTTAACTACATGTTTATTTTAATTCCTTCGAATTTGGAAGTTGTTAAAAAATGTAACTGTTCCAAACCAGATGTGAGTGGACTTCCCAGGGTGTGCACTCGCCTGGATACTGACCTATAATTTTCCTCATTCAATTTAGGTCGAGTGGGATACTTTTGCTGTCACAAGTCCTAATACCGGAAGCAACTACAATTGCTTGCTGGCCTGGATCCCGAAGAAAATTTTAACCCTTTGGTCAAGGCTTGTCTATGTCTTGGGGTTTTGATGTGATCTGACCTGGTGGCTCTCTGTTCAGTGTATGTCCTGAGTGAGGCTTTGCAATTGCCTTCACTCAAGTGGTGTTCCCCAGACTCACTTAGACTGGTAAGGATATCCACTTCCATCGGAATATCCCACAACTTATATGCCCCGCTCACCACATTTGCCAACGATAAAGCCAGTTGTAGTCCCTGTTTGAAGTCCAATTGGGCTTTAAATAGTAGGTGTTTTTGCATAGTTACATCATCATTAATGAGTGTCTCAGCATCTCATTACGGGTTAAACCAATGTTACCTGCCTCTGCCAGTTGTCTTAACCTAATCAAAAATACTGATATGGATTCTCCAGTTTTCAAATTGCTGAGTAAAAACGATAGCAATTCAGAATTAGATGAGGCTTGGCATTGTAATATTCCTTAACTAAATCCATCAACTCGTGAAAGGTTTTGGTATCTGGTTCTTCAGGCTGGGTTAGGCTCCTAATATCTGAAAAAGCAGCAGGTCCAAAAGCTATCAGGAGAATTAATCATAGCTTTACATCTGTCCCAATGTCATTTGCCCATTTAAAAATAAAACAAGGACACATTCTGTCCACATACTGGGTCCAGTCATTGGCAAGATCGAACAAATCAAACTTCCCAAATAACAGCATGATGCCAGAAATGCTCACCCCAGCTCAAAGGCACCTGTTGCAAGCAAACTTCTTCAGGAGCACACTTTGCTCTCGTCACCACTCAACTCCATACAGGCCAGTATCCCGTCACCAAGTCACCCTTTATTTAATCATGGAAAGTCCTTTGACACTGATCCAGCTTCGTCAGAACCATCCCAGAGTGTGAGAATGTCTGATACTCTTGTCCTTGTCTATCAGCCAGGGCTCCCTAATTGGAGGATGTTAATCTGGTCCAATCAAGGAACTCCTATTCTCTGAACTCTATCTGGCTGACCTTGTTACAATCCTGATAGATATCCTCCCCTCTGCAATCCTTCCCCAGCACAGCAGCCAGTAAATGGACTTGCTTGCTAAAGGTTGTTGCCTGATAAAGATTCTGAGAGGTAGTAAATTCTAAAATGTGCAGCTTGTTACGAGTACACAAATATAGCATGTGGTCATTCATTAAGGTGTGTTTTGAGCAGAACAAGTCAGGGTTCCACTGAATTCACTGGCAAAGAAAAACAATCAGTGTAAGCTATTTGTTTCAGGAGCTCTGAACTTGGGTTGATTCCCTCACTTTACCAATTTCTTTTACTGTACATTCATAGGTATCTTGTGCCTTTCTCTTTAATATGAAAACTCCTGATTCAGTTTGTCGGATGTTCAGAAATGCTTGGGGCCAATGCAGAGGTCAGGTACTCTTTAATGATCAGTTCACCATTTTGGTAAATCCTCCAAACCTCACCGTTATTTACATGGCCAGTCAGAAATGTGGTCTATTACCCAGCTGGACAGGTGCAACAAGATTCATGAAGCTCAGTGCTAGCCAGGACTCAGCACTGCATTGGAACAGTGTCGCTGTTACCACCAGTGAAGTCCATCCTCTCAGTCACTGGCACATCAAGACTGCATTAATGTACAACTTATAAGGATATTGTTCGCCAAATTGATTTTGTGCCTGATACCAACACTCCCAATGACCTTTACTACTGAGAGTCACATGAGCAGTGATATCATAATAGAATTGTACAGCATGGAGACAGGCCTTTCAGTCCAACTCGTCCATGCCAGCCAGGTGTCCTAAACTGAACTAGTCCAATTTGCCTGCGTGTCCCGCTAAACCTTTCCTATCCATGTACCCATGGAAATGTTTTTTAAATATTGTAATGGTAGTCAGTTCTACCACTTCCTCTGGCAGGTCATTCCATGCACACACCACCATCTAAGAAAATGTTGCCCCTCAGGTCCCTTTTAAATCTTTCCCCTCTCACCTTTCAACCTATGCCCTCTAGTTTTGGACTCCCCCACTGTGGGGAGAAAACCTTGGCTATTTTCCATATCGATGCCTCTCATGATTTTATAAACAGAACCCACTCACTTCACTTTCACCTCCAAATTTCTCTCCTACTCATGCATCATTCTGACTTGGCCATTTGTCACTGATCACCGAACCATCTCAGAATTCCCTACCTGAACACATTCTGGAGGGGTATTGATGACATGATCTCTCCAGTCTTGTGAGGACTGAATCCACAGCGCAGCATATGGTCCACACCTCAGATTGAAGAGATACAGAACCTCTGATCCTGACCACCCTGTGTGAAGGATCAGTGAGAAGAGGGTGGCATTTAACCTGGTGGAGCAGCAAAGGTCATTGACCTTCCTCTACACTAACCCAGTGTCTGCCACTGACCAGGCTGGCAAGGTCAGGTGTTGTGCCTTCCTTTGGCAGTGCCATGAGAACATAGAACATAGAACATAGAAAAATACAGCGTAGTACAGGCTCTTTGGCCCTCGATGTTGCGTCGATCAAAGCCCACCTAACCTACACTCACCCACTATCCTCCATATGCCTATCCAATGCCCGCTTAAGTGCCCATAAAGAGGGAGAGTCCACCACTGCTACTGGCAGGGCATTCCATGAACTCACGACTCGCTGAGTAAAGAATCTACACCTAACATCTGTCCTATACCTACCACCCCTTAATTTAAAGCTATGCCCCCTTGTAATAGCTGACTCCATACATGGAAAAAGGTTCTCATGGTCAACCTTATCTAAACCCCTAATCATCTTGTACACCTCTATCAAGTCACCCCTAAACCTTCTTTTCTCCAATGAAAACAGCCCCAAGTGCCTCAGCCTTTCCTCATACGATCTTCCTACCATACCAGGCAACATCCTGGTAAACCTCCTCTGCACCCGTTCCAGTGCCTCCACATCCTTCCTATAGTATGGCGACCAAAACTGCACACAATACTCCAGATGCGGCCACACCAGAGTCTTATGCAACTGCAACATGACCTCAGGACTCCGGAACTCAATTCCTCTACCAATAAAAGCCAGTACGCCATACGCCTTCTTCATAGCACTATTTACCTGGATGGCAACTTTCGGAGATCTATGTACATGGACACCAAGATCCCTCTGCTCATCCACACTGCCAAGTATCTGACCATTAGCACAGTACCCCATCTTCTTGTTACTCTTACCAAAGTGAATCACTTCACACTTACCTACATTGAACTCCATTTGCCACCTTTCTGCCCAGCTCTGCAGCTTACTTATATCCCGCTGTAACCTGCCACATCCCTCCGCACTGTCAACAACTCCACCGACTTTCGTATCATCCACAAACTTGCTCACCCAACCTTCTAGCCCCTCCTCCAGGTCATTTATAAAAATGACAAACAGCAATGGTCCCAAAACAGATCCTTGCGGAACACCGCTAGTAACTGCACTCCAAGATGAACCTTTACCATCAACTACTACCCTCTGTCTTCTTCCAGCCAGCCAATTCTTAATCCAAACCTCCAACTCACCCTCAATGCCATACCTCCGTATTTTATGCAGTATGGGGAACCTTATCAAACGCCTTACTAAAATCCATATACACCACATCTACTGCTTTACCCTCATCCACCTCCTTAGTCACCATCTCAAAGAATTCAATAAGGTTTATGAGGCACGACCTGCACTTCACAAAACCATGCTGACTATCCTTGATCACATTATTCCTATCCAGATGTTCAAAAATCCTATCCCTTACAATTCTCTCTAAGACTTTGCCCACAACAGAAGTGAGACTCACCGGCCGATAGTTACTAGGGTTATCCCTACTCCCCTTCTTAAACAAGGGAACCACATTTGCTATCCTTCAGTCTTCTGGCACTATTCCTGTAGACAACGAGGACATAAAAATCAAGGCCAGTGGCTCTGCAATCTCCTCCCTTGCTTCCCAGAGAATCCTAGGATAAATGCCATCAGGCCCAGGGGACTTAACTATTTTCACCCTTTCCAGAATTTCCAACACCTCTTCCCTACATACCTCAAAGCCATCCATTCTACTTAATTGTGACTCAGTACTCACATTGATAACAATGTCCTGTTCCTGAGTGAATACTGACGAAAAGTATTCATTCAGTGTCTCCCCAATCTCTTCAGCCTCCACACGAAACTTCCCACTACTATCCTTGACTGGACCTATTCCTACCCTAGTCATTCTTTTATTCCTGACAAACCTATAGAAAGCCTTAGGGTTTTCCCTAATCCTACCAACTAAGGACTTTTCATGCCCCCTCCTTGCTGCTCTTAGCTCTCTCTTCAGATCCTTCCTGGCTACCTTATAACTCTCAATCGCCCCAATTGAACCTTCACGCCTCATCTTTACATAGGCCGCCCTCTTCCGTTTAACAAGGGATTCCAATTCCTTATTAAACCACGGGTCCCTCACACGACCCTTTCCTCCCTGCCTGACAGGTACGTACTTATCAAGGACACTCAATAGTTGCTCCTTGAACAAGCTCCACATATCAATTGCGCCCTTCCCTTGAAGCCTACTTTTCCAAGCCACGCATCCTAAGTCGTGCCTCACCGCATCATAATTTCCCTGCCCCCAGCTATAACTCTTGCCCTGCAGTGCACACTTATCCCTCTCCATCACTAGAGTAAAAGTCACCGAATTGTGGTCACTGTCCCCAAAGTGCTCACCTACCTCCAATTCTAACACCTGACCTGGTTCGTTACCCAGAACCAAATCCAGTATGGCCTCACCTCTTGTTGGCCTGTCTACATATTGTGTCAGGAAACCCTCCTGCACACATTGGACAAACACCGACCCATCTAACGAACTCGAGCTATAGCTTTCCCAGTCAATATCTGGAAAGTTAAAGCCCCCACAACAACCACCCTATTACTTTCACTCTTCTCCTGAATCATCCTCGCAATCCTTTCTTCTACATCTCTAGGACTATTAAGAGGCCTGTAGAAAACTCCCATCAGGGTGAGCTCACCTTTCCTATTCCTAACCTCAGCCCAAGCTACCTCTGATGGCGAGTCTTCATCCATCGTCCTTTCCACCGCTGTAATACTATCTTTGAGAAGCAATTACACCTCCCCCTCTTTCACCCCCACCTCTGACCCTACTAAAACATTTAAACCCTGGAACCTGCAACAGCCAATCCTGTCCCTGTGCTACCCATGTCTCCGTAATAGCCACAACATCGAAGTCCCAGTTACCAACCCACGCTGCAAGTTCACCGACCTTATTTCGTATACTTCTTGCATTGAAGTATACACATTTCAAGCCACTTCCCTGTTTACAGGCACCCTCCTTTGAGATTGATGCCATGTTCCTAACCTCCCTACACTCCAGGTCCTGCATCCTAAAGCTACAGTCTAATTTCCCATGCCCCTGCAGAGTTAGTTTAAACCCCCCCCAAGAGCACTAGCAAACCTCCCACCAAGGATACTGGTGCCCCTCAGGTTCAGGTGTAGACCATCCTATTTATAGAGGTCCCACCTTCCCCAGAAAGAACCCCAGTTATCCAAATACTGGAATCCCTCCCTCCTGCACCATCCCTGTAGCCTCGCATTTAATTGTTCTCTCACCCTATTCCTCGACTCTCTATCACGTGGCATGGGTAACAAACCAGAGACAACAACTCTGTTTGTTCTAACTCTGAGCTTCCAACCTAGCTCCCTGAAAGCCTGCCTAACATCCTCAGCCCTCTTCCTACCTATGTCGTTGGTGCCAATGTGGACCACGACTTCGGGCGGCTCCCCTTCCCCCTTAAGGATCCGGAAAACACAATCAGAGACGTCACATACCCTTGCACCTGGAACGCAACATACCAAACGTGAGTCTTTCTCGCCCGCACAAAACCGCCTATCTGTGCCCCGGACTATCGAGTCCCCAATAACTATTGCTCTGCTCTTCTCCACCCTTCCCTTCTGAACAGGATGTCCCTCCTCTGCTCTGCCCGATCCACAAGGATCTCAAGGTCGCTGTCTATAAAGTGAGGTGCTGATTTCTCCTTGTCTGATACCATGCCAAATATATGGAAGTGGGCAGTCAGGGACTGACTGCGCTTGTCCAGATGCATAATGTGCTCGGGATCCCAGGATATCTCCACAGTGGAGGGTACTTCTGTCTACAGAGAGAATTAGGCTAGCATCAGACGAGAGGGGACTATTACCCAGTTAATGAGGCAAGTTTGGAGTGAACCAAGAGAAGTACAGCCCTTTAGCCCACCAGACTGTGCTACCACGAGATGCCTTTCTAAACTAAAACCATTTTGCTTCTCCACTGTCAGTGTTCCTTTGTTCTCTGCCGAATCATCTGTTTATCAATTTGAATTTCAGAACCATGAGATCATACTGCAGCTGTACAAAGCTGTTATGGCCCCATTTGGAGTATTGCGTACAGCACTGGTCACCGCGTTATAGGAAGGATGTGGAAGCTTTGGAAAGGGTTCAGAGGGGATTTACTAGGATGCTGCCTGGTATGGAGGGGAGGTCTTACAAGGAAAGGCTGAGGGACTTGAGGCTGTTTTTAATGAGAGAAGAAGATTGAGAGGTGACTTAATTGAGACGGACAAGATAATCAGAGGTTTAGACAGAGAGATACTGAGAGCCTTTTTCCTCAGATGGTGATGACTAGCATGAGGGTGTGTAGCTTTAAATTGAGGAGTGACAGATATAGGACAGATGTCAGAGATTGTTTCTTGACTCAGAGGGTAGTAGGGGCGTTGAACGCACTGACTGCAACAGAAGTAGACTCGCCAAATTTAAGGGTATTTAATGGTAATTGGATAGGCATATGGACGAGAATGGAATAGTGTGGGTTAGATGGGCTTCAGATTGGTTCCACAGGCTGATGCAACATCAAGGGCTGAAGGGCCTGTACTGCGCTGCAATGTTCTATGTTCTATGATCTATGATCTAAGTCCTGCTTTTGCTTGTTTTACCAAAATACAACAGCATAATTTATCCAAATTAAACTTGATACGCCTCTCCTCAGCCTATTGACCCAATCGATCAATAACTCTTTGCAATCTTACGTAAACCTCTTCACTGTCCACTACACCACCAATTTTACTGCCATCCACAAACTTACTAACCATGCCCTCTATATTATTTCAAACGGTATCAATATCTGTCTGATCAGACTCAGTGACTGAGCTTCCACAGTTCAGCAGGCAGTCTTCCAGAATTAATAAAACTGTGAAGATTTCAGAGTAAAACCCCAATACATCCACATCTCTCTAGCCAACTCTATCAATATGATGGGATATGGATAGTCAGGTCCAGAGTTGTGTCAGATTTCATCCGATCAATTTGTGTAATACTATTTGTTCACTAAGACTAATCTTCTCCAACTCCCTATTCTCACCAGTCCCTTGGGTTTCTGTTATTTTTGAGAGATTATTTTATCTCCCTTTCTGAATGCAGACACAGCATAATTGTTATTTAGCTTCAGTGGAGAACCCCAAACATCTTACTTCTTTGAGATGTCTGATATCTGAGGAAGTGAAAATGTACCGTTATAAGGACAGAGGGTGATGTCAGAGTTTGAGATGTCAGTCCCATGAGGAACACCCTCTCAGTTCCCAGAAAACTCTCTATAACCCGGGAAGAAAACAGTGAGGTCTGTGGGAATTTTGTTTGATTTCAAATAAATGTCTGACAATATCCCTTTGTAAATCAGATTTTGTAGCAGAAAGGATATAGCTGAGGGATTCTTTATCCCAAAGGGTGTAGTTCTAATAGATGCGATTGTGAGTCAGTAGCTCACAGGCGGTAATTGAATGGAGGTGATCAGTGTCTCGCTCACTGACTGGAGAGCTGATAAGGGCCCCACATCAGCCCTCTCAGGGAAAGCTTGCTGCATTCAGTGACCCTCAAGCACTGCTGGCTCCTGGCTGCTGATGGCACTGTACCTGAGAGACCTAGCATCAGCACTGACTCCCAGGCTGATAGGTGTGTGATACCAGGTAGAGGATCACAGAACACTGTCATGGGGATGTGGTGTGAGTGAGGTGGTCAGTAGAAAGGGCAGGAGTGTGGGTCCCTCTGATGGCCAGATCCTGATGTTGATTTATTTTCTTCTTCGTTCATGAGATTTGGGTTTGACCCATCCCTGATTGCCCTGGAGATGGCGACGGTGAGCTGAGTT